>NC_135726.1:38282466-38582466 GCF_964656455.1 Halichoerus grypus | reverse complement strand
TTTGATTTGTGAGCTGCCATTTGTACGGGCCTGTCTCTACCCCGATTTTACAAAATGGCACCAGTCCCGTGACTCTCACCCACACTACACCCTAAACTGCTTCCTCCCACAGAGAGGTCGTTAGAAGCTAAAACACTGTTTCTGTCCACTGTTGTTTCTTCGAGTTAGAATGCTAGCGATTAGACTTCCATGCAAAAGTAGGGCCACTGTGTTAGCTAAATGAAACACACTGGGAGTCTTGTCTTGCCTTTGCTGGGGCCTGAGTCTCACTCGTAAAGAGCTTTGGACTCCCTTGCAGTGCTCTCACGCATGCACACAACAAAATGCTTCCACCCTCAGGAGCGGCTGTTTTCAATGAAGCACAGATCCTCTACCGAGTTTTTCCTTCGAGTTAGGTGGCTGGTGTTCAGGCTGCACGCACCCCCGGGGCAATGCTACTAGCCCCATAACCATGATGTGATTTGTGAGCTGCCTTCTGTACCGACCTGTCTCTACCCCGATTTTACGAACTGGAACCAGTCCCGTGGCTCTCACCCAAACTAAACCCTAAACTGCTTCCTCCCACAGAGAGGTCATTGGAAGCTAAAACCCTGTTTCTGTACACTGTTGTTTGTTTGAGTTAGAACCCTACCGATTAGACTTCTATGCAAAAGTAGGGCCGCAGTGCATGCTAGGTCAAACACACCGGGAGTCTTGTCCTGCCTTTTGGTGGGGCCTGAGTCTCACTCGTAAGAGCTTTAGACTCCCTTGCAGTGCTCTCACGCACGCACACAACAAAATGCTTCCACCCTCAGGAGCGGCTGTTTTCGCTGAAGCACGGATTCTCTAGTGAGTTTTTCCTTCGAGTTAGGTGGCTGACTTTCAGCCTGCACGGTCCCCTGGGGCAACGCTACTAACCCCATAACCATGATGTGATTTGTGAGCTGCCTTCTGTTCCGGCCTGTCTCTACCCCGATTTTACGAACTGGAACTCATCCCCAGGCTCTCACCCACAGTACACCCTAAACGGCTTCCTCCCATAGAGAGGTCGTCGGAAGATAAAACAGTGTTTCTATACACTGTTGTTTCTTCGAGTTAGAATTCTAGCGATTAGACTCCTATGCAAAAGTAGGGCCGCTGTGCTAGGTAAATCATACACACCGGGAGTCTTGCCTTGCCTTGGCTGGGGCCTGAGTCTCACTCGTAAAGGGCTTTGGACTCCCTTGCAGTGCTCTCACGCATGCACACAACAAAATGCTTCCACCCTCAGGAGTGGCTGTTTTTAATGAAGCACAGATCCTCTACCGAGTTTTTCCTTCGAGTTTGGTGCCTGGCTGTCAGGCTGCACGCACCCCCGGGGCAATGCTACTAGCCCCATAACCATGATTCGATTTGTGAGCTGCCATTTGTACGGGCCTGTCTCTACCCCGATTTTACGAAATGGAACTCATCCCCAGGCTCTCACCCACAGTACACCCTAAACGGCTTCCTCCCACAGAGAGGTCGTCGGAAGATAAAACAGTGTTTCTGTACACGGTTGTTACTTCGAGTTAGAATTCTAGCGATTAGACTTCTATGCAGAAGTAGGGCCGCTGTGCTAGCTAAATCATACACCCCGGGACTCTTGTCCTCCCCTTTGATGGGGTTTGAGTCTCACTCGTAAAAAGCTTTGGTCTCCCTTGCAGTGCTCTCACGCACGTACACAACAGAATGCTTCCACCCTCAGGAGCGGCTGTTTTCAATGAAGCACGGATTCTCTATGGAGTTTTTCCTTCGAGTTAGGTCGCTGACTTTCAGCCTGCACGAGCCTCAGGGGCAACGCTGCTAGCCCCGAAACGATGGTGTGATTTGTGAGCTGCCTTCTGTACTGGCCTGTCTCTACCCCGATTTTACGAAATGGAACCCTTCCGCAGGCTCTCACCCACAGTACACGCTAAACTGCTTCCTCCCACAGAGAGGTCGTCGGAAGCTAAAACACTGTTTCTCTACACTGTTGTTTCTTCGAGTTAGAACGCTAGTTATTCGACTTCCATGCAAAGGTAGGGCCGCAGTGCTAGCTTAATCAAAGACAGGGGGAGTGTTCTGCCTTTGGCTGGGGCCTGAGTCTCACTCGTGAAAAAGTTTGGAATCCCTTTCAGTGCTCTCACGCACGCACACAAAGAAATGCTTCCGCCCTCAGGAGCGGCTGTTGTCGCTGAAGCACGGATTATCTACCGAGGTTTCCTTCGTGTTAGGTGGCTGACTTTCCGCCTGAATGCTCCCTCGTGGCCACGCTACTAGCCCCATAAACATGATGTGATTTGTGAGCTGCCTTCTGTTCCGGCCTGTCTCTACCACGATTTTACGAAATGGAGCCCATCCCCAGGCTCTCACACACAGTACACCCTAAACTGCTTCCTCCCACAGAGAGATCGTCGGAAGCTAAAACACTGTTTCTGTACACTGTTGTTTGTTCGAGTTAGAACGCTACCGATTAGACTTCAATGCAAAAGTAAGGCCGCAGTGCATGCTAGGTCAAACACACCGGGAGTCTTGTCCTGCCTTTTGGTGGGGCCTGAGTCTCACTCGTAAGAGCTTTAGACTCCCTTGCAGTGTTCTCACGCACGCACACAACAAAATGCTTCCACCCTCAGGAGCGGCTGTTTTTGCTGAAGCACGGATTCTCTAGCGAGTTTTTCCTTGGAGTTAGGTGGCTGACTTTCAGCCTGCACCGTCCCCTGGGGCAACGCTACTAGCCCCATAACGATGATGTGATTTGTGAGCTGCCTTCTGTACCGGCCTGCCGCTACACCGATTTTACGAAATGGAACTCATCCCCAGGCTCTCACCCACAGTACACCCTAAACGGCTTCCTCCCATAGAGAGGTCGTCGGAAGATAAAACAGTGTTTCTGTACACTGTTGTTTCTTCGAGTTAGAATCCTAGCGATTAGACTTCTATGCAAAAGCAGGGCCGCTGTGCTAGCTAACTCATACACACCGGGAGTCTTGTCCTGCCCTTTGATGGGGTTTGAGTCTCACTCGTAAAAAGCTTTGGTCTCCCTTGCAGTCCTCTCACGCACGTACACAACAAAATGCTTCCACCCTCAGGAGCGGCTGTTTTCAATGAAGCACGGATTCTCTACCGAGTTTTTCCTTCGAGTTAGGTCACTGACTTTCAGCCTGCACGAGCCTCAGGGGCAACGCTGCTAGCCCCGAAACGATGGTGTGATTTGTGAGCTGCCTTCTGTACCGGCCTGTCTCTACCCGGATTTTACGAAATGGAACCCATCCGCAGGCTCTCACCCACAGTACACGCTAAACTGCTTCCTCGCACAGAGAGGTCGTCGGAAGCTAAAACACTGTTTCTCTACACTGTTGTTTCTTCGAGTTAGAACGCTAGTTACTCGACTTCCATGCAAAGGTAGGGCCGCAGTGCTAGCTTAATCGAAGACACGGGGAGTCTTGTCCTGCCTTTTCCTTGGGCCTGAGTCTCACTCGTAAAAGTTTTGGACTCCCTAGCTGTGCTCTCAAGCACGCACACAACAAAATGCTTCCACCCTCAGGAGCGGCTGTTTTCGCTGAAGCACGGATTCTGTACCGAGTTTTTCCTTCGAGTTAGGTGGCTGAATTTCAGCCTCCACGCTCCGCGGGGGCAGCGCTACTAGCACCATAACCATGATTTGATTTGTGAGCTGCCATTTGTATGGGCCTGTCTCTACCCCGATTTTACGAAATGGCACCAGTCCCGTGACTCTCACCCACACTACACCCTAAACTGCTTCCTCCCACAGAGAGGTCGTCGGAAGCTGAAACTCTGTTTCTGTACACTGTTGTTTCTTCGAGTTAGAATGCTAGCGATTAGACTTCCATGCAAAAGTAGGGCCACTGTGCTAGCTAAATGAAACACACCGGGAGTCTTGTCTTGCCTTTGCTGGGGCCTGAGTCTCACTCGTAAAGAGCTTTGGACTCCCTTGCAGTGCTGTCACGCATGCACACAACAAAATGCTTCCACCCTCAGGAGCGGCTGTTTTCAATGAAGCACAGATCGTCTACCGAGTTTTTCCTTCGAGTTAGGTGGCTCGCTTTCAGCCTGCACGCACCCCCGGGGCAATGCTACTAGCCCCATAACCATGATGTGATTTGTGAGCTGCCTTCTGTACCGACCTGTCTCTACCCCGATTTTACGAAATGGAACCAGTCCCGTGGCTCTCACCCAAACTAAACCCTAAACTTCTTCCTCCCACAGAGAGGTCATTGGAAGCTAAAACCCTGTTTCTGTACACTGTTGTTTGTTCGAGTAGAACCCTATTGATTAGACTTCAATGCAAAAGTAGGGCCGCTGTGCTAGCTTAGTCAAACACATGGGGAGTGTTGTTCTGCCTTTTGCTGGGGCCTGAGTCTCACTCGTGAAAAGGTTTGGAATCCCTTTCAGTGCTCTCACGCACACACACAACAAAATGATTCCGATCTCAGGAGCGGCTGTTGTCGCTGAAGCACGGATTCTCTACCGAGGTTTCCTTCCTGTTAGGTGGCTGACTTTCAGCCTGCACGGTCCCCTGGGGCAACGCTACTAGCCCCATAACCATGATGGAATTTGTCTGCTGCCTTCTGTACCGGCCTGTCTCTACCCTGATTTTACAAAATGGAACCAGTCCCGTGGCTCTCACGCACACTACACCCTAAACGGCTTCCTCCCACAGACAGGTCATCGGATGATAAAACAGTGTTTCTGTACACTGTTGTTTCTTCGAGTTAGAATTCTAGCGATTAGACTTCTATGCAAAAGTAGGGCCGCTGTGCTAGCTAAATCATACACACCGGGAATCTTGTCTTGCCTTTGCTGGGGCCTGAGTCTCCCTCGTAAAGAGCTTTGGACTCCCTTGCAGTGCTCTCAAGCATGCACACAACAAAATGCTTCCACCCTCAGGAGCGGCTGTTTTTAATGAAGCACAGATTCTCTACCGAGTTTTTCCTTCGAGTTAGGTGGCTGGCTTTCAGGCTGCATGCACCCCCGGGGCAATGCTACTAGCCCCATAACCATGATTTGATTTGTGAGCTGCCATTCGTACGGGCCTGTCTCTACCCCGATTTTACGAAATGGCACAAGTCCCGTGACTCTCATCCACACTATACCCTAAACAGCTTCCTCGCACAGAGAGGTCTTTGGAAGCTAAAACACTGTTTCTGTACACTCTTCTTCCTTCCAGTTGGAACGCCTGCGATTAGATTTCCATGGAAAAGTAGGGCCGCAGTGCTATCTAAAACAAAAACACGGGGAGTCTTGTCCTACCTTTTGCTGGGGCCTGAGTCTCACTCGTAAAAAGCTTTGTACTCCCTTAGAGTGATCGCACACACGCACACAACAAAATGCTTCCACCCTCAGGAGCGGCTGTTTTCACTGAAGCACGGATTCTGTACCGAGTTTTTCCTTCGAGTTAGGGGGCGGAATTTCAGCCTGCACGCTCCGCGGGGGCAGCGCTACTAGCCCCATAACCATGATTTGATTTGTGAGCTGCCATTTGTACGGGCCTGTCTCTACCCCGATTTTACGAAATGGCACCAGTCCCGTGACTCTCATCCACACTACACCCTAAACGGCTTCCTCGCACAAAGAGGTCGTCGGAAGCTAAAACACTGTTTTGCTACACTGTTGTTTCTTCGAGTTAGAATCCTAGCGATTAGACTTCTATGCAAAAGTAGGGCCGCTCTGCTAGCTAAATCATACACACCGGGAGTCTTGCCTTGCCTTGGCTGGGGCCTGAGTCTCACTCGTAAAGAGCTTTGGACTGCCTTGCAGTGCTCTCACGCATGCACACAACAAAATGCTTCCACCCTCAGGAGCGGCTGTTTTTAATGAAGCACAGATCCTCTACCGAGTTTCTCCTTCGAGTTAGGTGAATGGCTTTCACCCTGCACGCACCGCCGGGGCAATGCTACTAGCCCCATAACCATGATTTGATTTGTGAGCTGCCATTTGTACGGGCCTGTCTCTACCCCGATTTTACGAAATGGCACCAGTCCCGTGACTCTCACCCACACTACACCCTAAACTGCTTCCTCCCACAGAGAGGTCGTTAGAAGCTAAAACACTGTTTCTGTCCACTGTTGTTTCTTCGAGTTAGAATGCTAGCGATTAGACTTCCATGCAAAAGTAGGGCCACTGTGTTAGCTAAATGAAACACACTGGGAGTCTTGTCTTGCCTTTGCTGGGGCCTGAGTCTCACTCGTAAAGAGCTTTGGACTCCCTTGCAGTGCTCTCACGCATGCACACAACAAAATGCTTCCACCCTCAGGAGCGGCTGTTTTCAATGAAGCACAGATCCTCTACCGAGTTTTTCCTTCGAGTTAGGTGGCTGGTGTTCAGGCTGCACGCACCCCCGGGGCAATGCTACTAGCCCCATAACCATGATGTGATTTGTGAGCTGCCTTCTGTACCGACCTGTCTCTACCCCGATTTTACGAACTGGAACCAGTCCCGTGGCTCTCACCCAAACTAAACCCTAAACTGCTTCCTCCCACAGAGAGGTCATTGGAAGCTAAAACCCTGTTTCTGTACACTGTTGTTTGTTCGAGTTAGAACCCTACCGATTAGACTTCTATGCAAAAGTAGGGCCGCAGTGCATGCTAGGTCAAACACACCGGGAGTCTTGTCCTGCCTTTTGGTGGGGCCTGAGTCTCACTCGTAAGAGCTTTAGACTCCCTTGCAGTGCTCTCACGCACGCACACAACAAAATGCTTCCACCCTCAGGAGCGGCTTTTTTCACCGAAGCACGGATTCTCTAGCGAGTTTTTCCTTCGAGTTAGGTGGCTGACTTTCAGCCTGCACGGTCCCCTGGGGCAACGCTACTAACCCCATAACCATGATGTGATTTGTGAGCTGCCTTCTGTTCCGGCCTGTCTCTGCCCCGATTTTACGAACTGGAACTCATCCCCAGGCTCTCACCCACAGTACACCCTAAACGGCTTCCTCCCATAGAGAGGTCGTCGGAAGATAAAACAGTGTTTCTATACACTGTTGTTTCTTCGAGTTAGAATTCTAGCGATTAGACTCCTATGCAAAAGTAGGGCCGCTGTGCTAGGTAAATCATACACACCGGGAGTCTTGCCTTTCCTTGGCTGGGGCCTGAGTCTCACTCGTAAAGGGCTTTGGACTCCCTTGCAGTGCTCTCACGCATGCACACAACAAAATGCTTCCACCCTCAGGAGTGGCTATTTTTAATGAAGCACAGATCCTCTACCGAGTTTTTCTTTCGAGTTTGGTGGCTGGCTTTCAGGCTGCACGCACCCCCGGGGCAATGCTACTAGCCCCATAACCATGATTCGATTTGTGAGCTGCCATTTGTACGGTCCTGTCTCTACCCCGATTTTACGAAATGGAACTCATCCCCAGGCTCTCACCCACAGTACACCCTAAACGGCTTCCTCCCACAGAGAGGTCGTCGGAAGATAAAACAGTGTTTCTGTACACGGTTGTTACTTCGAGTTAGAATTCTAGCGATTAGACTTCTATGCAGAAGTAGGGCCGCTGTGCTAGCTAAATCATACACCCCGGGACTCTTGTCCTCCCCTTTGATGGGGTTTGAGTCTCACTCGTAAAAAGCTTTGGTCTCCCTTGCAGTGCTCTCACGCACGTACACAACAGAATGCTTCCACCCTCAGGAGCGGCTGTTTTCAATGAAGCACGGATTCTCTATGGAGTTTTTCCTTCGAGTTAGGTCGCTGACTTTCAGCCTGCACGAGCCTCAGGGGCAACGCTGCTAGCCCCGAAACGATGGTGTGATTTGTGAGCTGCCTTCTGTACTGGCCTGTCTCTACCCCGATTTTACGAAATGGAACCCATCCGCAGGCTCTCACCCACAGTACACGCTAAACTGCTTCCTCCCACAGAGAGGTCGTCGGAAGCTAAAACACTGTTTCTGTACACTGTTGTTTCTTCGAGTTAGAACGCTAGTTATTCGACTTCCATGCAAAGGTACGGCCGCAGTGCTAGCTTAATCAAAGACACGGGGAGTGTTCTGCCTTTGGCTGGGGCCTGAGTCTCACTCGTGAAAAAGTTTGGAATCCCTTTCAGTGCTCTCACGCACGCACACAACAAAATGCTTCCGCCCTCAGGAGCGGCTGTTGTCGCTGAAGCACGGATTATCTACCGAGGTTTCCTTCGTGTTAGGTGGCTGACTTTCCGCCTGAACGCTCCCTCGTGGCCACGCTACTAGCCCCATAAACATGATGTGATTTGTGAGCTGCCTTCTGTTCCGGCCTGTCTCTACCACGATTTTACGAAATGGAGCCCATCCCCAGGCTCTCACACACAGTACACCCTAAACTGCTTCCTCCCACAGAGAGATCGTCGGAAGCTAAAACACTGTTTCTGTACACTGTTGTTTGTTCGAGTTAGAATGCTACCGATTAGACTTCAATGCAAAAGTAAGGCCGCAGTGCATGCTAGGTCAAACACACCGGGAGTCTTGTCCTGCCTTTTGGTGGGGCCTGAGTCTCACTCGTAAGAGCTTTAGACTCCCTTGCAGTGCTCTCACGCACGCACACAACAAAATGCTTCCACCCTCAGGAGCGGCTGTTTTCGGTGAAGCACGGATTCTCTAGCGAGTTTTTCCTTCGAGTTAGGTGGCTGACTTTCAGCCTGCACCGTCCCCTGGGGCAACGCTACTAGCCCCATAACGATGATGTGATTTGTGAGCTGCCTTCTGTACCGGCCTGCCGCTACACCGATTTTACGAAATGGAACTCATCCCCAGGCTCTCACCCACAGTACACCCTAAACGGCTTCCTCCCATAGAGAGGTCGTCGGAAGATAAAACAATGTTTCTGTACACTGTTGTTTCTTCGAGTTAGAATCCTAGCGATTAGACTTCTATGCAAAAGCAGGGCCGCTGTGCTAGCTAACTCATACACACCGGGAGTCTTGTCCTGCCCTTTGATGGGGTTTGAGTCTCACTCGTAAAAAGCTTTGGTCTCCCTTGCAGTCCTCTCACGCACGTACACAACAAAATGCTTCCACCCTCAGGAGCGGCTGTTTTCAATGAAGCACGGATTCTCTACCGAGTTTTTCCTTCGAGTTAGGTCACTGACTTTCAGCCTGCACGAGCCTCAGGGGCAACGCTGCTAGCCCCGAAACGATGGTGTGATTTGTGAGCTGCCTTCTGTACCGGCCTGTCTCTACCCGGATTTTACGAAATGGAACCCATCCGCAGGCTCTCACCCACAGTACACGCTAAACTGCTTCCTCCCACAGAGAGGTCGTCGGAAGCTAAAACACTGTTTCTCTACACTGTTGTTTCTTCGAGTTAGAACGCTAGTTATTCGACTTCCATGCAAAGGTAGGGCCGCAGTGCTAGCTTATTCGAAGACACGGGGAGTCTTGTCCTGCCTTTTCCTTGGGCCTGAGTCTCACTCGTAAAAGTTTTGGACTCCCTAGCTGTGCTCTCAAGCACGCACACAACAAAATGCTTCCACCCTCAGGAGCGGCTGTTTTCGCTGAAGCACGGATTCTGTACCGAGTTTTTCCTTCGAGTTAGGTGGCTGAATTTCAGCCTCCACGCTCCGCGGGGGCAGCGCTACTAGCCCCATAACCATGATTTGATTTGTGAGCTGCCATTTGTACGGGCTTGTCTCTACCCCGATTTTACGAAATGGCACCAGTCCCGTGACTCTCACCCACACTACACCCTAAAATGCTTCCTCCCACAGAGAGGTCGTCGGAAGCTGAAACTCTGTTTCTGTACACTGTTGTTTCTTCGAGTTAGAATGCTAGCGATTAGACTTCCATGCAAAAGTAGGGCCACTGTGCTAGCTAAATGAAACACACCGGGAGTCTTGTCTTGCCTTTGCTGGGGCCTGAGTCTCACTCGTAAAGAGCTTTGGACTCCCTTGCAGTGCTGTCACGCATGCACACAACAAAATGCTTCCACCCTCAGGAGCGGCTGTTTTCAATGAAGCACAGATCGTCTACCGAGTTTTTCCTTTGAGTTAGGTGGCTCGCTTTCAGCCTGCACGCACCCCCGGGGCAATGCTACTAGCCCCATAACCATGATGTGATTTGTGAGCTGCCTTCTGTACCGACCTGTCTCTACCCCGATTTTACGAAATGGAACCAGTCCCGTGGCTCTCACCCAAACTAAACCCTAAACTGCTTCCTCCCACAGAGAGGTCATTGGAAGCTAAAACCCTGTTTCTGTACACTGTTGTTTGTTCGAGTAGAACCCTATTGATTAGACTTCAATGCAAAAGTAGGGCCGCTGTGCTAGCTTAGTCAAACACATGGGGAGTGTTGTTCTGCCTTTTGCTGGGGCCTGAGTCTCACTCGTGAAAAGGTTTGGAATCCCTTTCAGTGCTCTCACGCACACACACAACAAAATGATTCCGATCTCAGGAGCGGCTGTTGTCGCTGAAGCACGGATTCTCTACCGAGGTTTCCTTCCTGTTAGGTGGCTGACTTTCAGCCTGCACGGTCCCCTGGGGCAACGCTACTAGCCCCATAACCATGATGGAATTTGTCTGCTGCCTTCTGTACCGGCCTGTCTCTACCCTGATTTTACAAAATGGAACCAGTCCCGTGGCTCTCACGCACACTACACCCTAAACGGCTTCCTCCCACAGACAGGTCATCGGATGATAAAACAGTGTTTCTGTACACTGTTGTTTCTTCGAGTTAGAATTCTAGCGATTAGACTTCTATGCAAAAGTAGGGCCGCTGTGCTAGCTAAATCATACACACCGGGAATCTTGTCTTGCCTTTGCTGGGGCCTGAGTCTCCCTCGTAAAGAGCTTTGGACTCCCTTGCAGTGCTCTCAAGCATGCACACAACAAAATGCTTCCACCCTCAGGAGCGGCTGTTTTTAATGAAGCACAGATTCTCTACCGAGTTTTTCCTTCGAGTTAGGTGGCTGGCTTTCAGGCTGCATGCACCCCCGGGGCAATGCTACTAGCCCCATAACCATGATTTGATTTGTGAGCTGCCATTCGTACGGGCCTGTCTCTACCCCGATTTTACGAAATGGCACAAGTCCCGTGACTCTCATCCACACTATACCCTAAACAGCTTCCTCGCACAGAGAGGTCTTTGGAAGCTAAAACACTGTTTCTGTACACTCTTCTTTCTTCCAGTTGGAACGCCTGCGATTAGATTTCCATGGAAAAGTAGGGCCGCAGTGCTATCTAAAACAAAAACACGGGGAGTCTTGTCCTACCTTTTGCTGGGGCCTGAGTCTCACTCGTAAAAAGCTTTGTACTCCCTTACAGTGATCGCACACACGCACACAACAAAATGCTTCCACCCTCAGGAGCGGCTGTTTTCACTGAAGCACGGATTCTGTACCGAGTTTTTCCTTCGAGTTAGGGGGCGGAATTTCAGCCTGCACGCTCCGCGGGGGCAGCGCTACTAGCCCCATAACCATGATTTGATTTGTGAGCTGCCATTTGTACGGGCCTGTCTCTACCCCGATTTTACGACATGGCACCAGTCCCGTGACTCTCATCCACACTAAACCCTAAACGGCTTCCTCGCACAAAGAGGTCGTCGGAAGCTAAAACACTGTTTTGCTACACTGTTGTTTCTTCGAGTTAGAATCCTAGCGATTAGACTTCTATGCAAAAGTAGGGCCGCTCTGCTAGCTAAATCATACACACCGGGAGTCTTGCCTTGCCTTGGCTGGGGCCTGAGTCTCACTCGTAAAGAGCTTTGGACTGCCTTGCAGTGCTCTCACGCATGCACACAACAAAATGCTTCCACCCTCAGGAGCGGCTGTTTTTAATGAAGCACAGATCCTCTACCGAGTTTCTCCTTCGAGTTAGGTGAATGGCTTTCACCCTGCACGCACCGCCGGGGCAATGCTACTAGCCCCATAACCATGATTTGATTTGTGAGCTGCCATTTGTACGGGCCTGTCTCTACCCCGATTTTACGAAATGGCACCAGTCCCGTGACTCTCACCCACACTACACCCTAAACTGCTTCCTCCCACAGAGAGGTCGTTAGAAGCTAAAACACTGTTTCTGTCCACTGTTGTTTCTTCGAGTTAGAATGCTAGCGATTAGACTTCCATGCAAAAGTAGGGCCACTGTGTTAGCTAAATGAAACACACTGGGAGTCTTGTCTTGCCTTTGCTGGGGCCTGAGTCTCACTCGTAAAGAGCTTTGGACTCCCTTGCAGTGCTCTCACGCATGCACACAACAAAATGCTTCCACCCTCAGGAGCGGCTGTTTTCAATGAAGCACAGATCCTCTACCGAGTTTTTCCTTCGAGTTAGGTGGCTGGTGTTCAGGCTGCACGCACCCCCGGGGCAATGCTACTAGCCCCATAACCATGATGTGATTTGTGAGCTGCCTTCTGTACCGACCTGTCTCTACCCCGATTTTACGAAGTGGAACCAGTCCCGTGGCTCTCACCCAAACTAAACCCTAAACTGCTTCCTCCCACAGAGAGGTCATTGGAAGCTAAAACCCTGTTTCTGTACACTGTTGTTTGTTCGAGTTAGAACCCTACCGATTAGACTTCTATGCAAAAGTAGGGCCGCAGTGCATGCTAGGTCAAACACACCGGGAGTCTTGTCCTGCCTTTTGGTGGGGCCTGAGTCTCACTCGTAAGAGCTTTAGACTCCCTTGCAGTGCTCTCACGCACGCAGACAACAAAATGCTTCCACCCTCAGGAGCGGCTTTTTTCGCCGAAGCACGGATTCTCTAGCGAGTTTTTCCATCGAGTTAGGTGGCTGACTTTCAGCCTGCACGGTCCCCTGGGGCAACGCTACTAACCCCATAACCATGATGTGATTTGTGAGCTGCCTTCTGTTCCGGCCTGTCTCTACCCCGATTTTACGAACTGGAACTCATCCCCAGGCTCTCACCCACAGTACACCCTAAACGGCTTCCTCCCATAGAGAGGTCGTCGGAAGATAAAACAGTGTTTCTATACACTGTTGTTTCTTCGAGTTAGAATTCTAGCGATTAGACTCCTATGCAAAAGTAGGTCCGCTGTGCTAGGTAAATCATACACACCGGGAGTCTTGCCTTGCCTTGGCTGGGGCCTGAGTCTCACTCGTAAAGGGCTTTGGACTCCCTTGCAGTGCTCTCACGCATGCACACAACAAAATGCTTCCACCCTCAGGAGTGGCTATTTTTAATGAAGCACAGATCCTCTACCGAGTTTTTCTTTCGAGTTTGGTGGCTGGCTTTCAGGCTGCACGCACCCCCGGGGCTATGCTACTAGCCCCATAACCATGATTCGATTTGTGAGCTGCCATTTGTACGGTCCTGTCTCTACCCCGATTTTACGAAATGGAACTCATCCCCAGGCTCTCACCCACAGTACACCCTAAACGGCTTCCTCCCACAGAGAGGTCGTCGGAAGATAAAACAGTGTTTCTGTACACGGTTGTTACTTCGAGTTAGAATTCTAGCGATTAGACTTCTATGCAGAAGTAGGGCCGCTGTGCTAGCTAAATCATACACCCCGGGACTCTTGTCCTCCCCTTTGATGGGGTTTGAGTCTCACTCGTAAAATGCTTTGGTCTCCCTTGCAGTGCTCTCACGCACGTACACAACAGAATGCTTCCACCCTCAGGAGCGGCTGTTTTCAATGAAGCACGGATTCTCTATGGAGTTTTTCCTTCGAGTTAGGTCGCTGACTTTCAGCCTGCACGAGCCTCAGGGGCAACGCTGCTAGCCCCGAAACGATGGTGTGATTTGTGAGCTGCCTTCTGTACTGGCCTGTCTCTACCCTGATTTTACGAAATGGAACCCATCCGCAGGCTCTCACCCACAGTACACGCTAAACTGCTTCCTCCCACAGAGAGGTCGTCGGAAGCTAAAACACTGTTTCTGTACACTGTTGTTTCTTCGAGTTAGAACGCTAGTTATTCCACTTCCATGCAAAGGTAGGGCCGCAGTGCTAGCTTAATCAAAGACACGGGGAGTGTTCTGCCTTTGGCTGGGGCCTGAGTCTCACTCGTGAAAAAGTTTGGAATCCCTTTCAGTGCTCTCACGCACGCACACAACAAAATGCTTCCGCCCTCAGGAGCGGCTGTTGTCGCTGAAGCACGGATTATCTACCGAGGTTTCCTTCGTGTTAGGTGGCTGACTTTCCGCCTGAACGCTCCCTCGTGGCCACGCTACTAGCCCCATAAACATGATGTGATTTGTGAGCTGCCTTCTGTTCCGGCCTGTCTCTACCACGATTTTACGAAATGGAGCCCATCCCCAGGCTCTCACACACAGTACACCCTAAACTGCTTCCTCCCACAGAGAGATCGTCGGAAGCTAAAACACTGTTTCTGTACACTGTTGTTTGTTCGAGTTAGAACGCTACCGATTAGACTTCAATGCAAAAGTAAGGCCGCAGTGCATGCTAGGTCAAACACACCGGGAGTCTTGTCCTGCCTTTTGGTGGGGCCTGAGTCTCACTCGTAAGAGCTTTAGACTCCCTTGCAGTGTTCTCACGCACGCACACAACAAAATGCTTCCACCCTCAGGAGCGGCTGTTTTTGCTGAAGCACGGATTCTCTAGCGAGTTTTTCCTTGGAGTTAGGTGGCTGACTTTCAGCCTGCACCGTCCCCTGGGGCAACGCTACTAGCCCCATAACGATGATGTGATTTGTGAGCTGCCTTCTGTACCGGCCTGCCGCTACACCGATTTTACGAAATGGAACTCATCCCCAGGCTCTCACCCACAGTACACCCTAAACGGCTTCCTCCCATAGAGAGGTCGTCGGAAGATAAAACAGTGTTTCTGTACACTGTTGTTTCTTCGAGTTAGAATCCTAGCGATTAGACTTCTATGCAAAAGCAGGGCCGCTGTGCTAGCTAACTCATACACACCGGGAGTCTTGTCCTGCCCTTTGATGGGGTTTGAGTCTCACTCGTAAAAAGCTTTGGTCTCCCTTGCAGTCCTCTCACGCACGTACACAACAAAATGCTTCCACCCTCAGGAGCGGCTGTTTTCAATGAAGCACGGATTCTCTACCGAGTTTTTCCTTCGAGTTAGGTCACTGACTTTCAGCCTGCACGAGCCTCAGGGGCAACGCTGCTAGCCCCGAAACGATGGTGTGATTTGTGAGCTGCCTTCTGTACCGGCCTGTCTCTACCCGGATTTTACGAAATGGAACCCATCCGCAGGCTCTCACCCACAGTACACGCTAAACTGCTTCCTCCCACAGAGAGGTCGTCGGAAGCTAAAACACTGTTTCTCTACACTGTTGTTTCTTCGAGTTAGAACGCTAGTTATTCGACTTCCATGCAAAGGTAGGGCCGCAGTGCTAGCTTATTCGAAGACACGGGGAGTCTTGTCCTGCCTTTTCCTTGGGCCTGAGTCTCACTCGTAAAAGTTTTGGACTCCCTAGCTGTGCTCTCAAGCACGCACACAACAAAATGCTTCCACCCTCAGGAGCGGCTGTTTTCGCTGAAGCACGGATTCTGTACCGAGTTTTTCCTTCGAGTTAGGTGGCTGAATTTCAGCCTCCACGCTCCGCGGGGGCAGCGCTACTAGCCCCATAACCATGATTTGATTTGTGAGCTGCCATTTGTACGGGCCTGTCTCTACCCCGATTTTACGAAATGGCACCAGTCCCGTGACTCTCACCCACACTACACCCTAAACTGCTTCCTCCCACAGAGAGGTCGTCGGAAGCTGAAACTCTGTTTCTGTACACTGTTGTTTCTTCGAGTTAGAATGCTAGCGATTAGACTTCCATGCAAAAGTAGGGCCACTGTGCTAGCTAAATGAAACACACCGGGAGTCTTGTCTTGCCTTTGCTGGGGCCTGAGTCTCACTCGTAAAGAGCTTTGGACTCCCTTGCAGTGCTGTCACGCATGCACACAACAAAATGCTTCCACCCTCAGGAGCGGCTGTTTTCAATGAAGCACAGATCGTCTACCGAGTTTTTCCTTCGAGTTAGGTGGCTCGCTTTCAGCCTGCACGCACCCCCGGGGCAATGCTACTAGCCCCATAACCATGATGTGATTTGTGAGCTGCCTTCTGTACCGACCTGTCTCTACCCCGATTTTACGAAATGGAACCAGTCCCGTGGCTCTCACCCAAACTAAACCCTAAACTTCTTCCTCCCACAGAGAGGTCATTGGAAGCTAAAACCCTGTTTCTGTACACTGTTGTTTGTTCGAGTAGAACCCTATTGATTAGACTTCAATGCAAAAGTAGGGCCGCTGTGCTAGCTTAGTCAAACACATGGGGAGTGTTGTTCTGCCTTTTGCTGGGGCCTGAGTCTCACTCGTGAAAAGGTTTGGAATCCCTTTCAGTGCTCTCACGCACACACACAACAAAATGATTCCGATCTCAGGAGCGGCTGTTGTCGCTGAAGCACGGATTCTCTACCGAGGTTTCCTTCCTGTTAGGTGGCTGACTTTCAGCCTGCACGGTCCCCTGGGGCAACGCTACTAGCCCCATAACCATGATGGAATTTGTCTGCTGCCTTCTGTACCGGCCTGTCTCTACCCTGATTTTACAAAATGGAACCAGTCCCGTGGCTCTCACGCACACTACACCCTAAACGGCTTCCTCCCACAGACAGGTCATCGGATGATAAAACAGTGTTTCTGTACACTGTTGTTTCTTCGAGTTAGAATTCTAGCGATTAGACTTCTATGCAAAAGTAGGGCCGCTGTGCTAGCTAAATCATACACACCGGGAATCTTGTCTTGCCTTTGCTGGGGCCTGAGTCTCCCTCGTAAAGAGCTTTGGACTCCCTTGCAGTGCTCTCAAGCATGCACACAACAAAATGCTTCCACCCTCAGGAGCGGCTGTTTTTAATGAAGCACAGATTCTCTACCGAGTTTTTCCTTCGAGTTAGGTGGCTGGCTTTCAGGCTGCATGCACCCCCGGGGCAATGCTACTAGCCCCATAACCATGATTTGATTTGTGAGCTGCCATTCGTACGGGCCTGTCTCTACCCCGATTTTACGAAATGGCACAAGTCCCGTGACTCTCATCCACACTATACCCTAAACAGCTTCCTCGCACAGAGAGGTCTTTGGAAGCTAAAACACTGTTTCTGTACACTCTTCTTTCTTCCAGTTGGAACGCCTGCGATTAGATTTCCATGGAAAAGTAGGGCCGCAGTGCTATCTAAAACAAAAACACGGGGAGTCTTGTCCTACCTTTTGCTGGGGCCTGAGTCTCACTCGTAAAAAGCTTTGTACTCCCTTACAGTGATCGCACACACGCACACAACAAAATGCTTCCACCCTCAGGAGCGGCTGTTTTCACTGAAGCACGGATTCTGTACCGAGTTTTTCCTTCGAGTTAGGGGGCGGAATTTCAGCCTGCACGCTCCGCGGGGGCAGCGCTACTAGCCCCATAACCATGATTTGATTTGTGAGCTGCCATTTGTACGGGCCTGTCTCTACCCCGATTTTACGAAATGGCACCAGTCCCGTGACTCTCATCCACACTACACCCTAAACGGCTTCCTCGCACAAAGAGGTCGTCGGAAGCTAAAACACTGTTTTGCTACACTGTTGTTTCTTCGAGTTAGAATCCTAGCGATTAGACTTCTATGCAAAAGTAGGGCCGCTCTGCTAGCTAAATCATACACACCGGGAGTCTTGCCTTGCCTTGGTTGGGGCCTGAGTCTCACTCGTAAAGAGCTTTGGACTGCCTTGCAGTGCTCTCACGCATGCACACAACAAAATGCTTCCACCCTCAGGAGCGGCTGTTTTTAATGAAGCACAGATCCTCTACCGAGTTTCTCCTTCGAGTTAGGTGAATGGCTTTCACCCTGCATGCACCGCCGGGGCAATGCTACTAGCCCCATAACCATGATTTGATTTGTGAGCTGCCATTTGTACGGGCCTGTCTCTACCCCGATTTTACGAAATGGCACCAGTCCCGTGACTCTCACCCACACTACACCCTAAACTGCTTCCTCCCACAGAGAGGTCGTTAGAAGCTAAAACACTGTTTCTGTCCACTGTTGTTTCTTCGAGTTAGAATGCTAGCGATTAGACTTCCATGCAAAAGTAGGGCCACTGTGTTAGCTAAATGAAACACACTGGGAGTCTTGTCTTGCCTTTGCTGGGGCCTGAGTCTCACTCGTAAAGAGCTTTGGACTCCCTTGCAGTGCTCTCAAGCATGCACACAACAAAATGCTTCCACCCTCAGGAGCGGCTGTTTTCAATGAAGCACAGATCCTCTACCGAGTTTTTCCTTCGAGTTAGGTGGCTGGTGTTCAGGCTGCACGCACCCCCGGGGCAATGCTACTAGCCCCATAACCATGATGTGATTTGTGAGCTGCCTTCTGTACCGACCTGTCTCTACCCCGATTTTACGAACTGGAACCAGTCCCGTGGCTCTCACCCAAACTAAACCCTAAACTGCTTCCTCCCACAGAGAGGTCATTGGAAGCTAAAACCCTGTTTCTGTACACTGTTGTTTGTTCGAGTTAGAACCCTACCGATTAGACTTCTATGCAAAAGTAGGGCCGCAGTGCATGCTAGGTCAAACACACCGGGAGTCTTGTCCTGCCTTTTGGTGGGGCCTGAGTCTCACTCGTAAGAGCTTTAGACTCCCTTGCAGTGCTCTCACGCACGCACACAACAAAATGCTTCCACCCTCAGGAGCGGCTTTTTTCGCCAAAGCACGGATTCTCTAGCGAGTTTTTCCTTCGAGTTAGGTGGCTGACTTTCAGCCTGCACGGTCCCCTGGGGCAACGCTACTAACCCCATAACCATGATGTGATTTGTGAGCTGCCTTCTGTTCCGGCCTGTCTCTACCCCGATTTTACGAACTGGAACTCATCCCCAGGCTCTCACCCACAGTACACCCTAAACGGCTTCCTCCCATAGAGAGGTCGTCGGAAGATAAAACAGTGTTTCTATACACTGTTGTTTCTTCGAGTTAGAATTCTAGCGATTAGACTCCTATGCAAAAGTAGGGCCGCTGTGCTAGGTAAATCATACACACCGGGAGTCTTGCCTTGCCTTGGCTGGGGCCTGAGTCTCACTCGTAAAGGGCTTTGGACTCCCTTGCAGTGCTCTCACGCATGCACACAACAAAATGCTTCCACCCTCAGGAGTGGCTGTTTTGAATGAAGCACAGATCCTCTACCGAGTTTTTCTTTCGAGTTTGGTGGCTGGCTTTCAGGCTGCACGCACCCCCGGGGCAATGCTACTAGCCCCATAACCATGATTCGATTTGTGAGCTGCCATTTGTACGGTCCTGTCTCTACCCCGATTTTACGAAATGGAACTCATCCCCAGGCTCTCACCCACAGTACACCCTAAACGGCTTCCTCCCACAGAGAGGTCGTCGGAAGATAAAACAGTGTTTCTGTACACGGTTGTTACTTCGAGTTAGAATTCTAGCGATTAGACTTCTATGCAGAAGTAGGGCCGCTGTGCTAGCTAAATCATACACCCCGGGACTCTTGTCCTCCCCTTTGATGGGGTTTGAGTCTCACTCGTAAAAAGCTTTGGTCTCCCTTGCAGTGCTCTCACGCACGTACACAACAGAATGCTTCCACCCTCAGGAGCGGCTGTTTTCAATGAAGCACGGATTCTCTATGGAGTTTTTCCTTCGAGTTAGGTCGCTGACTTTCAGCCTGCACGAGCCTCAGGGGCAACGCTGCTAGCCCCGAAACGATGGTGTGATTTGTGAGCTGCCTTCTGTACTGGCCTGTCTCTACCCCGATTTTACGAAATGGAACCCATCCGCAGGCTCTCACCCACAGTACACGCTAAACTGCTTCCTCCCACAGAGAGGTCGTCGGAAGCTAAAACACTGTTTCTGTACACTGTTGTTTCTTCGAGTTAGAATGCTAGTTATTCCACTTCCATGCAAAGGTAGGGCCGCAGTGCTAGCTTAATCAAAGACACGGGGAGTGTTCTGCCTTTGGCTGGGGCCTGAGTCTCACTCGTGAAAAAGTTTGGAATCCCTTTCAGTGCTCTCACGCACGCACACAACAAAATGCTTCCGCCCTCAGGAGCGGCTGTTGTCGCTGAAGCACGGATTATCTACCGAGGTTTCCTTCGTGTTAGGTGGCTGACTTTCCGCCTGAACGCTCCCTCGTGGCCACGCTACTAGCCCCATAAACATGATGTGATTTGTGAGCTGCCTTCTGTTCCGGCCTGTCTCTACCACGATTTTACGAAATGGAGCCCATCCCCAGGCTCTCACACACAGTACACCCTAAACTGCTTCCTCCCACAGAGAGATCGTCGGAAGCTAAAACACTGTTCCTGTACACTGTTGTTTGTTCGAGTTAGAACGCTACCGATTAGACTTCAATGCAAAAGTAAGGCCGCAGTGCATGCTAGGTCAAACACACCGGGAGTCTTGTCCTGCCTTTTGGTGGGGCCTGAGTCTCACTCGTAAGAGCTTTAGACTCCCTTGCAGTGCTCTCACGCACGCACACAACAAAATGCTTCCACCCTCAGGAGCGGCTGTTTTCGGTGAAGCACGGATTCTCTAGCGAGTTTTTCCTTCGAGTTAGGTGGCTGACTTTCAGCCTGCACCGTCCCCTGGGGCAACGCTACTAGCCCCATAACGATGATGTGATTTGTGAGCTGCCTTCTGTACCGGCCTGCCGCTACACCGATTTTACGAAATGGAACTCATCCCCAGGCTCTCACCCACAGTACACCCTAAACGGCTTCCTCCCATAGAGAGGTCGTCGGAAGATAAAACAGTGTTTCTGTACACTGTTGTTTCTTCGAGTTAGAATCCTAGCGATTAGACTTCTATGCAAAAGCAGGGCCGCTGTGCTAGCTAACTCATACACACCGGGAGTCTTGTCCTGCCCTTTGATGGGGTTTGAGTCTCACTCGTAAAAAGCTTTGGTCTCCCTTGCAGTCCTCTCACGCACGTACACAACAAAATGCTTCCACCCTCAGGAGCGGCTGTTTTCAATGAAGCACGGATTCTCTACCGAGTTTTTCCTTCGAGTTAGGTCACTGACTTTCAGCCTGCACGAGCCTCAGGGGCAACGCTGCTAGCCCCGAAACGATGGTGTGATTTGTGAGCTGCCTTCTGTACCGGCCTGTCTCTACCCGGATTTTACGAAATGGAACCCATCCGCAGGCTCTCACCCACAGTACACGCTAAACTGCTTCCTCCCACAGAGAGGTCGTCGGAAGCTAAAACACTGTTTCTCTACACTGTTGTTTCTTCGAGTTAGAACGCTAGTTATTCGACTTCCATGCAAAGGTAGGGCCGCAGTGCTAGCTTATTCGAAGACACGGGGAGTCTTGTCCTGCCTTTTCCTTGGGCCTGAGTATCACTCGTAAAAGTTTTGGACTCCCTAGCTGTGCTCTCAAGCACGCACACAACAAAATGCTTCCACCCTCAGGAGCGGCTGTTTTCGCTGAAGCACGGATTCTGTACCGAGTTTTTCCTTCGAGTTAGGTGGCTGAATTTCAGCCTCCACGCTCCGCGGGGGCAGCGCTACTAGCCCCATAACCATGATTTGATTTGTGAGCTGCCATTTGTACGGGCCTGTCTCTACCCCGATTTTACGAAATGGCACCAGTCCCGTGACTCTCACCCACACTACACCCTAAACTGCTTCCTCCCACAGAGAGGTCGTCGGAAGCTGAAACTCTGTTTCTGTACACTGTTGTTTCTTCGAGTTAGAATGCTAGCGATTAGACTTCCATGCAAAAGTAGGGCCACTGTGCTAGCTAAATGAAACACACCGGGAGTCTTGTCTTGCCTTTGCTGGGGCCTGAGTCTCACTCGTAAAGAGCTTTGGACTCCCTTGCAGTGCTGTCACGCATGCACACAACAAAATGCTTCCACCCTCAGGAGCGGCTGTTTTCAATGAAGCACAGATCGTCTACCGAGTTTTTCCTTCGAGTTAGGTGGCTCGCTTTCAGCCTGCACGCACCCCCGGGGCAATGCTACTAGCCCCATAACCATGATGTGATTTGTGAGCTGCCTTCTGTACCGACCTGTCTCTACCCCGATTTTACGAAATGGAACCAGTCCCGTGGCTCTCACCCAAACTAAACCCTAAACTTCTTCCTCCCACAGAGAGGTCATTGGAAGCTAAAACCCTGTTTCTGTACACTGTTGTTTGTTCGAGTAGAACCCTATTGATTAGACTTCAATGCAAAAGTAGGGCCGCTGTGCTAGCTTAGTCAAACACATGGGGAGTGTTGTTCTGCCTTTTGCTGGGGCCTGAGTCTCACTCGTGAAAAGGTTTGGAATCCCTTTCAGTGCTCTCACGCACACACACAACAAAATGATTCCGATCTCAGGAGCGGCTGTTGTCGCTGAAGCACGGATTCTCTACCGAGGTTTCCTTCCTGTTAGGTGGCTGACTTTCAGCCTGCACGGTCCCCTGGGGCAACGCTACTAGC
Organism: Halichoerus grypus; assembly: GCF_964656455.1. Classification (NCBI taxonomy): domain Eukaryota; kingdom Metazoa; phylum Chordata; class Mammalia; order Carnivora; family Phocidae; genus Halichoerus; species Halichoerus grypus. Next base: position 38,560,189 of record NC_135726.1, on the reverse strand, counting down.
CCCATAACCATGATGGAATTTGTCTGCTGCCTTCTGTACCGGCCTGTCTCTACCCTGATTTTACAAAATGGAACCAGTCCCGTGGCTCTCACGCACACTACACCCTAAACGGCTTCCTCCCACAGACAGGTCATCGGATGATAAAACAGTGTTTCTGTACACTGTTGTTTCTTCGAGTTAGAATTCTAGCGATTAGACTTCTATGCAAAAGTAGGGCCGCTGTGCTAGCTAAATCATACACACCGGGAATCTTGTCTTGCCTTTGCTGGGGCCTGAGTCTCCCTCGTAAAGAGCTTTGGACTCCCTTGCAGTGCTCTCAAGCATGCACACAACAAAATGCTTCCACCCTCAGGAGCGGCTGTTTTTAATGAAGCACAGATTCTCTACCGAGTTTTTCCTTCGAGTTAGGTGGCTGGCTTTCAGGCTGCATGCACCCCCGGGGCAATGCTACTAGCCCCATAACCATGATTTGATTTGTGAGCTGCCATTCGTACGGGCCTGTCTCTACCCCGATTTTACGAAATGGCACAAGTCCCGTGACTCTCATCCACACTATACCCTAAACAGCTTCCTCGCACAGAGAGGTCTTTGGAAGCTAAAACACTGTTTCTGTACACTCTTCTTCCTTCCAGTTGGAACGCCTGCGATTAGATTTCCATGGAAAAGTAGGGCCGCAGTGCTATCTAAAACAAAAACACGGGGAGTCTTGTCCTACCTTTTGCTGGGGCCTGAGTCTCACTCGTAAAAAGCTTTGTACTCCCTTACAGTGATCGCACACACGCACACAACAAAATGCTTCCACCCTCAGGAGCGGCTGTTTTCACTGAAGCACGGATTCTGTACCGAGTTTTTCCTTCGAGTTAGGGGGCGGAATTTCAGCCTGCACGCTCCGCGGGGGCAGCGCTACTAGCCCCATAACCATGATTTGATTTGTGAGCTGCCATTTGTACGGGCCTGTCTCTACCCCGATTTTACGAAATGGCACCAGTCCCGTGACTCTCATCCACACTAAACCCTAAACGGCTTCCTCGCACAAAGAGGTCGTCGGAAGCTAAAACACTGTTTTGCTACACTGTTGTTTCTTCGAGTTAGAATCCTAGCGATTAGACTTCTATGCAAAAGTAGGGCCGCTCTGCTAGCTAAATCATACACACCGGGAGTCTTGCCTTGCCTTGGCTGGGGCCTGAGTCTCACTCGTAAAGAGCTTTGGACTGCCTTGCAGTGCTCTCACGCATGCACACAACAAAATGCTTCCACCCTCAGGAGCGGCTGTTTTTAATGAAGCACAGATCCTCTACCGAGTTTCTCCTTCGAGTTAGGTGAATGGCTTTCACCCTGCACGCACCGCCGGGGCAATGCTACTAGCCCCATAACCATGATTTGATTTGTGAGCTGCCATTTGTACGGGCCTGTCTCTACCCCGATTTTACGAAATGGCACCAGTCCCGTGACTCTCACCCACACTACACCCTAAACTGCTTCCTCCCACAGAGAGGTCGTTAGAAGCTAAAACACTGTTTCTGTCCACTGTTGTTTCTTCGAGTTAGAATGCTAGCGATTAGACTTCCATGCAAAAGTAGGGCCACTGTGTTAGCTAAATGAAACACACTGGGAGTCTTGTCTTGCCTTTGCTGGGGCCTGAGTCTCACTCGTAAAGAGCTTTGGACTCCCTTGCAGTGCTCTCAAGCATGCACACAACAAAATGCTTCCACCCTCAGGAGCGGCTGTTTTCAATGAAGCACAGATCCTCTACCGAGTTTTTCCTTCGAGTTAGGTGGCTGGTGTTCAGGCTGCACGCACCCCCGGGGCAATGCTACTAGCCCCATAACCATGATGTGATTTGTGAGCTGCCTTCTGTACCGACCTGTCTCTACCCCGATTTTACGAAGTGGAACCAGTCCCGTGGCTCTCACCCAAACTAAACCCTAAACTGCTTCCTCCCACAGAGAGGTCATTGGAAGCTAAAACCCTGTTTCTGTACACTGTTGTTTGTTCGAGTTAGAACCCTACCGATTAGACTTCTATGCAAAAGTAGGGCCGCAGTGCATGCTAGGTCAAACACACCGGGAGTCTTGTCCTGCCTTTTGGTGGGGCCTGAGTCTCACTCGTAAGAGCTTTAGACTCCCTTGCAGTGCTCTCACGCACGCACACAACAAAATGCTTCCACCCTCAGGAGCGGCTTTTTTCGCCGAAGCACGGATTCTCTAGCGAGTTTTTCCTTCGAGTTAGGTGGCTGACTTTCAGCCTGCACAGTCCCCTGGGGCAACGCTACTAACCCCATAACCATGATGTGATTTGTGAGCTGCCTTCTGTTCCGGCCTGTCTCTACCCCGATTTTACGAACTGGAACTCATCCCCAGGCTCTCACCCACAGTACACCCTAAACGGCTTCCTCCCATAGAGAGGTCGTCGGAAGATAAAACAGTGTTTCTATACACTGTTGTTTCTTCGAGTTAGAATTCTAGCGATTAGACTCCTATGCAAAAGTAGGGCCGCTGTGCTAGGTAAATCATACACACCGGGAGTCTTGCCTTGCCTTGGCTGGGGCCTGAGTCTCACTCGTAAAGGGCTTTGGACTCCCTTGCAGTGCTCTCACGCATGCACACAACAAAATGCTTCCACCCTCAGGAGTGGCTATTTTGAATGAAGCACAGATCCTCTACCGAGTTTTTCTTTCGAGTTTGGTGGCTGGCTTTCAGGCTGCACGCACCCCCGGGGCAATGCTACTAGCCCCATAACCATGATTCGATTTGTGAGCTGCCATTTGTACGGTCCTGTCTCTACCCCGATTTTACGAAATGGAACTCATCCCCAGGCTCTCACCCACAGTACACCCTAAACGGCTTCCTCCCACAGAGAGGTCGTCGGAAGATAAAACAGTGTTTCTGTACACGGTTGTTACTTCGAGTTAGAATTCTAGCGATTAGACTTCTATGCAGAAGTAGGGCCGCTGTGCTAGCTAAATCATACACCCCGCGACTCTTGTCCTCCCCTTTGATGGGGTTTGAGTCTCACTCGTAAAAAGCTTTGGTCTCCCTTGCAGTGCTCTCACGCACGTACACAACAGAATGCTTCCACCCTCAGGAGCGGCTGTTTTCAATGAAGCACGGATTCTCTATGGAGTTTTTCCTTCGAGTTAGGTCGCTGACTTTCAGCCTGCATGAGCCTCAGGGGCAACGCTGCTAGCCCCGAAACGATGGTGTGATTTGTGAGCTGCCTTCTGTACTGGCCTGTCTCTACCCCGATTTTACGAAATGGAACCCATCCACAGGCTCTCACCCACAGTACACGCTAAACTGCTTCCTCCCACAGAGAGGTCGTCGGAAGCTAAAACACTGTTTCTGTACACTGTTGTTTCTTCGAGTTAGAACGCTAGTTATTCCACTTCCATGCAAAGGTAGGGCCGCAGTGCTAGCTTAATCAAAGACACGGGGAGTGTTCTGCCTTTGGCTGGGGCCTGAGTCTCACTCGTGAAAAAGTTTGGAATCCCTTTCAGTGCTCTCACGCACGCACACAACAAAATGCTTCCGCCCTCAGGAGCGGCTGTTGTCGCTCAAGCACGGATTATCTACCGAGGTTTCCTTCGTGTTAGGTGGCTGACTTTCCGCCTGAACGCTCCCTCGTGGCCACGCTACTAGCCCCATAAACATGATGTGATTTGTGAGCTGCCTTCTGTTCCGGCCTGTCTCTACCACGATTTTACGAAATGGAGCCCATCCCCAGGCTCTCACACACAGTACACCCTAAACTGCTTCCTCCCACAGAGAGATCGTCGGAAGCTAAAACACTGTTCCTGTACACTGTTGTTTGTTCGAGTTAGAACGCTACCGATTAGACTTCAATGCAAAAGTAAGGCCGCAGTGCATGCTAGGTCAAACACACCGGGAGTCTTGTCCTGCCTTTTGGTGGGGCCTGAGTCTCACTCGTAAGAGCTTTAGACTCCCTTGCAGTGTTCTCACGCACGCACACAACAAAATGCTTCCACCCTCAGGAGCGGCTGTTTTTGCTGAAGCACGGATTCTCTAGCGAGTTTTTCCTTCGAGTTAGGTGGCTGACTTTCAGCCTGCACCGTCCCCTGGGGCAACACTACTAGCCCCATAACGATGATGTGATTTGTGAGCTGCCTTCTGTACCGGCCTGCCGCTACACCGATTTTACGAAATGGAACTCATCCCCAGGCTCTCACCCACAGTACACCCTAAACGGCTTCCTCCCATAGAGAGGTCGTCGGAAGATAAAACAGTGTTTCTGTACACTGTTGTTTCTTCGAGTTAGAATCCTAGCGATTAGACTTCTATGCAAAAGCAGGGCCGCTGTGCTAGCTAACTCATACACACCGGGAGTCTTGTCCTTCCCTTTGATGGGGTTTGAGTCTCACTCGTAAAAAGCTTTGGTCTCCCTTGCAGTCCTCTCACGCACGTACACAACAAAATGCTTCCACCCTCAGGAGCGGCTGTTTTCAATGAAGCACGGATTCTCTACCGAGTTTTTCCTTCCAGTTAGGTCACTGACTTTCAGCCTGCACGAGCCTCAGGGGCAACGCTGCTAGCCCCGAAACGATGGTGTGATTTGTGAGCTGCCTTCTGTACCGGCCTGTCTCTACCCGGATTTTACGAAATGGAACCCATCCGCAGGCTCTCACCCACAGTACACGCTAAACTGCTTCCTCCCACAGAGAGGTCGTCGGAAGCTAAAACACTGTTTCTCTACACTGTTGTTTCTTCGAGTTAGAACGCTAGTTATTCGACTTCCATGCAAAGGTAGGGCCGCAGTGCTAGCTTAATCGAAGACACGGGGAGTCTTGTCCTGCCTTTTCCTTGGGCCTGAGTCTCACTCGTAAAAGTTTTGGACTCCCTAGCTGTGCTCTCAAGCACGCACACAACAAAATGCTTCCACCCTCAGGAGCGGCTGTTTTCGCTGAAGCACGGATTCTGTACCGAGTTTTTCCTTCGAGTTAGGTGGCTGAATTTCAGCCTCCACGCTCCGCGGGGGCAGCGCTACTAGCCCCATAACCATGATTTGATTTGTGAGCTGCCATTTGTACGGGCCTGTCTCTACCCCGATTTTACGAAATGGCACCAGTCCCGTGACTCTCACCCACACTACACCCTAAACTGCTTCCTCCCACAGAGAGGTCGTCGGAAGCTGAAACTCTGTTTCTGTACACTGTTGTTTCTTCGAGTTAGAATGCTAGCGATTAGACTTCCATGCAAAAGTAGGGCCACTGTGCTAGCTAAATGAAACACACCGGGAGTCTTGTCTTGCCTTTGCTGGGGCCTGAGTCTCACTCGTAAAGAGCTTTGGACTCCCTTGCAGTGCTGTCACGCATGCACACAACAAAATGCTTCCACCCTCAGGAGCGGCTGTTTTCAATGAAGCACAGATCGTCTACCGAGTTTTTCCTTCGAGTTAGGTGGCTCGCTTTCAGCCTGCACGCACCCCCGGGGCAATGCTACTAGCCCCATAACCATGATGTGATTTGTGAGCTGCCTTCTGTACCGACCTGTCTCTACCCCGATTTTACGAAATGGAACCAGTCCCGTGGCTCTCACCCAAACTAAACCCTAAACTTCTTCCTCCCACAGAGAGGTCATTGGAAGCTAAAACCCTGTTTCTGTACACTGTTGTTTGTTCGAGTAGAACCCTATTGATTAGACTTCAATGCAAAAGTAGGGCCGCTGTGCTAGCTTAGTCAAACACATGGGGAGTGTTGTTCTGCCTTTTGCTGGGGCCTGAGTCTCACTCGTGAAAAGGTTTGGAATCCCTTTCAGTGCTCTCACGCACACACACAACAAAATGATTCCGATCTCAGGAGCGGCTGTTGTCGCTGAAGCACGGATTCTCTACCGAGGTTTCCTTCCTGTTAGGTGGCTGACTTTCAGCCTGCACGGTCCCCTGGGGCAACGCTACTAGCCCCATAACCATGATGGAATTTGTCTGCTGCCTTCTGTACCGGCCTGTCTCTACCCTGATTTTACAAAATGGAACCAGTCCCGTGGCTCTCACGCACACTACACCCTAAACGGCTTCCTCCCACAGACAGGTCATCGGATGATAAAACAGTGTTTCTGTACACTGTTGTTTCTTCGAGTTAGAATTCTAGCGATTAGACTTCTATGCAAAAGTAGGGCCGCTGTGCTAGCTAAATCATACACACCGGGAATCTTGTCTTGCCTTTGCTGGGGCCTGAGTCTCCCTCGTAAAGAGCTTTGGACTCCCTTGCAGTGCTCTCAAGCATGCACACAACAAAATGCTTCCACCCTGAGGAGCGGCTGTTTTTAATGAAGCACAGATTCTCTACCGAGTTTTTCCTTCGAGTTAGGTGGCTGGCTTTCAGGCTGCATGCAACCCCGGGGCAATGCTACTAGCCCCATAACCATGATTTGATTTGTGAGCTGCCATTCGTACGGGCCTGTCTCTACCCCGATTTTACGAAATGGCACAAGTCCCGTGACTCTCATCCACACTATACCCTAAACAGCCTCCTCGCCCAGAGAGGACTTTGGAAGCTAAAACACTGTTTCTGTACACTCTTCTTTCTTCCAGTTGGAACGCCTGCGATTAGATTTCCATGGAAAAGTAGGGCCGCAGTGCTATCTAAAACAAAAACACGGGGAGTCTTGTCCTACCTTTTGCTGGGGCCTGAGTCTCACTCGTAAAAAGCTTTGTACTCCCTTACAGTGATCGCACACACGCACACAACAAAATGCTTCCACCCTCAGGAGCGGCTGTTTTCACTGAAGCACGGATTCTGTACCGAGTTTTTCCTTCGAGTTAGGGGGCGGAATTTCAGCCTGCACGCTCCGCGGGGGCAGCGCTACTAGCCCCATAACCATGATTTGATTTGTGAGCTGCCATTTGTACGGGCCTGTCTCTACCCCGATTTTACGAAATGGCACCAGTCCCGTGACTCTCATCCACACTACACCCTAAACGGCTTCCTCGCACAAAGAGGTCGTCGGAAGCTAAAACACTGTTTTGCTACACTGTTGTTTCTTCGAGTTAGAATCCTAGCGATTAGACTTCTATGCAAAAGTAGGGCCGCTCTGCTAGCTAAATCATACACACCGGGAGTCTTGCCTTGCCTTGGCTGGGGCCTGAGTCTCACTCGTAAAGAGCTTTGGACTGCCTTGCAGTGCTCTCACGCATGCACACAACAAAATGCTTCCACCCTCAGGAGCGGCTGTTTTTAATGAAGCACAGATCCTCTACCGAGTTTCTCCTTCGAGTTAGGTGAATGGCTTTCACCCTGCACGCACCGCCGGGGCAATGCTACTAGCCCCATAACCATGATTTGATTTGTGAGCTGCCATTTGTACAGGCCTGTCTCTACCCCGATTTTACGAAATGGCACCAGTCCCGTGACTCTCACCCACACTACACCCTAAACTGCTTCCTCCCACAGAGAGGTCGTTAGAAGCTAAAACACTGTTTCTGTCCACTGTTGTTTCTTCGAGTTAGAATGCTAGCGATTAGACTTCCATGCAAAAGTAGGGCCACTGTGTTAGCTAAATGAAACACACTAGGAGTCTTGTCTTGCCTTTGCTGGGGCCTGAGTCTCACTCGTAAAGAGCTTTGGACTCCCTTGCAGTGCTCTCACGCATGCACACAACAAAATACTTCCACCCTCAGGAGCGGCTGTTTTCAATGAAGCACAGATCCTCTACCGAGTTTTTCCTTCGAGTTAGGTGGCTGGTGTTCAGGCTGCACGCACCCCCGGGGCAATCCTACTAGCCCCATAACCATGATGTGATTTGTGAGCTGCCTTCTGTACCGACCTGTCTCTACCCCGATTTTACGAACTGGAACCAGTCCCGTGGCTCTCACCCAAACTAAACCCTAAACTGCTTCCTCCCACAGAGAGGTCATTGGAAGCTAAAACCCTGTTTCTGTACACTGTTGTTTGTTTGAGTTAGAACCCTACCGATTAGACTTCTATGCAAAAGTAGGGCCGCAGTGCATGCTAGGTCAAACACACCGGGAGTCTTGTCTTGCCTTTTGGTGGGGCCTGAGTCTCACTAGTAAGAGCTTTAGACTCCCTTGCAGTGCTCTCACGCACGCACACAACAAAATGCTTCCACCCTCAGGAGCGGCTGTTTTCGCTGAAGCACGGATTCTCTAGTGAGTTTTTCCTTCGAGTTAGGTGGCTGACTTTCAGCCTGCACGGTCCCCTGGGGCAACGCTACTAACCCCATAACCATGATGTGATTTGTGAGCTGCCTTCTGTTCCGGCCTGTCTCTACCCCGATTTTACGAACTGGAACTCATCCCCAGGCTCTCACCCACAGTACACCCTAAACGGCTTCCTCCCATAGAGAGGTCGTCGGAAGATAAAACAGTGTTTCTATACACTGTTGTTTCTTCGAGTTAGAATTCTAGCGATTAGACTCCTATGCAAAAGTAGGGCCGCTGTGCTAGGTAAATCATACACACCGGGAGTCTTGCCTTGCCTTGGCTGGGGCCTGAGTCTCACTCGTAAAGGGCTTTGGACTCCCTTGCAGTGCTCTCACGCATGCACACAACAAAATGCTTCCACCCTCAGGAGTGGCTGTTTTTAATGAAGCACAGATCCTCTACCGAGTTTTTCCTTCGAGTTTGGTGCCTGGCTGTCAGGCTGCACGCACCCCCGGGGCAATGCTACTAGCCCCATAACCATGATTCGATTTGTGAGCTGCCATTTGTACGGTCCTGTCTCTACCCCGATTTTACGAAATGGAACTCATCCCCAGGCTCTCACCCACAGTACACCCTAAACGGCTTCCTCCCACAGAGAGGTCGTCGGAAGATAAACAGTGTTTCTGTACACGGTTGTTACTTCGAGTTAGAATTCTAGCGATTAGACTTCTATGCAGAAGTAGGGCCGCTGTGCTAGCTAAATCATACACCCCGGGACTCTTGTCCTCCCCTTTGATGGGGTTTGAGTCTCACTCGTAAAAAGCTTTGGTCTCCCTTGCAGTGCTCTCACGCACGTACACAACAGAATGCTTCCACCCTCAGGAGCGGCTGTTTTCAATGAAGCACGGATTCTCTATGGAGTTTTTCCTTCGAGTTAGGTCGCTGACTTTCAGCCTGCACGAGCCTCAGGGGCAACGCTGCTAGCCCCGAAACGATGGTGTGATTTGTGAGCTGCCTTCTGTACTGGCCTGTCTCTACCCCGATTTTACGAAATGGAACCCATCCGCAGGCTCTCACCCACAGTACACGCTAAACTGCTTCCTCCCACAGAGAGGTCGTCGGAAGCTAAAACACTGTTTCTGTACACTGTTGTTTCTTCGAGTTAGAACGCTAGTTATTCGACTTCCATGCAAAGGTAGGGCCGCAGTGCTAGCTTAATCAAAGACAGGGGGAGTGTTCTGCCTTTGGCTGGGGCCTGAGTCTCACTCGTGAAAAAGTTTGGAATCCCTTTCAGTGCTCTCACGCACGCACACAAAGAAATGCTTCCGCCCTCAGGAGCGGCTGTTGTCGCTGAAGCACGGATTATCTACCGAGGTTTCCTTCGTGTTAGGTGGCTGACTTTCCGCCTGAACGCTCCCTCGTGGCCACGGTACTAGCCCCATAAACATGATGTGATTTGTGAGCTGCCTTCTGTTCCGGCCTGTCTCTACCACGATTTTACGAAATGGAGCCCATCCCCAGGCTCTCACACACAGTACACCCTAAACTGCTTCCTCCCACAGAGAGATCGTCGGAAGCTAAAACACTGTTTCTGTACACTGTTGTTTGTTCGAGTTAGAACGCTACCGATTAGACTTCAATGCAAAAGTAAGGCCGCAGTGCATGCTAGGTCAAACACACCGGGAGTCTTGTCCTGCCTTTTGGTGGGGCCTGAGTCTCACTCGTAAGAGCTTTAGACTCCCTTGCAGTGCCTCCCGCACGCACACAACAAAATGCTTCCACCCTCAGGAGCGGCTGTTTTCGGTGAAGCACGGATCCTCTAGCGAGTTTTTCCTTCGAGTTAGGTGGCTGACTTTCAGCCTGCACCGTCCCCTGGGGCAACGCTACTAGCCCCATAACGATGATGTGATTTGTGAGCTGCCTTCTGTACCGGCCTGCCGCTACACCGATTTTACGAAATGGAACTCATCCCCAGGCTCTCACCCACAGTACACCCTAAACGGCTTCCTCCCATAGAGAGGTCGTCGGAAGATAAAACAGTGTTTCTGTACACTGTTGTTTCTTCGAGTTAGAATCCTAGCGATTAGACTTCTATGCAAAAGCAGGGCCGCTGTGCTAGCTAACTCATACACACCGGGAGTCTTGTCCTGCCCTTTGATGGGGTTTGAGTCTCACTCGTAAAAAGCTTTGGTCTCCCTTGCAGTCCTCTCACGCACGTACACAACAAAATGCTTCCACCCTCAGGAGCGGCTGTTTTCAATGAAGCACGGATTCTCTACCGAGTTTTTCCTTCGAGTTAGGTCACTGACTTTCAGCCTGCACGAGCCTCAGGGGCAACGCTGCTAGCCCCGAAACGATGGTGTGATTTGTGAGCTGCCTTCTGTACCGGCCTGTCTCTACCCGGATTTTACGAAATGGAACCCATCCGCAGGCTCTCACCCACAGTACACGCTAAACTGCTTCCTCCCACAGAGAGGTCGTCGGAAGCTAAAACACTGTTTCTCTACACTGTTGTTTCTTCGAGTTAGAACGCTAGTTATTCGACTTCCATGCAAAGGTAGGGCCGCAGTGCTAGCTTAATCGAAGACACGGGGAGTCTTGTCCTGCCTTTTCCTTGGGCCTGAGTCTCACTCGTAAAAGTTTTGGACTCCCTAGCTGTGCTCTCAAGCACGCACACAACAAAATGCTTCCACCCTCAGGAGCGGCTGTTTTCGCTGAAGCACGGATTCTGTACCGAGTTTTTCCTTCGAGTTAGGTGGCTGAATTTCAGCCTCCACGCTCCGCGGGGGCAGCGCTACTAGCCCCATAACCATGATTTGATTTGTGAGCTGCCATTTGTACGGGCCTGTCTCTACCCCGATTTTACGAAATGGCACCAGTCCCGTGACTCTCATCCACACTACACCCTAAACTGCTTCCTCCCACAGAGAGGTCGTCGGAAGCTGAAACTCTGTTTCTGTACACTGTTGTTTCTTCGAGTTAGAATGCTAGCGATTAGACTTCCATGCAAAAGTAGGGCCACTGTGCTAGCTAAATGAAACACACCGGGAGTCTTGTCTTGCCTTTGCTGGGGCCTGAGTCTCACTCGTAAAGAGCTTTGGACTCCCTTGCAGTGCTGTCACGCATGCACACAACAAAATGCTTCCACCCTCAGGAGCGGCTGTTTTCAATGAAGCACAGATCGTCTACCGAGTTTTTCCTTCGAGTTAGGTGGCTCGCTTTCAGCCTGCACGCACCCCCGGGGCAATGCTACTAGCCCCATAACCATGATGTGATTTGTGAGCTGCCTTCTGTACCGACCTGTCTCTACCCCGATTTTACGAAATGGAACCAGTCCCGTGGCTCTCACCCAAACTAAACCCTAAACTTCTTCCTCCCACAGAGAGGTCATTGGAAGCTAAAACCCTGTTTCTGTACACTGTTGTTTGTTCGAGTAGAACCCTATTGATTAGACTTCAATGCAAAAGTAGGGCCGCTGTGCTAGCTTAGTCAAACACATGGGGAGTGTTGTTCTGCCTTTTGCTGGGGCCTGAGTCTCACTCGTGAAAAGGTTTGGAATCCCTTTCAGTGCTCTCACGCACACACACAACAAAATGATTCCGATCTCAGGAGCGGCTGTTGTCGCTGAAGCACGGATTCTCTACCGAGGTTTCCTTCCTGTTAGGTGGCTGACTTTCAGCCTACACGGTCCCCTGGGGCAACGCTACTAGCCCCATAACCATGATGGAATTTGTCTGCTGCCTTCTGTACCGGCCTGTCTCTACCCTGATTTTACAAAATGGAACCAGTCCCGTGGCTCTCATGCACACTACACCCTAAACGGCTTCCTCCCACAGACAGGTCATCGGATGATAAAACAGTGTTTCTGTACACTGTTGTTTCTTCGAGTTAGAATTCTAGCGATTAGACTTCTATGCAAAAGTAGGGCCGCTGTGCTAGCTAAATCATACACACCGGGAATCTTGTCTTGCCTTTGCTGGGGCCTGAGTCTCCCTCGTAAAGAGCTTTGGACTCCCTTGCAGTGCTCTCAAGCATGCACACAACAAAATGCTTCCACCCTGAGGAGCGGCTGTTTTTAATGAAGCACAGATTCTCTACCGAGTTTTTCCTTCGAGTTAGGTGGCTGGCTTTCAGGCTGCATGCACCCCCGGGGCAATGCTACTAGCCCCATAACCATGATTTGATTTGTGAGCTGCCATTCGTACGGGCCTGTCTCTACCCCGATTTTACGAAATGGCACAAGTCCCGTGACTCTCATCCACACTATACCCTAAACAGCTTCCTCGCACAGAGAGGTCTTTGGAAGCTAAAACACTGTTTCTGTACACTCTTCTTTCTTCCAGTTGGAACGCTTGCGATTAGATTTCCATGGAAAAGTAGGGCCGCAGTGCTATCTAAAACAAAAACACGGGGAGTCTTGTCCTACCTTTTGCTGGGGCCTGAGTCTCACTCGTAAAAAGCTTTGTACTCCCTTACAGTGATCGCACACACGCACACAACAAAATGCTTCCACCCTCAGGAGCGGCTGTTTTCACTGAAGCACGGATTCTGTACCGAGTTTTTCCTTCGAGTTAGGGGGCGGAATTTCAGCCTGCACGCTCCGCGGGGGCAGCGCTACTAGCCCCATAACCATGATTTGATTTGTGAGCTGCCATTTGTACGGGCCTGTCTCTACCCCGATTTTACGAAATGGCACCAGTCCCGTGACTCTCATCCACACTACACCCTAAACGGCTTCCTCGCACAAAGAGGTCGTCGGAAGCTAAAACACTGTTTTGCTACACTGTTGTTTCTTCGAGTTAGAATCCTAGCGATTAGACTTCTATGCAAAAGTAGGGCCGCTCTGCTAGCTAAATCATACACACCGGGAGTCTTGCCTTGCCTTGGCTGGGGCCTGAGTCTCACTCGTAAAGAGCTTTGGACTGCCTTGCAGTGCTCTCACGCATGCACACAACAAAATGCTTCCACCCTCAGGAGCGGCTGTTTTTAATGAAGCACAGATCCTCTACCGAGTTTCTCCTTCGAGTTAGGTGAATGGCTTTCACCCTGCACGCACCGCCGGGGCAATGCTACTAGCCCCATAACCATGATTTGATTTGTGAGCTGCCATTTGTACGGGCCTGTCTCTACCCCGATTTTACGAAATGGCACCAGTCCCGTGACTCTCACCCACACTACACCCTAAACTGCTTCCTCCCACAGAGAGGTCGTTAGAAGCTAAAACACTGTTTCTGTCCACTGTTGTTTCTTCGAGTTAGAATGCTAGCGATTAGACTTCCATGCAAAAGTAGGGCCACTGTGTTAGCTAAATGAAACACACTGGGAGTCTTGTCTTGCCTTTGCTGGGGCCTGAGTCTCACTCGTAAAGAGCTTTGGACTCCCTTGCAGTGCTCTCATGCATGCACACAACAAAATGCTTCCACCCTCAGGAGCGGCTGTTTTCAATGAAGCACAGATCCTCTACCGAGTTTTTCCTTCGAGTTAGGTGGCTGGTGTTCAGGCTGCACGCACCCCCGGGGCAATGCTACTAGCCCCATAACCATGATGTGATTTGTGAGCTGCCTTCTGTACCGACCTGTCTCTACCCCGATTTTACGAACTGGAACCAGTCCCGTGGCTCTCACCCAAACTAAACTCTAAACTGCTTCCTCCCACAGAGAGGTCATTGGAAGCTAAAACCCTGTTTCTGTACACTGTTGTTTGTTCGAGTTAGAACCCTACCGATTAGACTTCTATGCAAAAGTAGGGCCGCAGTGCATGCTAGGTCAAACACACCGGGAGTCTTGTCCTGCCTTTTGGTGGGGCCTGAGTCTCACTCGTAAGAGCTTTAGACTCCCTTGCAGTGTTCTCACGCACGCACACAACAAAATGCTTCCACCCTCAGGAGCGGCTTTTTTCACCGAAGCACGGATTCTCTAGCGAGTTTTTCCTTCGAGTTAGGTGGCTGACTTTCAGCCTGCACGGTCCCCTGGGGCAACGCTACTAACCCCATAACCATGATGTGATTTGTGAGCTGCCTTCTGTTCCGGCCTGTCTCTACCCCGATTTTACGAACTGGAACTCATCCCCAGGCTCTCACCCACAGTACACCCTAAACGGCTTCCTCCCATAGAGAGGTCGTCGGAAGATAAAACAGTGTTTCTATACACTGTTGTTTCTTCGAGTTAGAATTCTAGCGATTAGACTCCTATGCAAAAGTAGGGCCGCTGTGCTAGGTAAATCATACACACCGGGAGTCTTGCCTTGCCTTGGCTGGGGCCTGAGTCTCACTCGTAAAGGGCTTTGGACTCCCTTGCAGTGCTCTCACGCATGCACACAACAAAATGCTTCCACCCTCAGGAGTGGCTATTTTTAATGAAGCACAGATCCTCTACCGCGATTTTCTTTCGAGTTTGGTGGCTGGCTTTCAGGCTGCACACAACCCCGGGGCAATGCTACTAGCCTCATAACCATGATTCGATTTGTGAGCTGCCATTTGTACGGTCCTGTCTCTACCCCGATTTTACGAAATGGAACTCATCCCCAGGCTCTCCCCCACAGTACACCCTAAACGGCTTCCTCCCACAGAGAGGTCGTCGGAAGATAAAACAGTGTTTCTGTACACGGTTGTTACTTCGAGTTAGAATTCTAGCGATTAGACTTCTATGCAGAAGTAGGGCCGCTGTGCTAGCTAAATCATACACCCCGGGAATCTTGTCCTCCCCTTTGATGGGGTTTGAGTCTCACTCGTAAAAAGCTTTGGTCTCCCTTGCAGTGCTCTCACGCACGTACACAACAGAATGTTTCCACCCTCAGGAGCGGCTGTTTTCAATGAAGCACGGATTCTCTATGGAGTTTTTCCTTCGAGTTAGGTCGCTGACTTTCAGCCTGCACGAGCCTCAGGGACAACGCTGCTAGCCCCGAAACGATGGTGTGATTTGTGAGCTGCCTTCTGTACTGGCCTGTCTCTACCCCGATTTTACGAAATGGAACCCATCCGCAGGCTCTCACCCACAGTACACGCTAAACTGCTTCCTCCCACAGAGAGGTCGTCGGAAGCTAAAACACTGTTTCTGTACACTGTTGTTTCTTCGAGTTAGAACGCTAGTTATTCGACTTCCATGCAAAGGTAGGGCCGCAGTGCTAGCTTAATCAAAGACACGGGGAGTGTTCTGCCTTTGGCTGGGGCCTGAGTCTCACTCGTGAAAAAGTTTGGAATCCCTTTCAGTGCTCTCACGCACGCACACAACAAAATGCTTCCGCCCTCAGGAGCGGCTGTTGTCGCTCAAGCACGGATTATCTACCGAGGTTTCCTTCGTGTTAGGTGGCTGACTTTCCGCCTGAACGCTCCCTCATGGCCACGCTACTAGCCCCATAAACATGATGTGATTTGTGAGCTGCCTTCTGTTCCGGCCTGTCTCTACCACGATTTTACGAAATGGAGCCCATCCCCAGGCTCTCACACACAGTACACCCTAAACTGCTTCCTCCCACAGAGAGATCGTCGGAAGCTAAAACACTGTTTCTGTACACTGTTGTTTGTTCGAGTTAGAACGCTACCGATTAGACTTCAATGCAAAAGTAAGGCCGCAGTGCATGCTAGGTCAAACACACCGGGAGTCTTGTCCTGCCTTTTGGTGGGGCCTGAGTCTCACTCGTAAGAGCTTCAGACTCCCTTGCAGTGTTCTCACGCACGCACACAACAAAATGCTTCCACCCTCAGGAGCGGCTGTTTTTGCTGAAGCACGGATTCTCTAGCGAGTTTTTCCTTGGAGTTAGGTGGCTGACTTTCAGCCTGCACCGTCCCCTGGGGCAACGCTACTAGCCCCATAACGATGATGTGATTTGTGAGCTGCCTTCTGTACCGGCCTGCCGCTACACCGATTTTACGAAATGGAACTCATCCCCAGTCTCTCACCCACAGTACACCCTAAACGGCTTCCTCCCATAGAGAGGTCGTCGGAAGCTAAAACACTGTTTCTCTACACTGTTGTTTCTTCGAGTTAGAACGCTAGTTATTGGACTTCCATGCAAAGGTAGGGCCGCAGTGCTAGCTTAATCGAAGACACGGGGAGTCTTGTCCTGCCTTTTCCTTGGGCCTGAGTCTCACTCGAAAAAGTTTTGGACTCCCTAGCTGTGCTCTCAAGCACGCACACAACAAAATGCTTCCACCCTCAGGAGCGGCTGTTTTCGCTGAAGCACGGATTCTGTACCGAGGTTTTCCTTCGAGTTAGGTGGCTGAATTTCAGCCTCCACGCTCCGCGGGGGCAGCGCTACTAGCCCCATAACCATGATTTGATTTGTGAGCTGCCATTTGTACGGGCCTGTCTCTACCCCGATTTTACGAAATGGCACCAGTCCCGTGACTCTCACCCACACTACACCCTAAACTGCTTCCTCCCACAGAGAGGTCGTCGGAAGCTGAAACTCTGTTTCTGTACACTGTTGTTTCTTCGAGTTAGAATGCTAGCGATTAGACTTCCATGCAAAAGTAGGGCCACTGTGCTAGCTAAATGAAACACACCGGGAGTCTTGTCTTGCCTTTGCTGGGGCCTGAGTCTCACTCGTAAAGAGCTTTGGACTCCCTTGCAGTGCTGTCACGCATGCACACAACAAAATGCTTCCACCCTCAGGAGCGGCTGTTTTCAATGAAGCACAGATCGTCTACCGAGTTTTTCCTTCGAGTTAGGTGGCTCGCTTTCAGCCTGCACGCACCCCCGGGGCAATGCTACTAGCCCCATAACCATGATGTGATTTGTGAGCTGCCTTCTGTACCGACCTGTCTCTACCCCGATTTTACGAAATGGAACCAGTCCCGTGGCTCTCACCCAAACTAAACCCTAAACTTCTTCCTCCCACAGAGAGGTCATTGGAAGCTAAAACCCTGTTTCTGTACACTGTTGTTTGTTCGAGTAGAACCCTATTGATTAGACTTCAATGCAAAAGTAGGGCCGCTGTGCTAGCTTAGTCAAACACATGGGGAGTGTTGTTCTGCCTTTTGCTGGGGCCTGAGTCTCACTCGTGAAAAGGTTTGGAATCCCTTTCAGTGCTCTCACGCACACACACAACAAAATGATTCCGATCTCAGGAGTGGCTGTTGTCGCTGAAGCACGGATTCTCTACCGAGGTTTCCTTCCTGTTAGGTGGCTGACTTTCAGCCTGCACGGTCCCCTGGGGCAACGCTACTAGCCCCATAACCATGATGGAATTTGTCTGCTGCCTTCTGTACCGGCCTGTCTCTACCCTGATTTTACAAAATGGAACCAGTCCCGTGGCTCTCACGCACACTACACCCTAAACGGCTTCCTCCCACAGACAGGTCATCGGATGATAAAACAGTGTTTCTGTACACTGTTGTTTCTTCGAGTTAGAATTCTAGCGATTAGACTTCTATGCAAAAGTAGGGCCGCTGTGCTAGCTAAATCATACACACCGGGAATCTTGTCTTGCCTTTGCTGGGGCCTGAGTCTCCCTCGTAAAGAGCTTTGGACTCCCTTGCAGTGCTCTCAAGCATGCACACAACAAAATGCTTCCACCCTCAGGAGCGGCTGTTTTTAATGAAGCACAGATTCTCTACCGAGTTTTTCCTTCGAGTTAGGTGGCTGGCTTTCAGGCTGCATGCACCCCCGGGGCAATGCTACTAGCCCCATAACCATGATTTGATTTGTGAGCTGCCATTCGTACGGGCCTGTCTCTACCCCGATTTTACGAAATGGCACAAGTCCCGTGACTCTCATCCACACTATACCCTAAACAGCTTCCTCGCACAGAGAGGTCTTTGGAAGCTAAAACACTGTTTCTGTACACTCTTCTTTCTTCCAGTTGGAACGCCTGCGATTAGATTTCCATGGAAAAGTAGGGCCGCAGTGCTATCTAAAACAAAAACACGGGGAGTCTTGTCCTACCTTTTGCTGCGGCCTGAGTCTCACTCGTAAAAAGCTTTGTACTCCCTTACAGTGATCGCACACACGCACACAACAAAATGCTTCCACCCTCAGGAGCGGCTGTTTTCACTGAAGCACGGATTCTGTACCGAGTTTTTCCTTCGAGTTAGGGGGCGGAATTTCAGCCTGCACGCTCCGCGGGGGCAGCGCTACTAGCCCCATAACCATGATTTGATTTGTGAGCTGCCATTTGTACGGGCCTGTCTCTACCCCGATTTTACGAAATGGCACCAGTCCCGTGACTCTCATCCACACTACACCCTAAACGGCTTCCTCGCACAAAGAGGTCGTCGGAAGCTAAAACACTGTTTTGCTACACTGTTGTTTCTTCGAGTTAGAATCCTAGCGATTAGACTTCTATGCAAAAGTAGGGCCGCTCTGCTAGCTAAATCATACACACCGGGAGTCTTGCCTTGCCTTGGCTGGGGCCTGAGTCTCACTCGTAAAGAGCTTTGGACTGCCTTGCAGTGCTCTCACGCATGCACACAACAAAATGCTTCCACCCTCAGGAGCGGCTGTTTTTAATGAAGCACAGATCCTCTACCGAGTTTCTCCTTCGAGTTAGGTGAATGGCTTTCACCCTGCACGCACCGCCGGGGCAATGCTACTAGCCCCATAACCATGATTTGATTTGTGAGCTGCCATTTGTACGGGCCTGTCTCTACCCCGATTTTACGAAATGGCACCAGTCCCGTGACTCTCACCCACACTACACCCTAAACTGCTTCCTCCCACAGAGAGGTCGTCGGAAGCTGAAAATCTGTTTCTGTACACTGTTGTTTCTTCGAGTTAGAATGCTAGCGATTAGACTTCCATGCAAAAGTAGGGCCACTGTGCTAGCTAAATGAAACACACCGGGAGTCTTGTCTTGCCTTTGCTGGGGCCTGAGTCTCACTCGTAAAGAGCTTTGGACTCCCTTGCAGTGCTGTCACGCATGCACACAACAAAATGCTTCCACCCTCAGGAGCGGCTGTTTGGAATGAAGCACAGATCGTCTACCGAGTTTTTCCTTCGAGTTAGGTGGCTCGCTTTCAGCCTGCACGCACCCCCGGGGCAATGCTACTAGCCCCATAACCATGATGTGATTTGTGAGCTGCCTTCTGTAGCGACCTGTCTCTACCCCGATTTTACGAAATGGAACCAGTCCCGTGGCTCTCACCCAAACTAAACCCTAAACTTCTTCCTCCCACAGAGAGGTCATTGGAAGCTAAAACCCTGTTTCTGTACACTGTTGTTTGTTCGAGTAGAACCCTATTGATTAGACTTCAATGCAAAAGTAGGGCCGCTGTGCTAGCTTAGTCAAACACATGGGGAGTGTTGTTCTGCCTTTTGCTGGGGCCTGAGTCTCACTCGTGAAAAGGTTTGGAATCCCTTTCAGTGCTCTCACGCACACACACAACAAAATGATTCCGATCTCAGGAGCGGCTGTTGTCGCTGAAGCACGGATTCTCTACCGAGGTTTCCTTCCTGTTAGGTGGCTGACTTTCAGCCTGCACGGTCCCCTGGGGCAACGCTACTAGCCCCATAACCATGATGTGATTTGTGAGCTGCCTTCTGTTCCGGCCTGTCTCTACCCCAATTTTACGAAATGGAACCCATCCCCACGCTCTCACCCACAGTACCCCCTAAACGGCTTCATCCCACAGAGAGGTCGTCGGAAGATAAAACAGTGTTTCTGTACACTGTTGTTTCTTCGAGTTAGAATTCTAGCGATTAGACTTCTATGCAAAGTAGGGCCGCTGTGTTAGCTAAATCATACACACCGGGAATCTTGTCTTGCCTTTGCTGGGGCCTGAGTCTCCCTCGTAAAGAGCTTTGGACTCCCTTGCAGTGCTCTCACGCATGCACACAACAAAATGCTTCCACCCTCAGGAGTGGCTGTTTTTAATGAAGCACAGATTCTCTACCGAGTTTTTCCTTCGAGTTAGGTGGCTGGCTTTCAGGCTCCACGCACCCCCGGGGTAATGTTACTAGCCCCATAACCTTGATTTGATTTGTGAGCTGCCATTTGTACGGGCCTCTCTCTAACCCGATTTTATGAAATGGCACAACTCCCGTGACTCTCATCCACACTACACCCTAAACGGCTTCCTCGCACAGAGTGGTCTTCGGAAGCTAAAACACTGTTTCTGTACACTGTTCTTTCTTCCAGTTGGAACGCTTTTGATTCGATTTCCATGCAAAAGTAGGGCCGCAGTGCTAGCTAAAACAAACACACGGGGAGTTTTGTCCTGCCTTTTGCTGGGGCCTGAGTCTCACTCGTAAAAAGCTTTGGCCTCCCTTGCAGTGCTCGCACCCACGCACTCAACAAAATGCTTCCACCCTCAGTAGCAGCTGTTTTCGCTGAAGCACAGATCCTCTCCGAGTTTTTCCTTAGAGTTAGGTGGCTGGCTTCCAGCCTGCACGCACCCCCGGGGCAACGCTATAGCCCCATAACCATGATGGAATTTGTCTGCTGCCTTCTGTACCGGCCTGTCTCTTCCCCGATTTTACAAAATGGAACCAGTCCGTGGCTCTCACGCACACTACACCCTAAACGGCTTCCTCCCACAGACAGGTCATCGGATGATAAAACAGTGTTTCTGTACACTGTTGTTTCTTCGAGTTAGAATTCTAGCGATTAGACTTCTATGCAAAAGTAGGGCCGCTGTGCTAGCTAAATCATACACACCGGGAATCTTGTCTTGCCTTTGCTGGGGCCTGAGTCTCCCTCGTAAAGAGCTTTGGACTCCCTTGCAGTGCTCTCAAGCATGCACACAACAAAATGCTTCCACCCTCAGGAGCGGCTGTTTTTAATGAAGCACAGATTCTCTACCGAGTTTTTCCTTCGAGTTAGGTGGCTGGCTTTCAGGCTGCATGCACCCCCGGGGCAATGCTACTAGCCCCATAACCATGATTTGATTTGTGAGCTGCCATTCGTACGGGCCTGTCTCTACCCCGATTTTACGAAATGGCACAAGTCCCGTGACTCTCATCCACACTATACCCTAAACAGCTTCCTCGCACAGAGAGGTCTTTGGAAGCTAAAACACTGTTTCTGTACACTCTTCTTTCTTCCAGTTGGAACGCTTGCGATTAGATTTCCATGGAAAAGTAGGGCCGCAGTGCTATCTAAAACAAAAACACGGGGAGTCTTGTCCTACCTTTTGCTGGGGCCTGAGTCTCACTCGTAAAAAGCTTTGTACTCCCTTACAGTGATCGCACACACGCACACAACAAAATGCTTCCACCCTCAGGAGCGGCTGTTTTCACTGAAGCACGGATTCTGTACCGAGTTTTTCCTTCGAGTTAGGGGGCGGAATTTCAGCCTGCACGCTCCGCGGGGGCAGCGCTACTAGCCCCATAACCATGATTTGATTTGTGAGCTGCCATTTGTACGGGCCTGTCTCTACCCCGATTTTACGAAATGGCACCAGTCCCGTGACTCTCATCCACACTACACCCTAAACGGCTTCCTCGCACAAAGAGGTCGTCGGAAGCTAAAACACTGTTTTGCTACACTGTTGTTTCTTCGAGTTAGAATCCTAGCGATTAGACTTCTATGCAAAAGTAGGGCCGCTCTGCTAGCTAAATCATACACACCGGGAGTCTTGCCTTGCCTTGGCTGGGGCCTGAGTCTCACTCGTAAAGAGCTTTGGACTGCCTTGCAGTGCTCTCACGCATGCACACAACAAAATGCTTCCACCCTCAGGAGCGGCTGTTTTTAATGAAGCACAGATCCTCTACCGAGTTTCTCCTTCGAGTTAGGTGAATGGCTTTCACCCTGCACGCACCGCCGGGGCAATGCTACTAGCCCCATAACCATGATTTGATTTGTGAGCTGCCATTTGTACGGGCCTGTCTCTACCCCGATTTTATGAAATGGCACCAGTCCCGTGACTCTCACCCACACTACACCCTAAACTGCTTCCTCCCACAGAGAGGTCGTTAGAAGCTAAAACACTGTTTCTGTCCACTGTTGTTTCTTCGAGTTAGAATGCTAGCGATTAGACTTCCATGCAAAAGTAGGGCCACTGTGTTAGCTAAATGAAACACACTGGGAGTCTTGTCTTGCCTTTGCTGGGGCCTGAGTCTCACTCGTAAAGAGCTTTGGACTCCCTTGCAGTGCTCTCACGCATGCACACAACAAAATGCTTCCACCCTCAGGAGCGGCTGTTTTCAATGAAGCACAGATCCTCTACCGAGTTTTTCCATCGAGTTAGGTGGCTGGTGTTCAGGCTGCACGCACCCCCGGGGCAATGCTACTAGCCCCATAACCATGATGTGATTTGTGAGCTGCCTTCTGTACCGACCTGTCTCTACCCCGATTTTACGAACTGGAACCAGTCCCGTGGCTCTCACCCAAACTAAACCCTAAACTGCTTCCTCCCACAGAGAGGTCATTGGAAGCTAAAACCCTGTTTCTGTACACTGTTGTTTGTTCGAGTTAGAACCCTACCGATTAGACTTCTATGCAAAAGTAGGGCCGCAGTGCATGCTAGGTCAAACACACCGGGAGTCTTGTCCTGCCTTTTGGTGGGGCCTGAGTCTCACTCGTAAGAGCTTTAGACTCCCTTGCAGTGCTCTCACGCACGCACACAACAAAATGCTTCCACCCTCAGGAGCGGCTTTTTTCACCGAAGCACGGATTCTCTAGCGAGTTTTTCCTTCGAGTTAGGTGGCTGACTTTCAGCCTGCACGGTCCCCTGGGGCAACGCTACTAACCCCATAACCATGATGTGATTTGTGAGCTGCCTTCTGTTCCGGCCTGTCTCTACCCCGATTTTACGAACTGGAACTCATCCCCAGGCTCTCACCCACAGTACACCCTAAACGGCTTCCTCCCATAGAGAGGTCGTCGGAAGATAAAACAGTGTTTCTATACACTGTTGTTTCTTCGAGTTAGAATTCTAGCGATTAGACTCCTATGCAAAAGTAGGGCCGCTGTGCTAGGTAAATCATACACACCGGGAGTCTTGCCTTGCCTTGGCTGGGGCCTGAGTCTCACTCGTAAAGGGCTTTGGACTCCCTTGCAGTGCTCTCACGCATGCACACAACAAAATGCTTCCACCCTCAGGAGTGGCTATTTTTAATGAAGCACAGATCCTCTACCGCGATTTTCTTTCGAGTTTGGTGGCTGGCTTTCAGGCTGCACACAACCCCGGGGCAATGCTACTAGCCTCATAACCATGATTCGATTTGTGAGCTGCCATTTGTACGGTCCTGTCTCTACCCCGATTTTACGAAATGGAACTCATCCCCAGGCTCTCCCCCACAGTACACCCTAAACGGCTTCCTCCCACAGAGAGGTCGTCGGAAGATAAAACAGTGTTTCTGTACACGGTTGTTACTTCGAGTTAGAATTCTAGCGATTAGACTTCTATGCAGAAGTAGGGCCGCTGTGCTAGCTAAATCATACACCCCGGGAATCTTGTCCTCCCCTTTGATGGGGTTTGAGTCTCACTCGTAAAAAGCTTTGGTCTCCCTTGCAGTGCTCTCACGCACGTACACAACAGAATGTTTCCACCCTCAGGAGCGGCTGTTTTCAATGAAGCACGGATTCTCTATGGAGTTTTTCCTTCGAGTTAGGTCGCTGACTTTCAGCCTGCACGAGCCTCAGGGGCAACGCTGCTAGCCCCGAAACGATGGTGTGATTTGTGAGCTGCCTTCTGTACTGGCCTGTCTCTACCCCGATTTTACGAAATGGAACCCATCCGCAGGCTCTCACCCACAGTATACGCTAAACTGCTTCCTCCCACAGAGAGGTCATCGGAAGCTAAAACACTGTTTCTGTACACTGTTGTTTCTTCGAGTTAGAACGCTAGTTATTCGACTTCCATGCAAAGGTAGGGCCGCAGTGCTAGCTTAATCAAAGACACGGGGAGTGTTCTGCCTTTGGCTGGGGCCTGAGTCTCACTCGTGAAAAAGTTTGGAATCCCTTTCAGTGCTCTCACGCACGCACACAACAAAATGCTTCCGCCCTCAGGAGCGGCTGTTGTCGCTCAAGCACGGATTATCTACCGAGGTTTCCTTCGTGTTAGGTGGCTGACTTTCCGCCTGAACGCTCCCTCATGGCCACGCTACTAGCCCCATAAACATGATGTGATTTGTGAGCTGCCTTCTGTTCCGGCCTGTCTCTACCACGATTTTACGAAATGGAGCCCATCCCCAGGCTCTCACACACAGTACACCCTAAACTGCTTCCTCCCACAGAGAGATCGTCGGAAGCTAAAACACTGTTTCTGTACACTGTTGTTTGTTCGAGTTAGAACGCTACCGATTAGACTTCAATGCAAAAGTAAGGCCGCAGTGCATGCTAGGTCAAACACACCGGGAGTCTTGTCCTGCCTTTTGATGGGGCCTGAGTCTCACTCGTAAGAGCTTCAGACTCCCTTGCAGTGTTCTCACGCACGCACACAACAAAATGCTTCCACCCTCAGGAGCGGCTGTTTTTGCTGAAGCACGGATTCTCTAGCGAGTTTTTCCTTGGAGTTAGGTGGCTGACTTTCAGCCTGCACCGTCCCCTGGGGCAACGCTACTAGCCCCATAACGATGATGTGATTTGTGAGCTGCCTTCTGTACCGGCCTGCCGCTACACCGATTTTACGAAATGGAACTCATCCCCAGGCTCTCACCCACAGTACACCCTAAACGGCTTCCTCCCATAGAGAGGTCGTCGGAAGATAAAACAGTGTTTCTGTACACTGTTGTTTCTTCGAGTTAGAATCCTAGCGATTAGACTTCTATGCAAAAGCAGGGCCGCTGTGCTAGCTAACTCATACACACCGGGAGTCTTGTCCTGCCCTTTGATGGGGTTTGAGTCTCACTCGTAAAAAGCTTTGGTCTCCCTTGCAGTCCTCTCACGCACGTACACAACAAAATGCTTCCACCCTCAGGAGCGGCTGTTTTCAATGAAGCACGGATTCTCTACCGAGTTTTTCCTTCGAGTTAGGTCACTGACTTTCAGCCTGCACGAGCCTCAGGGGCAACGCTGCTAGCCCCGAAACGATGGTGTGATTTGTGAGCTGCCTTCTGTACCGGCCTGTCTCTACCCGGATTTTACGAAATGGAACCCATCCGCAGGCTCTCACCCACAGTACACGCTAAACTGCTTCCTCCCACAGAGAGGTCGTCGGAAGCTAAAACACTGTTTCTCTACCCTGTTGTTTCTTCGAGTTAGAACGCTAGTTATTCGACTTCCATGCAAAGGTAGGGCCGCAGTGCTAGCTTAATCGAAGACACGGGGAGTCTTGTCCTGCCTTTTCCTTGGGCCTGAGTCTCACTCGTAAAAGTTTTGGACTCCCTAGCTGTGCTCTCAAGCACGCACACAACAAAATGCTTCCACCCTCAGGAGCGGCTGTTTTCGCTGAAGCACGGATTCTGTACCGAGTTTTTCCTTCGAGTTAGGTGGCTGAATTTCAGCCTGCACGCTCCGCGGGGGCAGCGCTACTAGCCCCATAACCATGATTTGATTTGTGAGCTGCCATTTGTACGGGCCTGTCTCTACCCCGATTTTACGAAATGGCACCAGTCCCGTGACTCTCACCCACACTACACCCTAAACTGCTTCCTCCCACAGAGAGGTCGTCGGAAGCTGAAACTCTGTTTCTGTACACTGTTGTTTCTTCGAGTTAGAATGCTAGCGATTAGACTTCCATGCAAAAGTAGGGCCACTGTGCTAGCTAAATGAAACACACCGGGAGTCTTGTCTTGCCTTTGCTGGGGCCTGAGTCTCACTCGTAAAGAGCTTTGGACTCCCTTGCAGTGCTGTCACGCATGCACACAACAAAATGCTTCCACCCTCAGGAGCGGCTGTTTTCAATGAAGCACAGATCGTCTACCGAGTTTTTCCTTCGAGTTAGGTGGCTCGCTTTCAGCCTGCACGCACCCCCGGGGCAATGCTACTAGCCCCATAACCATGATGTGATTTGTGAGCTGCCTTCTGTACCGACCTGTCTCTACCCCGATTTTACGAAATGGAACCAGTCCCGTGGCTCTCACCCAAACTAAACCCTAAACTTCTTCCTCCCACAGAGAGGTCATTGGAAGCTAAAACCCTGTTTCTGTACACTGTTGTTTGTTCGAGTAGAACCCTATTGATTAGACTTCAATGCAAAAGTAGGGCCGCTGTGCTAGCTTAGTCAAACACATGGGGAGTGTTGTTCTGCCTTTTGCTGGGGCCTGAGTCTCACTCGTGAAAAGGTTTGGAATCCCTTTCAGTGCTCTCACGCACACGCACAACAAAATGATTCCGATCTCAGGAGCGGCTGTTGTCGCTGAAGCACGGATTCTCTACCGAGGTTTCCTTCCTGTTAGGTGGCTGACTTTCAGCCTGCACGGTCCCCTGGGGCAACGCTACTAGCCCCATAACCATGATGGAATTTGTCTGCTGCCTTCTGTACCGGCCTGTCTCTACCCTGATTTTACAAAATGGAACCAGTCCCGTGGCTCTCACCCACAGTACCCCCTAAACGGCTTCATCCCACAGAGAGGTCATCGGATGATAAAACAGTGTTTCTGTACACTGTTGTTTCTTCGAGTTAGAATTCTAGCGATTAGACTTCTATGCAAAAGTAGGGCCGCTGTGCTAGCTAAATCATACACACCGGGAATCTTGTCTTGCCTTTGCTGGGGCCTGAGTCTCCCTCGTAAAGAGCTTTGGACTCCCTTGCAGTGCTCTCAAGCATGCACACAACAAAATGCTTCCACCCTCAGGAGCGGCTGTTTTTAATGAAGCACAGATTCTCTACCGAGTTTTTCCTTCGAGTTAGGTGGCTGGCTTTCAGGCTGCATGCACCCCCGGGGCAATGCTACTAGCCCCATAACCATGATTTGATTTGTGAGCTGCCATTCGTACGGGCCTGTCTCTACCCCGATTTTACGAAATGGCACAAGTCCCGTGACTCTCATCCACACTATACCCTAAACAGCTTCCTCGCACAGAGAGGTCTTTGGAAGCTAAAACACTGTTTCTGTACACTCTTCTTTCTTCCAGTTGGAACGCTTGCGATTAGATTTCCATGGAAAAGTAGGGCCGCAGTGCTATCTAAAACAAAAACACGGGGAGTCTTGTCCTACCTTTTGCTGGGGCCTGAGTCTCACTCGTAAAAAGCTTTGTACTCCCTTACAGTGATCGCACACACGCACACAACAAAATGCTTCCACCCTCAGGAGCGGCTGTTTTCACTGAAGCACGGATTCTGTACCGAGTTTTTCCTTCGAGTTAGGGGGCGGAATTTCAGCCTGCACGCTCCGCGGGGGCAGCGCTACTAGCCCCATAACCATGATTTGATTTGTGAGCTGCCATTTGTACGGGCCTGTCTCTACCCCGATTTTACGAAATGGCACCAGTCCCGTGACTCTCATCCACACTACACCCTAAACGGCTTCCTCGCACAAAGAGGTCGTCGGAAGCTAAAACACTGTTTTGCTACACTGTTGTTTCTTCGAGTTAGAATCCTAGCGATTAGACTTCTATGCAAAAGTAGGGCCGCACTGCTAGCTAAATCATACACACCGGGAGTCTTGCCTTGCCTTGGCTGGGGCCTGAGTCTCACTCGTAAAGAGCTTTGGACTGCCTTGCAGTGCTCTCACGCATCCACACAACAAAATGCTTCCACCTTCAGGAGCGGCTGTTTTTAATGAAGCACAGATCCTCTACCGAGTTTCTCCTTCGAGTTAGGTGAATGGCTTTCACCCTGCACCCACCGCCGGGGCAATGCTACTAGCCCCATAACCATGATTTGATTTGTGAGCTGCCATTTGTACGGGCCTGTCTCTACCCCGATTTTACGAAATGGCACCAGTCCCGTGACTCTCACCCACACTACACCCTAAACTGCTTCCTCCCACAGAGAGGTCGTCAGAAGCTAAAACACTGTTTCTGTCCACTGTTGTTTCTTCGAGTTAGAATGCTAGCGATTAGACTTCCATGCAAAAGTAGGGCCCCTGTGTTAGCTAAATGAAACACACTGGGAGTCCTGTCTTGCATTTGCTGGGGCCTGAGTCACACTCGTATAGAGCTTTGGACTCCCTTGCAGTGCTCTCACGCATGCACACAACAAAATGCTTCCACCCTCAGGAGCGGCTGTTTTCAATGAAGCACAGATCCTCTACCGAGTTTTTCCTTCGAGTTAGGTGGCTGGTTTTCAGGCTGCACGCACCCCCGGGGCAATGCTACTAGCCCCATAACCATGATGTGATTTGTGAGCTGCCTTCTGTACCGACCTGTCTCTATTCCGATTTTACGAAGTGGAACCAGTCCCGTGGCTCTCACCCAAACTAAACCCTAAACTGCTTCCTCCCACAGAGAGGTCATTGGAAGCTAAAACCTGTTTCTGTACACTGTTGTTTGTTCGAGTTAGAACCCTCCCGTTAGACTTCAATGCAAAAGTAAGGCCGCAGTGCATGCTAGGTCAAACACACCGGGAGTCTTGTCCTGCCTTTTGGTGGGGCCTGAGTCTCACTCGTAAGAGCTTTAGACTCCCTTGCAGTGCTCTCACGCACGCACACAACAAAATGCTTCCACCCTCAGGAGCGGCTGTTTTCGCTGAAGCACGGATTCTCTAGCGAGTTTTTCCTTCGAGTTAGGTGGCTGACTTTCAGCCTGCACCGTCCCCTGGGGCAACGCTACTAGCCCCATAACGATGATGTGATTTGTGAGCTGCCTTCTGTACCGGCCTGCCGCTACACCGATTTTACGAAATGGAACTCATCCCCAGGCTCTCACCCACAGTACACCCTAAACGGCTTCCTCCCATAGAGAGGTCGTCGGAAGATAAAACAGTGTTTCTGTACACTGTTGTTTCTTCGAGTTAGAATCCTAGCGATTAGACTTCTATGCAAAAGCAGGGCCGCTGTGCTAGCTAACTCATACACACCGGGAGTCTTGTCCTGCCCTTTGATGGGGTTTGAGTCTCACTCGTAAAAAGCTTTGGTCTCCCTTGCAGTGCTCTCACGCACGTACACAACAGAATGCTTCCACCCTCAGGAGCGGCTGTTTTCAATGAAGCACGGATTCTCTACCGAGTTTTTCCTTCGAGTTAGGTCACTGACTTTCAGCCTGCACGAGCCTCAGGGGCAACGCTGCTAGCCCCGAAACGATGGTGTGATTTGTGAGCTGCCTTCTGTACCGGCCTGTCTCTACCCGGATTTTACGAAATGGAACCCATCCGCAGGCTCTCACCCACAGTACACGCTAAACTGCTTCCTCCCACAGAGAGGTCGTCGGAAGCTAAAACACTGTTTCTCTACACTGTTGTTTCTTCGAGTTAGAACGCTAGTTATTCGACTTCCATGCAAAGGTAGGGCCGCAGTGCTAGCTTAATCGAAGACACGGGGAGTCTTGTCCTGCCTTTTCCTTGGGCCTGAGTCTCACTCGTAAATGTTTTGGACTCCCTAGCTGTGCTCTCAAGCACGCACACAACAAAATGCTTCCACCCTCAGGAGCGGCTGTTTTCGCTGAAGCACGGATTCTGTACCGAGTTTTGCCTTCGAGTTAGGTGGCTGAATTTCAGCCTGCACGCTCCGCGGGGGCAGCGCTACTAGCCCCATAACCATGATTTGATTTGTGAGCTGCCATTTGTACGGGCCTGTCTCTACCCCGATTTTACGAAATGGCACCAGTCCCGTGACTCTCACCCACACTACACCCTAAACTGCTTCCTCCCACAGAGAGGTCGTCGGAAGCTGAAACTCTGTTTCTGTACACTGTTGTTTCTTCGAGTTAGAATGCTAGCGATTAGACTTCCATGCAAAAGTAGGGCCACTGTGCTAGCTAAATGAAACACACCGGGAGTCTTGTCTTGCCTTTGCTGGGGCCTGAGTCTCACTCGTAAAGAGCTTTGGACTCCCTTGCAGTGCTGTCACGCATGCACACAACAAAATGCTTCCACCCTCAGGAGCGGCTGTTTTCAATGAAGCACAGATCGTCTACCGAGTTTTTCCTTCGAGTTAGGTGGCTGGCTTTCCGCCTGCACGCACCCCCGGGGCAATGCTACTAGCCCCATAACCATGATGTGATTTGTGAGCTGCCTTCTGTACCGACCTGTCTCTACCCCGATTTTACGAAATGGAACCAGTCCCGTGGCTCTCACCCAAACTAAACCCTAAACTTCTTCCTCCCACAGAGAGGTCATTGGAAGCTAAAACCCTGTTTCTGTACACTGTTGTTTGTTCGAGTAGAACCCTATTGATTAGACTTCAATGCAAAAGTAGGGCCGCTGTGCTAGCTTAGTCAAACACATGGGGAGTGTTGTTCTGCCTTTTGCTGGGGCCTGAGTCTCACTCATGAAAAGGTTTGGAATCCCTTTCAGTGCTCTCACGCACACACACAACAAAATGATTCCGATCTCAGGAGCTGCTGTTGTCGCTGAAGCACGGATTCTCTACCGAGGTTTCCTTCCTGTTAGGTGGCTGACTTTCAGCCTGCACTCTCCCCCGTGGCCACGCTACTAGCCCCATACACATGATGTGATTTGTGAGCTGCCTTCTGTTCCGGCCTGACTCTACCCCAATTTTACGAAATGGAACCCATCCCCAGGCTCTCACACACAGTACACCCGAAACTGCTTCCTCCCACAGAGAGGTCGTCGGAAGCTAAAACCCTGTTTCTGTACACTGTTGTGTGTTCGAGTTAGAACCCTACCGATTAGACTTCAATGCAAAAGTAGGGCCTCAGTGCATGTTAGGTCAAACACAACAGGAGTCTTGTCCTGCCTTTTGGTGGGGCCTAGTCTCACTCGTAAGAGCTTTAGACTCCCTTGCAGTGCTCTCACGCACGCACACAACAAAATGCTTCCACCCTCAGGGCGGCTGTTTTCGCTGAAGCACGGATTCTCTAGCGAGTTTTTCCTTCGAGTTAGGTGGCTGACTTTCAGCCTGCACCGTCCCCTGGGGCAACGCTACTAGCCCCATAACCATGATGTGATTTGTGAGCTGCCTTCTGTTCCGGCCTGTCTCTACCCCGATTTTACGAAATGGAACCCATCCCCAGGCTCTCACCCACAGTACCCCCTAAACAGCTTCATCCCACAGAGAGGTCGTCAGAAGATAAAACAGTGTTTCTGTACACTGTTGTTTCTTCGAGTTAGAATTCTAGCGATTAGACTTCTATGCAAAGTAGGGCCGCTGTGTTAGCTAAATCATACACACCGGGAATCTTGTCTTGCCTTTGCTGGGGCCTGAGTCTCACTCGTAAAGAGCTTTGGACTCCCTTGCAGCGCTCTCACGCATGCACACAACAAAATGCTTCCACCCTCAGGAGTGGCTGTTTTTAATGAAGCACAGATTCTCTACCGAGTTTTTCCTTCGAGTTAGGTGGCTGGCTTTCAGGCTACAACGCACCCCCGGGGCAATGCTACTAGCCCCATAACCATGATTTGATTTGTGAGCTGCCATTTGTACGGGCCTGTCTCTAACCTGATTTTATGAAATGGCACAACTCCCGTGACTCTCATCTACACTACACCCTAAACGGCTTCCTCGCACAGAGTGGCCTTCGGAAGCTAAAACACTGTTTCTGTACACTGTTCTTTCTTCCAGTTGGAACGCTTGTGATTCGATTTCCATGCAAAAGTAGGGCCGCAGTGCTAGCTAAAACAAACACACGGGGAGTCTTGTCCTGCCTTTTGCTGGGGCCTGAGTCTCACTCGTAAAAAGCTTTGGACTCCCTTGCAGTGCTCACACCCACGCACACAACAAAATGCTTCCACCCTCAGTAGCAGCTGTTTTCGCTGAAGCACAGATCCTCTCCGAGTTTTTCCTTCGAGTTAGGTGGCTGGCTTCCAGCCTGCACGCACTCCCGGGGCAACGCTACTAGCCCCATAACCATGATGGAATTTGTCTGCTGCCTTCTGTACCGGCCTGTCTCTACCCTGATTTTACAAAATGGAACCAGTCCCGTGGCTCTCACGCACACTACACCCTAAACGGCTTCCTCCCACAGACAGGTCATCGGATGATAAGACAGTGTTTCTGTACACTGTTGTTTCTTCGAGTTTGAATTCTAGCGATTAGACTTCTATGCAAAAGTAGGGCCGCTGTGCTAGCTAAATCATACACACCGGGAATCTTGTCTTGCCTTTGCTGGGGCCTGAGTCTCCCTCGTAAAGAGCTTTGGACTCCCTTGCAGTGCTCTCAAGCATGCACACAACAAAATGCTTCCACCCTCAGGAGCGGCTGTTTTTAACGAAGCACAGATTCTCTACCGAGTTTTTCCTTCGAGTTAGGTGGCTGGCTTTCAGGCTGCATGCACCCCCGGGGCAATGCTACTAGCCCCATAACCATGATTTGATTTGTGAGCTGCCATTCGTACGGGCCTGTCTCTACCCCAATTTTACGAAATGGCACAAGTCCCGTGAATCTCATCCACACTATAACCTAAACAGCTTCCTCGCACAGAGAGGTCTTTGGAAGCTAAAACACTGTTTCTGTACACTCTTCTTTCTTCCAGTTGGAACGCTTGCGATTAGATTTCCATGGAAAAGTAGGGCCGCAGTGCTATGTAAAATAAACACACGGGGAGTCTTGTCCTACCTTTTGCTGGGGCCTGAGTCTCACTCGTAAAAAGCTTTGTACTACCTTACAGTGCTCGCACCCACGCACACAACAAAATGCTTCCACCCTCAGGAGCGGCTGTTTTCACTGAAGCACGGATTCTGTACCGAGTTTTTCCTTCGAGTTAGGGGGCGGAATTTCAGCCTGCACGCTCCACGGGGGCAGCGCTACTAGCCCCATAACCATGATTTGATTTGTGAGCTGCATTTGTACGGGCCTGTCTCTACCCCGATTTTACGAAATGGCACCACTCCCGTGACTCTCACCCACACTACACCCTAAACTGCTTCCTCCCACAGAGAGGTCGTCAGAAGCTAAAACACTGTTTCTGTCCACTGTTGTTTCTTCGAGTTAGAATGCTAGCGATTAGACTTCCATGCAAAAGTAGGGCCCCTGTGTTAGCTAAATGAAACACACTGGGAGTCTTGTCTTGCCTTTGCTGGGGCCTGAGTCTCACTCGTAAAGAGCTTTGGACTCCCTTGCAGTGCTCTCACGCATGCACACAACAAAATGCTTCCACCCTCAGGAGCGGCTGTTTTCAATGAAGCACAGATCCTCTACCGAGTTTTTCCTTCGAGTTAGGTGGCTGGTGTTCAGGCTGCACGCACCCCCGGGGCAATGCTACTAGCCCCATAATCATGATGTGATTTGTGAGCTGCCTTCTGTACCGACCTGTCTCTACCCCGATTTTACGAAGTGGAACCAGTCCCGTGGCTCTCACCCAAACTAAACCCTAAACTGCTTCCTCCCACAGAGAGGTCATTGGAAGCTAAAACCCTGTTTCTGTACACTGTTGTTGGTTCGAGTTAGAACCCTACCGATTAGACTTCTATGCAAAAGTAGGGCCGCAGTGCATGCTAGGTCAAACACACCGGGAGTCTTGTCCTGCCTTTTGGTGGGGCCTGAGTCTCACTCGTAAGAGCTTTAGACTCCCTTGCAGTGTTCTCACGCACGCACACAACAAAATGCTTCCACCCTCAGGAGCTGCTGTTTTCGCTGAAGCACGGATTCTCTAGCGAGTTTTTCCTTCGAGTTAGGTGGCTGACTTTCAGCCTGCACGGTCCCCTGGGGAAACGCTACTAACCCCATAACCATGATGTGATTTGTGAGCTGCCTTCTGTTCCGGCCTGTCTCTACCCCGATTTTACGAAATGGAACTCATCCCCAGGCTCTCACCCACAGTACACCCTAAACGGCTTCCTCCCATACAGAGGTCGTCAGAAGATAAAACAGGGTTTCTATACACTGTTGCTTCTTCGAGTTAGAATGCTAGCGATTAGACTCCTATGCAAAAGTAGGGCCGCTGTGCTAGGTAAATCATACACACCGGGAGTCTTGCCTTGCCTTGGCTGGGGCCTGAGTCTCACTCCTAAAGGGCTTTGGACTCCCTTGCAGTGCTCTCACGCATGCACACAACAAAATGCTTCCACCCTCAGGAGTGGCTGTTTTTAATGAAGCACAGATCCTCTACCGAGTTTTTCCTTCGAGTTAGGTGGCTGGCTTTCAGGCTGCACGCAACCCCGGGGCAATGCTACTAGCCCCATAACCATGATTCGATTTGTGAGCTGCCATTTGTACGGTCCTGTCTCTACCCCGATTTTACGAAATGGAACTCATTCCCAGGCTCTCACCCACAGTACACCCTAAACGGCTTCCTCCCACAGAGAGGTCGTCGGAAGATAAAACAGTGTTTCTGTACACGGTTGTTACTTCGAGTTAGAATTCTAGCGATTAGACTTCTATGCAGAAGTAGGGCCGCTGTGCTAGCTAAATCATACACCCCGGGACTCTTGTCCTCCCCTTTGATGGGGTTTGAGTCTCACTCGTAAAAAGCTTTGGTCTCCCTTGCAGTCCTCTCACGCACGTACACAACAGAATGCTTCCACCCTCAGGAGCGGCTGTTTTCAATGAAGCACGGATTCTCTACCGAGTTTTTCCTTCGAGTTAGGTCGCTGACTTTCAGCCTGCACGAGCCTCAGGGGCAACGCTGCTAGCCCCGAAACGATGGTGTGATTTGTGAGCTGCCTTCTGTACTGACCTGTCTCTACCCCAATTTTACGAAATGGAACCCATCCACAGGCTCTCACCCACAGTACACGCTAAACTGCTTCCTCCCACAGAGAGGTCGTCGGAAGCTAAAACACTGTTTCTCTACACTGTTGTTTCTTCGAGTTAGAACGCTAGTTATTCGACTTCCATGCAAAGGTAGGGCCGCAGTGCTAGCTTAATCAAAGACACGGGGAGTGTTGTTCTGCCTTTTGCTGGGGCCTTAGACTCACTCGTGAAAAAGTTTGGAATCCCTTTCAGTGCTCTCACGCACGCACACAACAAAATGCTTCCACCCTCAGGAGCGGCTGTTTTCACTGAAGCACGGATTCTGTACCGAGTTTTTCCTTCGAGTTAGGGGGCAGAATTTCAGCCTGCACGCTCCGCGGGGGCAGCGCTACTAGCCCCATAACCATGATTTGATTTGTGAGCTGCATTTGTACGGGCCTGTCTCTACCCCGATTTTACGAAATGGCACCAGTCCCGTGACTCTCACCCACACTACACCCTAAACTGCTTCCTCCCACAGAGAGGTCGTCAGAAGCTAAAACACTGTTTCTGTCCACTGTTGTTTCTTCGAGTTAGAATGCTAGCGATTAGACTTCCATGCAAAAGTAGGGCCCCTGTGTTAGCTAAATGAAACACACTGGGAGTCTTGTCTTGCCTTTGCTGGGGCCTGAGTCTCACTCGTAAAGAGCTTTGGACTCCCTTGCAGTGCTCTCACGCATGCACACAACAAAATGCTTCCACCCTCAGGAGCGGCTGTTTTCAATGAAGCACAGATCCTCTACCGAGTTTTTCCTTCGAGTTAGGTGGCTGGTGTTCAGGCTGCACGCACCCCCGGGGCAATGCTACTAGCCCCATAATCATGATGTGATTTGTGAGCTGCCTTCTGTACCGACCTGTCTCTACCCCGATTTTACGAAGTGGATCCAGTCCCGTGGCTCTCACCCAAAATAAACCCTAAACTGCTTCCTCCCACAGAGAGGTCATTGGAAGCTAAAACCCTGTTTCTGTACACTGTTGTTGGTTCGAGTTAGAACCCTACCGATTAGACTTCTATGCAAAAGTAGGGCCGCAGTGCATGCTAGGTCAAACACACCGGGAGTCTTGTCCTGCCTTTTGGTGGGGCCTGAGTCTCACTCGTAAGAGCTTTAGACTCCCTTGCAGTGCTCTCACGCACGCACACAACAAAATGCTTCCACCCTCAGGAGCGGCTGTTTTCGCTGAAGCACGGATTCTCTAGCGAGTTTTTCCTTCGAGTTAGGTGGCTGACTTTCAGCCTGCACGGTCCCCTGGGGAAACGCTACTAACCCCATAACCATGATGTGATTTGTGAGCTGCCTTCTGTTCCGGCCTGTCTCTACCCCGATTTTACGAACTGGAACTCATCCCCAGGCTCTCACCCACAGTACACCCTAAACGGCTTCCTCCCATACAGAGGTCGTCAGAAGATAAAACAGGGTTTCTATACACTGTTGCTTCTTCGAGTTAGAATGCTAGCGATTAGACTCCTATGCAAAAGTAGGGCCGCTGTGCTAGGTAAATCATACACACCGGGAGTCTTGCCTTGCCTTGGCTGAGGCCTGAGTCTCACTCCTAAAGGGCTTTGGACTCCCTTGCAGTGCTCTCACGCATGCACACAACAAAATGCTTCCACCCTCAGGAGTGGCTGTTTTTAATGAAGCACAGATCCTCTACCGAGTTTTTCCTTCGAGTTAGGTGGCTGGCTTTCAGGCTGCACGCACCCCCGGGGCAATGCTACTAGCCCCATAACCATGATTCGATTTGTGAGCTGCCATTTGTACGGTCCTGTCTCTACCCCGATTTTACGAAATGGAACTCATTCCCAGGCTCTCACCCACAGTACACCCTAAACGGCTTCCTCCCACAGAGAGGTCGTCGGAAGATAAAACAGTGTTTCTGTACACGGTTGTTACTTCGAGTTAGAATTCTAGCGATTAGACTTCTATGCAGAAGTAGGGCCGCTGTGCTAGCTAAATCATACACCCCGGGACTCTTGTCCTCCCCTTTGATGGGGTTTGAGTCTCACTCGTAAAAAGCTTTGGTCTCCCTTGCAGTCCTCTCACGCACGTACACAACAGAATGCTTCCACCCTCAGGAGCGGCTGTTTTCAATGAAGCACGGATTCTCTACCGAGTTTTTCCTTCGAGTTAGGTCGCTGACTTTCAGCCTGCACGAGCCTCAGGGGCAACGCTGCTAGCCCCGAAACGATGGTGTGATTTGTGAGCTGCCTTCTGTACTGACCTGTCTCTACCCCAATTTTACGAAATGGAACCCATCCACAGGCTCTCACCCACAGTACACGCTAAACTGCTTCCTCCCACAGAGAGGTCGTCGGAAGCTAAAACACTGTTTCTCTACACTGTTGTTTCTTCGAGTTAGAACGCTAGTTATTCGACTTCCATGCAAAGGTAGGGCCGCAGTGCTAGCTTAATCAAAGACACGGGGAGTGTTGTTCTGCCTTTTGCTGGGGCCTTAGTCTCACTCGTGAAAAAGTTTGGAATCCCTTTCAGTGCTCTCACGCACGCACACAACAAAATGCTTCCGCCCTCAGGAGCGGCTGTTGTCGCTGAAGCACGGATTATCTACCGAGGTTTCCTTCGTGTTAGGTGGCTGACTTTCCGCCTGAACGCTCCCTCGTGGCCACGCTACTAGCCCCATAAACATGATGTGATTTGTGAGCTGCCTTCTGTTCCGGCCTGTCTCTACCACGATTTTACGAAATGGAACCCATCCCCAGGCTCTCACACACAGTACACCCGAAACTGCTTCCTCCCACAGAGAGGTCATTGGAAGCTAAAACCCTGTTTCTGTACACTGTTGTTTGTTGGAGTTAGAACCCTCCCGTTAGACTTCAATGCAAAAGTAAGGCCGCAGTGCATGCTAGGTCAAACACACCGGGAGTCTTGTCCTGCCTTTTGGTGGGGCCTGAGTCTCCCTCGTAAGAGCTTTAGACTCCCTTGCAGTGCTCTCACGCACGCACACAACAAAATGCTTCCACCCTCAGGAGCGGCTTTTTTCGCAGAAGCACGGATTCTCTAGCGAGTTTTTCCTTCGAGTTAGGTGGCTGACTTTCAGCCTGCACCGTCCCCTGGGGCAACGCTACTAGCCCCATAACGATGATGTGATTTGTGAGCTGCCTTCTGTACCGGCCTGCCGCTACACCGATTTTACGAAATGGAACTCATCCCCAGGCTCTCACCCACAGTACACCCTAAACGGCTTCCTCCCATAGAGAGTTCGTCGGAAGATAAAACAGTGTTTCTGTACACTGTTGTTTCTTCGAGTTAGAATCCTAGCGATTAGACTTCTATGCAAAAGCAGGGCCGCTGTGCTAGCTAACTCATACACACCAGGAGTCTTGTCCTGCCCTTTGATGGGGTTTGAGTCTCACTCGTAAAAAGCTTTGGTCTCCCTTGCAGTCCTCTCACGCACGTACACAACAGAATGCTTCCACCCTCAGGAGCGGCTGTTTTCAATGAAGCACGGATTCTCTACCGAGTTTTTCCTTCGAGTTAGGTCACTGACTTTCAGCCTGTACGAGCCTCAGGGGCAACGCTGCTAGCCCCGAAACGATGGTGTGATTTGTGAGCTGCCTTCTGTACCGGCCTGTCTCTACCCAGATTTTACGAAATGGAACCCATCCGCAGGCTCTCACCCACAGTACACACTAAACTGCTTCCTCCCACAGAGAGGTC
This sequence comes from Halichoerus grypus, assembly GCF_964656455.1. Lineage (NCBI taxonomy): Eukaryota > Metazoa > Chordata > Mammalia > Carnivora > Phocidae > Halichoerus > Halichoerus grypus. The sequence goes on along the minus strand of NC_135726.1, from coordinate 38,521,848 downwards.
GTCGGAAGCTAAAACACTGTTTCTCTACACTGTTGTTTCTTCGAGTTAGAACGCTAGTTATTAGACTTCCATGCAAAGGTAGGGCCGCAGTGCTAGCTTAATCGAAGACACGGGGAGTCTTGTCCTGCCTTTTCCTTGGGCCTGAGTCTCACTCGTAAAAGTTTTGGACTCCCTAGCTGTGCTCTCAAGCACGCACACAACAAAATGCTTCCACCCTCAGGAGCGGCTGTTTTCGCTGAAGCACGGATTCTGTACCGAGTTTTTCCGTCGAGTTATGTGGCTGAATTTCAGCCTGCACGCTCCGAAGGGGCAGCGCTACTAGCCCCATAACCATGATTTGATTTGTGAGCTGCCATTTGTACGGGCCTGTCTCTACCCCGATTTTACGAAATGGCACCAGTCCCGTGACTCTCACCCACACTACACCCTAAACTGCTTCCTCCCACAGAGAGGTCGTCAGAAGCTAAAACACTGTTTCTGTCCACTGTTGTTTCTTCGAGTTAGAATGCTAGCGATTAGACTTCCATGCAAAAGTAGGGCCCCTGTGTTAGCTAAATGAAACACACTGGGAGTCTTTTCTTGCCTTTGCTGGGGCCTGAGTCTCACTCGTAAAGAGCTTTGGACTCCCTTGCAGTGCTCTCACGCATGCACACAACAAAATGCTTCCACCCTCAGGAGAGGGTGTTTTCAATGAAGCACAGATCCTCTACCGAGTTTTTCCTTCGACTTAGGTGGCTGGTTTTCAGGCTGCACGCACCCCCGGGGCAATGCTACTAGCCCCATAACCATGATATGATTTGTGAGCTGCCTTCTTTACCGACATGTCTCTACCCCGATTTTACGAACTGGAACCAGTCCCGTGGCTCTCACCCAAACTAAACCCTAAACTGCTTCCTCCCACAGAGAGGTCATTGGAAGCTAAAACCCTGTTTCTGTACACTGTTGTTTGTTCGAGTTAGAACCCTACCGATTAGACTTCTATGCAAAAGTAGGGCCGCAGAGCATGCTAGGTCAAACACACCGGGAGTCTTGTCCTGCCTTTTGGTGGGGCCTGAGTCTCACTCGTAAGAGCTTTAGACTCCCTTGCAGTGCTCTCACGCACGCACACAACAAAATGCTTCCACTCTCAGGAGCGGCTGTTTTCGCCGAAGCACGGATTCTCTAGCGAGTTTTTCCTTCGATTTAGGTGGCTGACTTTCAGCCTGCACGGTCCCCTGGGGCAACGCTACTAACCCCATAACCATGATGTGATTTGTGAGCTGCCTTCTGTTCCAGCCTGTCTCTACCCGATTTTACAAACTGGAACTCATCCCGAGGCTCTCACCCACAGTACACCCTAAACGGCTTCCTCCCATAGAGAGGTCGTCGGAAGATAAAACAGTGTTTCTATACACTGTTGTTTCTTCGAGTTAGAATTCTAGCGATTAGACTCCTATGCAAAAGTAGGGCCGCTGTGCTAGGTAAATCATACACACCGGGAGCCTTGCCTTGCCTTTGCTGGGGCCTGAGTCTCACTCGTAAAGAGCTTTGGACTCCCTTGCAGTGCTCTCACGCATGCACACAACAAAATGCTTCCACCCTCAGGAGCGGCTGTTTTTCATGAAACACAGATTCTCTACCGAGTTTTTCCTTCGAGTTAGGTGGCTGGCTTTCAGCCTGCACAAACCCCCGGGGCAACGCTACTAGCCCAATAACCATGATGTGATTTGTCTGCTGCCTTCTGTACTGGCCTGTCTCTACCCTGATTTTAAAAATGGAACCAGTCCCGTGGCTCTCACGCACACTATACCCTAAACTGCTTCCTCCCACAGAGAGGTCGTCGGAAGCTAAAACCCTGTTTCTGGACACTGTTGTTTCTTCGAGTTAGAACGCTAGCGATTAGATTTCCATGCAAAAGTAGGGCCGCAGTGCTAGTTAAACCAAAGACATGGGGAGTCTGATCCTGCCTTTTCCTGGGGCCTGAGGCTCACTCGTAAAATGCTTTGGAATCCCTTGCAATACTCGCATGAATTCATACAACCAAATGCTTCCACTGTCAGGAGGGGCTGTTTCGCTGAAGCACGGATTCTCTAGCGACTGTTTCCTTCAAGTTAGGTGGCTGACTTTCAGCCTGCATGCACCCCCGCAGCAACGCTACTAGCCCCATAACCATCATGTAATTTGTGAGCTACCTTCTGTACCGGCCTGTCTCTACCCCGATTTTACGAAATGGAACCCATCCCCAGGCTCTCACCCGCAGCACAACCTAAACTGCTTCCTCTCACAGAGAGGTCGTCGGAAGCTAAAACACTGTTTCTCTACACTGTTGTTCCTTCGAGTTAGAACGCTAGCGATTAGACTTCCATGCAAAAGTAGGGCCGCTGTGCTAGCTAAATCAAGCACACGGGGAGTCTTGTCCTGCCTTTTGCTGGGGCCTGAGTCTCACTCGTAAAAGCTTTGGACTCCCTAGCTGTGCTCTCAAGCACGCACACAACAAAATGCTTCCACCCTCAGGAGCGGCTGTTTTCGCTGAAGCACGGATTGTGTACCGAGTTTTTCCTTCGAGTTAGGTGGCTGAATTTCAGCCTGCACGCTCCGCGGGGGCAGCGCTACTAGCCCCATAACCATGATTTGATTTGTGAGTTGCCATTTGTATGGGCCTGTCTCTACCCCGATTTTACGAAATGGCACCAGTCCCGTGACTCTCATCCACACTACACCCTAAACGGCTTCCTCGCACAAAGAGGTCGTCGGAAGCTAAAACACTGTTTCTCTACACTGCGGTTTCTTCGAGTTAGAATCCTAGCGATTAGACTTCTATGCAAAAGTAGGGCTGCTCTGCTAGCTAAATCATACACACCCGGAGTCTTGCCTTGCCTTGGCTGGGGCCTGAGTCTCACTCGTAAAGAACTTTGGACTCCCTTGCAGTGCTGTCACGCATGCACACAACAAAATGCTTCCACCCTCAGGAGCGGCTGTTTTTAATGAAGCACAGATCCTCTACCGAGTTTCTCCTTCGAGTTAGGTGACTGGCTTTCACCCTGCACGCACCCCCAGGGCAATGCTACTAGCCCCATAACCATGATTTGATTTGTGAGCTGCCATTTGTACGGGCCTGTCTCTACCCCGATTTTACGAAATGGCACCTGTCCCGTGACTCTCACCCACACTACACCCTAAACCTCTTCCTCCCACAGAGAGGTCGTCAGAAGCTAAAACACTGTTTCTGTCCACTGTTGTTTCTTCGAGTTAGAATTCTAGCGATTAGACTTCCATGCAAAAGTAGGGCCACTGTGTTAGCTAAATGAAACACACTGGGAGTCTTGTCTTGCCTTTGCTGGGGCCTCAGTCTTACTCCTAAAGAGCTTTGGACTCCCTTGCAGTGCTCTCACGCATGCACACAACAAAATGCTTCCACCCTCAGGAGCGGCTGTTTTCAATGAAGCACAGATCCTCTACCGAGTTTTTCCTTCGAGTTAGGTGGCTGGTTTTCAGGCTGCACGCACCCCCGGGGCAATGCTACTAGCCCCATAACCATGATGTGATTTGTGAGCTGCCTTCTGTACCGACCTGTCTCTACCCCGATTTTACGAAGTGGAACCAGTCCCGTGGCTCTCACCCAAACTAAACCCTAAACTGCTTCCTCCCACAGAGATGTCTTTGGAAGCTAAAACCCTGTTTCTGTACACTGTTGTTTGTTCGAGTTAGAACCCTACCGATTAGACTTCAATGCAAAAGTAGGGCCTCAGTGCATGCTAGGTCAAACACACTAGGAGTCTTGTCCTGCCTTTTGGTGGCGCCTGAGTCTCACTCGTAAGAGCTTTAGACTCCCTTGCAGTGCTCTCACGCACGCACACAACAAAATGCTTCCGCCCTCAGGAGCGGCTGTTGTCGCTGAAGCACGGATTATCTACCGAGGTTTCCTTCGTGTTAGGTAGCTGAATTTCCGCCTGAACGCTCCCTCGTGGCCACGCTACTAGCCCCATAAACATGATGTGATTTGTGAGCTGCCTTCTGTTCCGGCCTGTCTCTACCCCGATTTTACGAAATGGAACTCATCCCGAGGCTCTCACCCACAGTACACTCTAAACGGCTTCCTCCCACAGAGAGGTCGTCGGAAGATAAAACAGTGTTTCTATACACTGTTGTTTCTTCGAGTTAGAATTCTAGCGATTAGACTCCTATGCAAAAGTAGGGCCGCTGTGCTAGGTAAATCATACACACCGGGAGTCTTGCCTTGCCTTGGCTGGGGCCTGAGTCTCACTCCTAAAGAACTTTGGAGCCCTTGCAGTGCTCGCAGGCATGCACACAACAAAATGCTTCCACCCTCAGGAGCGGCTGTTTTTAATGAAGCACAGATCCTCTACCGAGTTTTTCCTTCGAGTTAGGTGGCTGGCTTTCAGGCTGCACGCACCCCCGGGGCAATGCTACTAGCCCCATAACCATGATTCGATTTGTGAGCTGCCATTTGTACGGTCCTGTCTCTACCCCGATTTTACGAAATGGAACTCATCCCCAGGCTCTCACCCACAGTACACCCTAAACGGCTTCCTCCCACAGAAAGGTCGTCGGAAGATAAAACAGTGTTTCTGTACACGGTTGTTACTTCGAGTTAGAATTCTAGCGATTAGACTTCTATGCAAAAGTAGGGCCGCTGTGCTAGCTAAATCATACACCCTGGGACTCTTGTCCTCCACTTTGATGGGGTTTGAGTCTCACTCGTAAAAAGCTTTGGTCTCCCTTGCAGTGCTCTCACGCACGTACACAACAGAATGCTTCCACCCTCAGGAGCGGCTGTTTTCAATGAAGCACGGATTCTCTACCGAGTTTTTCCTTCGAGTTAGGTCGCTGACTTTCAGCCTGCACGAGCCTCAGGGGCAACGCTGCTAGCCCCGAAACGATGGTGTGATTTGTGAGCTGCCTTCTGTACTGGCCTGTCTCTACCCCGATTTTACGAAATGGAACCCATCCACAGGCTCTCACCCACAGTACACGCGAAACTGCTTCCTCCCACAGAGAGGTCGTCGGAAGCTAAAACACTGTTTCTCTACACTGTTGTTTCTTCGAGTTAGAACGCTAGTTATTCGACTTCCATGCAAAGGTAGGGCCGCAGTGCTAGCTTAATCAAAGACACGGGGAGTATTGTTCTGCCTTTTGCTGGGGCCTGAGTCTCACTCGTGAAAAAGTTTGGAATCCCTTTCAGTGCTCTCACGCACGCACACAACAAAATGCTTCCGCCCTCAGGAGCGGCTGTTGTCGCTGAAGCACGGATTATCTACCGAGGTTTCCTTCGTGTTAGGTGGCTGACTTTCCGCCTGAACGCTCCCTCGTGGCCACGCTACTAGCCCCATAACGATGATGTGATTTGTGAGCTGCCTTCTGTACCGGCCTGCCGCTACACCGATTTTACGAAATGGAACTCATCCCCAGGCTCTCACCCACAGTACACCCTAAACGGCTTCCTCCCATAAAGAGGTCGTCGGAAGGTAAAACAGTGTTTCTGTACACTGTTGTTTCTTCGAGTTAGAATCCTAGCGATTAGACTTCTATGCAAAAGCAGGGCCGCTGTGCTAGCTAACTCATACACACCGGGAGTCTTGTCCTACCCTTTGATGGGGTTTGAGTCTCACTCGTAAAAAGCTTTGGTCTCCCTTGCAGTCCTCTCACGCACGTACACAACAAAATGCTTCCACCCTCAGGAGCGGCTGTTTTCAATGAAGCACGGATTCTCTACCGAGTTTTTCCTTCGAGTTAGGTCACTGACATTCAGCCTGCACGATCCTCAGGGCCAACGCTGCTAGCCCCGAAACGATGGTGTGATTTGTGAGCTGCCTTCTGTACCGGCCTGTCTCTACCCGGATTTTACGAAATGGAACTCATCCCCAGGCTCTCACCCACACTACACCCTAAACTGCTTCCTCCCACAGAGAGGTCGTCAGAAGCTAAAACACTGTTTCTGTCCACTGTTGTTTCTTCGAGTTAGAATGCTAGCGATTAGACTTCCATGCAAAAGTAGGGCCCCTGTGTTAGCTAAATGAAACACACTGGGAGTCTTCTCTTGCCTTTGCTGGGGCCTGAGTCTCACTCGTAAAGAGCTTTGGACTCCCTTGCAGTGCTCTCACGCATGCACACAACAAAATGCTTCCACCCTCAGGAGCGGCTGTTTTCAATGAAGCACAGATCCTCTACCGAGTTTTTCCTTCGAGTTAGGTGGCTGGTGTTCAGGCTGCACGCACCCCCGGGGCAATGCTACTAGCCCCATAACCATGATGTGATTTGTGAGCTGCCTTCTGTACCGACCTGTCTCTACCCCGATTTTACGAACTGGAACCAGTCCCGTGGCTCTCACCCAAACTAAACCCTAAACTGCTTCCTCCCACAGAGAGGTCATTGGAAGCTAAAACCCTGTTTCTGTACACTGTTGTTTGTTGGAGTTAGAACCCTACCGATTAGACTTCTATGCAAAAGTAGGGCCACAGTGCATGCTAGGTCAAACACACCGGGAGTCTTGTCCTGCCTTTTGGTGGGGCCTGAGTCTCACTCGTAAGAGCTTTAGACTCCCTTGCAGTGCTCTCACGCACGCACACAACAAAATGCTTCCACCCTCAGGAGCGGCTGTTTTCGTTGAAGCACGGATTCTCTAGCGAGTTTTTCCTTCGAGTTAGGTGGCTGATTTTCAGCCTGCACGGTCCCCTGGGGCAACGCTACTAACCCCATAACCATGATGTGATTTGTGAGTTGCCTTCTGTTCCGGCCTGTCTCTACCCCGATTTTATGAAATGGAACTCATCCCCAGGCTCTCACCCACAGTACACCCTAAACGGCTTCCTCCCATAGAGAGGTCGTCGGAAGATAAAACAGGGTTTCTATACACTGTTGTTTCTTCGAGTTAGAATTCTAGCGATTAGACTCCTATGCAAAAGTAGGGCCGCTGTGCTAGGTAAATCATACACACCGGGAGTCTTGCCTTGCCTTGGCTGGGGCCTGAGTCTCACTCGTAAAGGGCTTTGGACTCCCTTGCAGTGCTCTCACGCATGCACACAACAAAATGCTTCCACCCTCAGGAGTGGCTGCTTTTAATGAAGCACAGATCCTCTACCGAGTTTTTCCTTCGAGTTAGGTGGCTGGCTTTCAGGCTGCACGCACCCCCGGGGCAATGCTACTAGCCCCATAACCATGATTCGATTTGTGAGCTGCAATTTGTACGGTCCTGTCTCTACCCCGATTTTACGAAATGGAACTCATCCCCAGGCTCTCACCCACAGTACACCCTAAACGGCTTCCTCCCACAGAGAGGTCGTCGGAAGATAAAACAGTGTTTCTGTACACGGTTGTTACTTCGAGTTAGAATTCTAGCGATTAGACTTCTATGCAAAAGTAGGGCCGCTGTGCTAGCTAAATCATACACCCCGGGACTCTTGTCCTCCCCTTTGATGGGGTTTGAGTCTCACTCGTAAAAAGCTTTGGTCTCCCTTGCAGTGCTCTCACGCACGTACACAACAGAATGCTTCCACCCTCAGCAGCGGCTGTTTTCAATGAAGCACGGATTCTCTACCGAGTTTTTCCTTCGAGTTAGGTCGCTGACTTTCAGCCTGCACGAGCCTCAGGGGCAACGCTGCTAGCCCCGAAACGATGGTGTGATTTGTGAGCTGCCTTCTGTACTGGCCTGTCTCTACCCCGATTTTACGAAATGGAACCCATCCGCAGGCTCTCACCCACAGTACTCGCTAAACTGCTTCCTCCCACAGAGAGGTCGTCGGAAGCTAAAACACTGTTTCTGTACACTGTTGTTTCTTCGAGTTAGAACGCTAGTTATTCGACTTCCATGCAAAGGTAGGGCCGCAGTGCTAGCTTAATCAAAGACACGGGGAGTGTTCTGCCTTTTGCTGGGGCCTGAGTCTCACTCGTGAAAAAGTTTGGAATCCCTTTCAGTGCTCTCACGCACGCACACAACAAAATGCTTCCGCCCTCAGGAGCGGCTGTTGTCGCTGAAGCACGGATTATCTACCGAGGTTTCCTTCGTGTTAGGTGGCTGACTTTCCGCCTGAACGCTCCCTCGTGGCCACGCTACTAGCCCCATAAACATGATGTGATTTGTGAGCTGCCTTCTGTTCCGGCCTGTCTCTACCACGATTTTACGAAATGGAACCCATCCCCAGGCTCTCACACACAGTACACCCGAAACTGCTTCCTCCCATAGAGAGATCGTCGGAAGCTAAAACACTGTTTCTGTACACTGTTGTTTGTTCGAGTTAGAACGCTACCGATTAGACTTCAATGCAAAAGTAAGGCCGCAGTGCATGCTAGGTCAAACACACCGGGAGTCTTGTCCTGCCTTTTGGTGGGGCCTGAGTCTCACTCGTAAGAGCTTTAGACTCCCTTGCAGTGCTCTCACGCACGCACACAACAAAATGCTTCCACCCTCAGGAGCGGCTGTTTTCGCTGAAGCACGGATTCTCTAGCGAGTTTTTCCTTCGAGTTAGGTGGCTGACTTTCAGCCTGCACCGTCCCCTGGGGCAACGCTACTAGCCCCATAACGATGATGTGATTTGTGAGCTGCCTTCTGTACCGGCCTGCCGCTACACCGATTTTACGAAATGGAACTCATCCCCAGGCTCTCACCCACAGTACACCCTAAACGGCTTCCTCCCATAGAGAGGTCGTCGGAAGATAAAACAGTGTTTCTGTACACTGTTGTTTCTTCGAGTTAGAATCCTAGCGATTAGACTTCTATGCAAAAGCAGGGCCGCTGTGCTAGCTAACTCATACACACCGGGAGTCTTGTCCTACCCTTTGATGGGGTTTGAGTCTCACTCGTAAAAAGCTTTGGTCTCCCTTGCAGTCCTCTCACGCACGTACACAACAAAATGCTTCCACCCTCAGGAGCGGCTGTTTTCAATGAAGCACGGATTCTCTACCGAGTTTTTCCTTCGAGTTAGGTCACTGACATTCAGCCTGCACGAGCCTCAGGGCCAACGCTGCTAGCCCCGAAACGATGGTGTGATTTGTGAGCTGCCTTCTGTACCGGCCTGTCTCTATCCGGATTTTACGAAATGGAACCCATCCGCAAGCTCTCACCCACAGTACACGCTAAACTGCTTCCTCCCACAGAGAGGTCGTCGGAAGCTAAAACACTGTTTCTGTACACTGTTGTTTCTTCGAGTTAGAACGCTAGTTATTCGACTTCCATGCAAAGGTAGGGCCGCAGTGCTAGCTTAATCGAAGACACGGGGACTCTGTCCTGCCTTTTCCTTGGGCCTGAGTCTCACTCGTAAAAGTTTTGGACTCCCTAGCTGTGCTCTCAAGCACGCACACAACAAAATGCTTCCACCCTCAGGAGCGGCTGTTTTTAATGAAGCACAGATTCTCTACCGAGTTTTTCCTTCGAGTTAGGTGGCTGGCTTTCAGGCTGCATGCACCCCCGGGGCAATGCTACTAGCCCCATAACCATGATTTGATTTGTGAGCTGCCATTCGTACGGGCCTGTCTCTACCCCGAGTTTACGAAATGGCATAAGTCCCGTGACTCTCATCCACACTATACCCTAAACAGCTTCCTCGCACAGAGAGGTCTTTGGAAGCTAAAACACTGTTTCTGTACACTCTTCTTTCTTCCAGTTGGAACGCTTGCGATTAGATTTCCATGGAAAAGTAGGGCCGCAGTGCTATCTAAAACAAAAACACGGGGAGTCTTGTCCTACCTTTTGCTGGGGCCTGAGTCTCACTCGTAAAAAGCTTTGTACTCCCTTACAGTGATCGCACACACGCACACAACAAAATGCTTCCACCCTCAGGAGCGGCTGTTTTCACTGAAGCACGGATTCTGTACCGAGTTTTTCCTTCGAGTTAGGGGGCGGAATTTCAGCCTGCACGCTCCGCGGGGGCAGCGCTACTAGCCCCATAACCATGATTTGATTTGTGAGCTGCCATTTGTACGGGCCTGTCTCTACCCCGATTTTACGAAATGGCACCAGTCCCGTGACTCTCATCCACACTACACCCTAAACGGCTTCCTCGCACAAAGAGGTCGTCGGAAGCTAAAACACTGTTTTGCTACACTGTTGTTTCTTCGAGTTAGAATCCTAGCGATTAGACTTCTATGCAAAAGTAGGGCCGCTCTGCTAGCTAAATCATACACACCGGGAGTCTTGCCTTGCCTTGGCTGGGGCCTGAGTCTCACTCGTAAAGAGCTTTGGACTGCCTTGCAGTGCTCTCACGCATGCACACAACAAAATGCTTCCACCCTCAGGAGCGGCTGTTTTTAATGAAGCACAGATCCTCTACCGAGTTTCTCCTTCGAGTTAGGTGAATGGCTTTCACCCTGCACGCACCGCCGGGGCAATGCTACTAGCCCCATAACCATGATTTGATTTGTGAGCTGCCATTTGTACGGGCCTGTCTCTACCCCGATTTTACGAAATGGCACCAGTCCCGTGACTCTCACCCACACTACACCCTAAACTGCTTCCTCCCACAGAGAGGTCGTTAGAAGCTAAAACACTGTTTCTGTCCACTGTTGTTTCTTCGAGTTAGAATGCTAGCGATTAGACTTCCATGCAAAAGTAGGGCCACTGTGTTAGCTAAATGAAACACACTGGGAGTCTTGTCTTGCCTTTGCTGGGGCCTGAGTCTCACTCGTAAAGGGCTTTGGACTCCCTTGCAGTGCTCTCACGCATGCACACAACAAAATGCTTCCACCCTCAGGAGCGGCTGTTTTCAATGAAGCACAGATCCTCTACCGAGTTTTTCCTTCGAGTTAGGTGGCTGGTGTTCAGGCTGCACGCACCCCCGGGGCAATGCTACTAGCCCCATAACCATGATGTGATTTGTGAGCTGCCTTCTGTACCGACCTGTCTCTACCCCGATTTTACGAACTGGAACCAGTCCCGTGGCTCTCACCCAAACTAAACCCTAAACTGCTTCCTCCCACAGAGAGGTCATTGGAAGCTAAAACCCTGTTTCTGTACACTGTTGTTTGTTCGAGTTAGAACCCTACCGATTAGACTTCTATGCAAAAGTAGGGCCGCAGTGCATGCTAGGTCAAACACACCGGGAGTCTTGTCCTGCCTTTTGGTGGGGCCTGAGTCTCACTCGTAAGAGCTTTAGACTCCCTTGCAGTGCTCTCACGCACGCACACAACAAAATGCTTCCACCCTCAGGAGCGGCTGTTTTCGCTGAAGCACGGATTCTCTAGCGAGTTTTTCCTTCGAGTTAGGTGGCTGAATTTCAGCCTGCACGGTCCCCTGGGGCAACGCTACTAACCCCATAACCATGATGTGATTTGTGAGCTGCCTTCTGTTCCGGCCTGTCTCTACCCCGATTTTACGAACTGGAACTCATCCCCAGGCTCTCACCCACAGTACACCCTAAACGGCTTCCTCCCATAGAGAGGTCGTCGGAAGATAAAACAGTGTTTCTATACACTGTTGTTTCTTCGAGTTAGAATTCTAGCGATTAGACTCCTATGCAAAAGTAGGGCCGCTGTGCTAGGTAAATCATACACACCGGGAGTCTTGCCTTGCCTTGGCTGGGGCCTGAGTCTCACTCGTAAAGGGCTTTGGACTCCCTTGCAGTGCTCTCACGCATGCACACAACAAAATGCTTCCACCCTCAGGAGTGGCTGTTTTTAATGAAGCACAGATCCTCTACCGAGTTTTTCCTTCGAGTTTGGTGGCTGGCTCTCAGGCTGCACGCACCCCCGGGGCAATGCTACTAGCCCCATAACCATGATTCGATTTGTGAGCTGCCATTTGTACGGTCCTGTCTCTACCCCGATTTTACGAAATGGAACTCATCCCCAGGCTCTCACCCACAGTACACCCTAAACGGCTTCCTCCCACAGAGAGGTCGTCGGAAGATAAAACAGTGTTTCTGTACACGGTTGTTACTTCGAGTTAGAATTCTAGCGATTAGACTTCTATGCAGAAGTAGGGCCGCTGTGCTAGCTAAATCATACACCCCGGGACTCTTGTCCTGCCCTTTGATGGGGTTTGAGTCTCACTCGTAAAAAGCTTTGGTCTCCCTTGCAGTGCTCTCACGCACGTACACAACAGAATGCTTCCACCCTCAGGAGCGGCTGTTTTCAATGAAGCACGGATTCTCTACCGAGTTTTTCCTTCGAGTTAGGTCGCTGACTTTCAGCTTGCACGAGCCTCAGGGGCAACGCTGCTAGCCCCGAAACGATGGTGTGATTTGTGAGCTGCCTTCTGTACTGGCCTGTCTCTACCCCGATTTTACGAAATGGAACCCATCCGCAGGCTCTCACCCACAGTACTCGCTAAACTGCTTCCTCCCACAGAGAGGTCGTCGGAAGCTAAAACACTGTTTCTGTACACTGTTGTTTCTTCGAGTTAGAACGCTAGTTATTCGAATTCCATGCAAAGGTAGGGCCGCAGTGCTAGCTTAATCAAAGACACGGGGAGTGTTCTGCCTTTTGCTGGGGCCTGAGTCTCACTCGTGAAAAAGTTTGGAATCCCTTTCAGTGCTCTCACGCACGCACACAACAAAATGCTTCCGCCCTCAGGAGCGGCTGTTGTCGCTTATGCACGGATTATCTACCGAGGTTTCCTTCGTGTTAGGTGGCTGACTTTCCGCCTGAACGCTCCCTCGTGGCCACGCTACTAGCCCCATAAACATGATGTGATTTGTGAGCTGCCTTCTGTTCCGGCCTGTCTCTACCACGATTTTACGAAATGGAGCCCATCCCCAGGCTCTCACACACAGCACACCCTAAACTGCTTCCTCCCACAGAGAGATCGTCGGAAGCTAAAACACTGTTTCTGTACACTGTTGTTTGTTCGAGTTAGAACGCTACCGATTAGACTTCAATGCAAAAGTAAGGCCGCAGTGCATGCTAGGTCAAACACACCGGGAGTCTTGTCCTGCCTTTTGGTGGGGCCTGAGTCTCACTCGTAAGAGCTTTAGACTCCCTTGCAGTGTTCTCACGCACGCACACAACAAAATGCTTCCACCCTCAGGAGCGGCTGTTTTTGCTGAAGCACGGATTCTCTAGCGAGTTTTTCCTTGGAGTTAGGTGGCTGACTTTCAGCCTGCACCGTCCCCTGGGGCAACGCTACTAGCCCCATAACGATGATGTGATTTGTGAGCTGCCTTCTGTACCGGCCTGCCGCTACACCGATTTTACGAAATGGAACTCATCCCCAGGCTCTCACCCACAGTACACCCTAAACGGCTTCCTCCCATAGAGAGGTCGTCGGAAGATAAAACAGTGTTTCTGTACACTGTTGTTTCTTCGAGTTAGAATCCTAGCGATTAGACTTCTATGCAAAAGCAGGGCCGCTGTGCTAGCTAACTCATACACACCGGGAGTCTTGTCCTGCCCTTTGATGGGGTTTGAGTCTCACTCGTAAAAAGCTTTGGTCTCCCTTGCAGTCCTCTCACGCACGTACACAACAAAATGCTTCCACCCTCAGGAGCGGCTGTTTTCAATGAAGCACGGATTCTCTACCGAGTTTTTCCTTCGAGTTAGGTCACTGACTTTCAGCCTGCACGAGCCTCAGGGGCAACGCTGCTAGCCCCGAAACGATGGTGTGATTTGTAAGCTGCCTTCTGTACCGGCCTGTCTCTACCCGGATTTTACGAAATGGAACCCATCCGCAGGCTCTCACCCACAGTACACGCTAAACTGCTTCCTCCCACAGAGAGGTCGTCGGAAGCTAAAACACTGTTTCTCTACACTGTTGTTTCTTCGAGTTAGAACGCTAGTTATTCGACTTCCATGCAAAAGTAGGGCCGCAGTGCTAGCTTAATCGAAGACACGGGGAGTCTTGTCCTGCCTTTTCCTTGGGCCTGAGTCTCACTCGTAAAAGTTTTGGACTCCCTAGCTGTGCTCTCAAGCACGCACACAACAAAATGCTTCCACCCTCAGGAGCGGCTGTTTTTAATGAAGCACAGATTCTCTACCGAGTTTTTCCTTCGAGTTAGGTGGCTGGCTTTCAGGCTGCATGCACCCCCGGGGCAATGCTACTAGCCCCATAACCATGATTTGATTTGTGAGCTGCCATTCGTACGGGCCTGTCTCTACCCCGAGTTTACGAAATGGCATAAGTCCCGTGACTCTCATCCACACTATACCCTAAACAGCTTCCTCGCACAGAGAGGTCTTTGGAAGCTAAAACACTGTTTCTGTACACTCTTCTTTCTTCCAGTTGGAACGCTTGCGATTAGATTTCCATGGAAAAGTAGGGCCGCAGTGCTATCTAAAACAAAAACACGGGGAGTCTTGTCCTACCTTTTGCTGGGGCCTGAGTCTCACTCGTAAAAAGCTTTGTACTCCCTTACAGTGATCGCACACACGCACACAACAAAATGCTTCCACCCTCAGGAGCGGCTGTTTTCACTGAAGCACGGATTCTGTACCGAGTTTTTCCTTCGAGTTAGGGGGCGGAATTTCAGCCTGCACGCTCCGCGGGGGCAGCGCTACTAGCCCCATAACCATGATTTGATTTGTGAGCTGCCATTTGTACGGGCCTGTCTCTACCCCGATTTTACGAAATGGCACCAGTCCCGTGACTCTCATCCACACTACACCCTAAACGGCTTCCTCGCACAAAGAGGTCGTCGGAAGCTAAAACACTGTTTTGCTACACTGTTGTTTCTTCGAGTTAGAATCCTAGCGATTAGACTTCTATGCAAAAGTAGGGCCGCTCTGCTAGCTAAATCATACACACCGGGAGTCTTGCCTTGCCTTGGCTGGGGCCTGAGTCTCACTCGTAAAGAGCTTTGGACTGCCTTGCAGTGCTCTCACGCATGCACACAACAAAATGCTTCCACCCTCAGGAGCGGCTGTTTTTAATGAAGCACAGATCCTCTACCGAGTTTCTCCTTCGAGTTAGGTGAATGGCTTTCACCCTGCACGCACCGCCGGGGCAATGCTACTAGCCCCATAACCATGATTTGATTTGTGAGCTGCCATTTGTACGGGCCTGTCTCTACCCCGATTTTACGAAATGGCACCAGTCCCGTGACTCTCACCCACACTACACCCTAAACTGCTTCCTCCCACAGAGAGGTCGTTAGAAGCTAAAACACTGTTTCTGTCCACTGTTGTTTCTTCGAGTTAGAATGCTAGCGATTAGACTTCCATGCAAAAGTAGGGCCCCTGTGTTAGCTAAATGAAACACACTGGGAGTCTTGTCTTGCCTTTGCTGGGGCCTGAGTCTCACTCGTAAAGGGCTTTGGACTCCCTTGCAGTGCTCTCACGCATGCACACAACAAAATGCTTCCACCCTCAGGAGCGGCTGTTTTCAATGAAGCACAGATCCTCTACCGAGTTTTTCCTTCGAGTTAGGTGGCTGGTGTTCAGGCTGCACGCACCCCCGGGGCAATGCTACTAGCCCCATAACCATGATGTGATTTGTGAGCTGCCTTCTGTACCGACCTGTCTCTACCCCGATTTTACGAACTGGAACCAGTCCCGTGGCTCTCACCCAAACTAAACCCTAAACTGCTTCCTCCCACAGAGAGGTCATTGGAAGCTAAAACCCTGTTTCTGTACACTGTTGTTTGTTCGAGTTAGAACCCTACCGATTAGACTTCTATGCAAAAGTAGGGCCGCAGTGCATGCTAGGTCAAACACACCGGGAGTCTTGTCCTGCCTTTTGGTGGGGCCTGAGTCTCACTCGTAAGAGCTTTAGACTCCCTTGCAGTGCTCTCACGCACGCACACAACAAAATGCTTCCACCCTCAGGAGCGGCTGTTTTCGCTGAAGCACGGATTCTCTAGCGAGTTTTTCCTTCGAGTTAGGTGGCTGAATTTCAGCCTGCACGGTCCCCTGGGGCAACGCTACTAACCCCATAACCATGATGTGATTTGTGAGCTGCCTTCTGTTCCGGCCTGTCTCTACCCCGATTTTACGAACTGGAACTCATCCCCAGGCTCTCACCCACAGTACACCCTAAACGGCTTCCTCCCATAGAGAGGTCGTCGGAAGATAAAACAGTGTTTCTATACACTGTTGTTTCTTCGAGTTAGAATTCTAGCGATTAGACTCCTATGCAAAAGTAGGGCCACTGTGCTAGGTAAATCATACACACCGGGAGTCTTGCCTTGCCTTGGCTGGGGCCTGAGTCTCACTCGTAAAGGGCTTTGGACTCCCTTGCAGTGCTCTCACGCATGCACACAACAAAATGCTTCCACCCTCAGGAGTGGCTGTTTTTAATGAAGCACAGATCCTCTACCGAGTTTTTCCTTCGAGTTTGGTGGCTGGCTCTCAGGCTGCACGCACCCCCGGGGCAATGCTACTAGCCCCATAACCATGATTCGATTTGTGAGCTGCCATTTGTACGGTCCTGTCTCTACCCCGATTTTACGAAATGGAACTCATCCCCAGGCTCTCACCCACAGTACACCCTAAACGGCTTCCTCCCACAGAGAGGTCGTCGGAAGATAAAACAGTGTTTCTGTACACGGTTGTTACTTCGAGTTAGAATTCTAGCGATTAGACTTCTATGCAGAAGTAGGGCCGCTGTGCTAGCTAAATCATACACCCCGGGACTCTTGTCCTGCCCTTTGATGGGGTTTGAGTCTCACTTGTAAAAAGCTTTGGTCTCCCTTGCAGTGCACTCACGCACGTACACAACAGAATGCTTCCACCCTCAGGAGCGGCTGTTTTCAATGAAGCACGGATTCTCTACCGAGTTTTTCCTTCGAGTTAGGTCGCTGACTTTAAGCCTGCACGAGCCTCAGGGGCAACGCTGCTAGCCCCGAAACGATGGTGTGATTTGTGAGCTGCCTTCTGTACTGGCCTGTCTCTACCCCGATTTTACGAAATGGAACCCATCCGCAGGCTCTCACCCACAGTACACGCTAAACTGCTTCCTCCCACAGAGAGGTCGTCGGAAGCTAAAACACTGTTTCTGTACACTGTTGTTTCTTCGAGTTAGAACGCTAGTTATTCGACTTCCATGCAAAGGTAGGGCCGCAGTGCTAGCTTAATCAAAGACACGGGGAGTGTTCTGCCTTTTGCTGGGGCCTGAGTCTCACTCGTGAAAAAGTTTGGAATCCCTTTCAGTGCTCTCACGCACGCACACAACAAAATGCTTCCGCCCTCAGGAGCGGCTGTTGTCGCTGAAGCACGGATTATCTACCGAGGTGTCCTTCGTGTTAGGTGGCTGACTTTCCGCCTGAACGCTCCCTCGTGGCCACGCTACTACTCCCATAAACATGATGTGATTTGTGAGCTGCCTTCTGTTCCGGCCTGTCTCTACCACGATTTTACGAAATGGAGCCCATCCCCAGGCTCTCACACACAGTACACCCTAAACTGCTTCCTCCCACAGAGAGATCGTCGGAAGCTAAAACACTGTTTCTGTACACTGTTGTTTGTTCGAGTTAGAACGCTACCGATTAGACTTCAATGCAAAAGTAAGGCCGCAGTGCATGCTAGGTCAAACACACCGGGAGTCTTGTCCTGCCTTTTGGTGGGGCCTGAGTCTCACTCGTAAGAGCTTTAGACTCCCTTGCAGTGTTCTCACGCACGCACACAACAAAATGCTTCCACCCTCAGGAGCGGCTGTTTTTGCTGAAGCACGGATTCTCTAGCGAGTTTTTCCTTGGAGTTAGGTGGCTGACTTTCAGCCTGCACCGTCCCCTGGGGCAACGCTACTAGCCCCATAACGATGATGTGATTTGTGAGCTGCCTTCTGTACCGGCCTGCCGCTACACCGATTTTACGAAATGGAACTCATCCCCAGGCTCTCACCCACAGTACACCCTAAACGGCTTCCTCCCATAGAGAGGTCGTCGGAAGATAAAACAGTGTTTCTGTACACTGTTGTTTCTTCGAGTTAGAATCCTCGCGATTAGACTTCTATGCAAAAGCAGGGCCGCTGTGCTAGCTAACTCATACACACCGGGAGTCTTGTCCTGCCCTTTGATGGGGTTTGAGTCTCACTCGTAAAAAGCTTTGGTCTCCCTTGCAGTCCTCTCACGCACGTACACAACAAAATGCTTCCACCCTCAGGAGCGGCTGTTTTCAATGAAGCATGGATTCTCTACCGAGTTTTTCCTTCGAGTTAGGTCACTGACTTTCAGCCTGCACGAGCCTCAGGGGCAACGCTGCTAGCCCCGAAATGATGGTGTGATTTGTAAGCTGCCTTCTGTACCGGCCTGTCTCTACCCGGATTTTACGAAATGGAACCCATCCGCAGGCTCTCACCCACAGTACACGCTAAACTGCTTCCTCCCACAGAGAGGTCGTCGGAAGCTAAAACACTGTTTCTCTACACTGTTGTTTCTTCGAGTTAGAACGCTAGTTATTCGACTTCCATGCAAAGGTAGGGCCGCAGTGCTAGCTTAATCGAAGACACGGGGAGTCTTGTCCTGCCTTTTCCTTGGGCCTGAGTCTCACTCGTAAAAGTTTTGGACTCCCTAGCTGTGCTCTCAAGCACGCACACAACAAAATGCTTCCACCCTCAGGAGCGGCTGTTTTTAATGAAGCACAGATTCTCTACCGAGTTTTTCCTTCGAGTTAGGTGGCTGGCTTTCAGGCTGCATGCACCCCCGGGGCAATGCTACTAGCCCCATAACCATGATTTGATTTGTGAGCTGCCATTCGTACGGGCCTGTCTCTACCCCGAGTTTACGAAATGGCATAAGTCCCGTGACTCTCATCCACACTATACCCTAAACAGCTTCCTCGCACAGAGAGGTCTTTGGAAGCTAAAACACTGTTTCTGTACACTCTTCTTTCTTCCAGTTGGAACGCTTGCGATTAGATTTCCATGGAAAAGTAGGGCCGCAGTGCTATCTAAAACAAAAACACGGGGAGTCTTGTCCTACCTTTTGCTGGGGCCTGAGTCTCACTCGTAAAAAGCTTTGTACTCCCTTACAGTGATCGCACACACGCACACAACAAAATGCTTCCACCCTCAGGAGCGGCTGTTTTCACTGAAGCACGGATTCTGTACCGAGTTTTTCCTTCGAGTTAGGGGGCGGAATTTCAGCCTGCACGCTCCGCGGGGGCAGCGCTACTAGCCCCATAACCATGATTTGATTTGTGAGCTGCCATTTGTACGGGCCTGTCTCTACCCCGATTTTACGAAATGGCACCAGTCCCGTGACTCTCATCCACACTACACCCTAAACGGCTTCCTCGCACAAAGAGGTCGTCGGAAGCTAAAACACTGTTTTGCTACACTGTTGTTTCTTCGAGTTAGAATCCTAGCGATTAGACTTCTATGCAAAAGTAGGGCCGCTCTGCTAGCTAAATCATACACACCGGGAGTCTTGCCTTGCCTTGGCTGGGGCCTGAGTCTCACTCGTAAAGAGCTTTGGACTGCCTTGCAGTGCTCTCACGCATGCACACAACAAAATGCTTCCACCCTCAGGAGCGGCTGTTTTTAATGAAGCACAGATCCTCTACCGAGTTTCTCCTTCGAGTTAGGTGAATGGCTTTCACCCTGCACGCACCGCCGGGGCAATGCTACTAGCCCCATAACCATGATTTGATTTGTGAGCTGCCATTTGTACGGGCCTGTCTCTACCCCGATTTTACGAAATGGCACCAGTCCCGTGACTCTCACCCACACTACACCCTAAACTGCTTCCTCCCACAGAGAGGTCGTTAGAAGCTAAAACACTGTTTCTGTCCACTGTTGTTTCTTCGAGTTAGAATGCTAGCGATTAGACTTCCATGCAAAAGTAGGGCCACTGTGTTAGCTAAATGAAACACACTGGGAGTCTTGTCTTGCCTTTGCTGGGGCCTGAGTCTCACTCGTAAAGGGCTTTGGACTCCCTTGCAGTGCTCTCACGCATGCACACAACAAAATGCTTCCACCCTCAGGAGCGGCTGTTTTCAATGAAGCACAGATCCTCTACCGAGTTTTTCCTTCGAGTTAGGTGGCTGGTGTTCAGGCTGCACGCACCCCCGGGGCAATGCTACTAGCCCCATAACCATGATGTGATTTGTGAGCTGCCTTCTGTACCGACCTGTCTCTACCCCGATTTTACGAACTGGAACCAGTCCCGTGGCTCTCACCCAAACTAAACCCTAAACTGCTTCCTCCCACAGAGAGGTCATTGGAAGCTAAAACCCTGTTTCTGTACACTGTTGTTTGTTCGAGTTAGAACCCTACCGATTAGACTTCTATGCAAAAGTAGGGCCGCAGTGCATGCTAGGTCAAACACACCGGGAGTCTTGTCCTGCCTTTTGGTGGGGCCTGAGTCTCACTCGTAAGAGCTTTAGACTCCCTTGCAGTGCTCTCACGCACGCACACAACAAAATGCTTCCACCCTCAGGAGCGGCTGTTTTCGCTGAAGCACGGATTCTCTAGTGAGTTTTTCCTTCGAGTTAGGTGGCTGAATTTCAGCCTGCACGGTCCCCTGGGGCAACGCTACTAACCCCATAACCATGATGTGATTTGTGAGCTGCCTTCTGTTCCGGCCTGTCTCTACCCCGATTTTACGAACTGGAACTCATCCCCAGGCTCTCACCCACAGTACACCCTAAACGGCTTCCTCCCATAGAGAGGTCGTCGGAAGATAAAACAGTGTTTCTATACACTGTTGTTTCTTCGAGTTAGAATTCTAGCGATTAGACTCCTATGCAAAAGTAGGGCCGCTGTGCTAGGTAAATCATACACACCGGGAGTCTTGCCTTGCCTTGGCTGGGGCCTGAGTCTCACTCGTAAAGGGCTTTGGACTCCCTTGCAGTGCTCTCACGCATGCACACAACAAAATGCTTCCACCCTCAGGAGTGGCTGTTTTTAATGAAGCACAGATCCTCTACCGAGTTTTTCCTTCGAGTTTGGTGGCTGGCTCTCAGGCTGCACGCACCCCCGGGGCAATGCTACTAGCCCCATAACCATGATTCGATTTGTGAGCTGCCATTTGTACGGTCCTGTCTCTACCCCGATTTTACGAAATGGAACTCATCCCCAGGCTCTCACCCACAGTACACCCTAAACGGCTTCCTCCCACAGAGAGGTCGTCGGAAGATAAAACAGTGTTTCTGTACACGGTTGTTACTTCGAGTTAGAATTCTAGCGATTAGACTTCTATGCAGAAGTAGGGCCGCTGTGCTAGCTAAATCATACACCCCGGGACTCTTGTCCTGCCCTTTGATGGGGTTTGAGTCTCACTCGTAAAAAGCTTTGGTCTCCCTTGCAGTGCTCTCACGCACGTACACAACAGAATGCTTCCACCCTCAGGAGCGGCTGTTTTCAATGAAGCACGGATTCTCTACCGAGTTTTTCCTTCGAGTTAGGTCGCTGACTTTAAGCCTGCACGAGCCTCAGGGGCAACGCTGCTAGCCCCGAAACGATGGTGTGATTTGTGAGCTGCCTTCTGTACTGGCCTGTCTCTACCCCGATTTTACGAAATGGAACCCATCCGCAGGCTCTCACCCACAGTACTCGCTAAACTGCTTCCTCCCACAGAGAGGTCGTCGGAAGCTAAAACACTGTTTCTGTACACTGTTGTTTCTTCGAGTTAGAACGCTAGTTATTCGACTTCCATGCAAAGGTAGGGCCGCAGTGCTAGCTTAATCAAAGACACGGGGAGTGTTCTGCCTTTTGCTGGGGCCTGAGTCTCACTCGTGAAAAAGTTTGGAATCCCTTTCAGTGCTCTCACGCACGCACACAACAAAATGCTTCCGCCCTCAGGAGCGGCTGTTGTCGCTGAAGCACGGATTATCTACCGAGGTGTCCTTCGTGTTAGGTGGCTGACTTTCCGCCTGAACGCTCCCTCGTGGCCACGCTACTAGCCCCATAAACATGATGTGATTTGTGAGCTGCCTTCTGTTCCGGCCTGTCTCTACCACGATTTTACGAAATGGAGCCCATCCCCAGGCTCTCACACACAGTACACCCTAAACTGCTTCCTCCCACAGAGAGATCGTCGGAAGCTAAAACACTGTTTCTGTACACTGTTGTTTGTTCGAGTTAGAACGCTACCGATTAGACTTCAATGCAAAAGTAAGGCCGCAGTGCATGCTAGGTCAAACACACCGGGAGTCTTGTCCTGCCTTTTGGTGGGGCCTGAGTCTCACTCGTAAGAGCTTTAGACTCCCTTGCAGTGTTCTCACGCACGCACACAACAAAATGCTTCCACCCTCAGGAGCGGCTGTTTTTGCTGAAGCACGGATTCTCTAGCGAGTTTTTCCTTGGAGTTAGGTGGCTGACTTTCAGCCTGCACCGTCCCCTGGGGCAACGCTACTAGCCCCATAACGATGATGTGATTTGTGAGCTGCCTTCTGTACCGGCCTGCCGCTACACCGATTTTACGAAATGGAACTCATCCCCAGGCTCTCACCCACAGTACACCCTAAACGGCTTCCTCCCATAGAGAGGTCGTCGGAAGATAAAACAGTGTTTCTGTACACTGTTGTTTCTTCGAGTTAGAATCCTCGCGATTAGACTTCTATGCAAAAGCAGGGCCGCTGTGCTAGCTAACTCATACACACCGGGAGTCTTGTCCTGCCCTTTGATGGGGTTTGAGTCTCACTCGTAAAAAGCTTTGGTCTCCCTTGCAGTCCTCTCACGCACGTACACAACAAAATGCTTCCACCCTCAGGAGCGGCTGTTTTCAATGAAGCACGGATTCTCTACCGAGTTTTTCCTTCGAGTTAGGTCACTGACTTTCAGCCTGCACGAGCCTCAGGGGCAACGCTGCTAGCCCCGAAACGATGGTGTGATTTGTAAGCTGCCTTCTGTACTGGCCTGTCTCTACCCGGATTTTACGAAATGGAACCCATCCGCAGGCTCTCACCCACAGTACACGCTAAACTGCTTCCTCCCACAGAGAGGTCATCGGAAGCTAAAACACTGTTTCTCTACACTGTTGTTTCTTCGAGTTAGAACGCTAGTTATTCGACTTCCATGCAAAGGTAGGGCCGCAGTGCTAGCTTAATCGAAGACACGGGGAGTCTTGTCCTGCCTTTTCCTTGGGCCTGAGTCTCACTCGTAAAAGTTTTGGACTCCCTAGCTGTGCTCTCAAGCACGCACACAACAAAATGCTTCCACCCTCAGGAGCGGCTGTTTTTAATGAAGCACAGATTCTCTACCGAGTTTTTCCTTCGAGTTAGGTGGCTGGCTTTCAGGCTGCATGCACCCCCGGGGCAATGCTACTAGCCCCATAACCATGATTTGATTTGTTAGCTGCCATTCGTACGGGCCTGTCTCTACCCCGAGTTTACGAAATGGCATAAGTCCCGTGACTCTCATCCACACTATACCCTAAACAGCTTCCTCGCACAGAGAGGTCTTTGGAAGCTAAAACACTGTTTCTGTACACTCTTCTTTCTTCCAGTTGGAACGCTTGCGATTAGATTTCCATGGAAAAGTAGGGCCGCAGTGCTATCTAAAACAAAAACACGGGGAGTCTTGTCCTACCTTTTGCTGGGGCCTGAGTCTCACTCGTAAAAAGCTTTGTACTCCCTTACAGTGATCGCACACACGCACACAACAAAATGCTTCCACCCTCAGGAGCGGCTGTTTTCACTGAAGCACGGATTCTGTACCGAGTTTTTCCTTCGAGTTAGGGGGCGGAATTTCAGCCTGCACGCTCCGCGGGGGCAGCGCTACTAGCCCCATAACCATGATTTGATTTGTGAGCTGCCATTTGTACGGGCCTGTCTCTACCCCGATTTTACGAAATGGCACCAGTCCCGTGACTCTCATCCACACTACACCCTAAACGGCTTCCTCGCACAAAGAGGTCGTCGGAAGCTAAAACACTGTTTTGCTACACTGTTGTTTCTTCGAGTTAGAATCCTAGCGATTAGACTTCTATGCAAAAGTAGGGCCGCTCTGCTAGCTAAATCATACACACCGGGAGTCTTGCCTTGCCTTGGCTGGGGCCTGAGTCTCACTCGTAAAGAGCTTTGGACTGCCTTGCAGTGCTCTCACGCATGCACACAACAAAATGCTTCCACCCTCAGGAGCGGCTGTTTTTAATGAAGCACAGATCCTCTACCGAGTTTCTCCTTCGAGTTAGGTGAATGGCTTTCACCCTGCACGCACCGCCGGGGCAATGCTACTAGCCCCATAACCATGATTTGATTTGTGAGCTGCCATTTGTACGGGCCTGTCTCTACCCCGATTTTACGAAATGGCACCAGTCCCGTGACTCTCACCCACACTACACCCTAAACTGCTTCCTCCCACAGAGAGGTCGTTAGAAGCTAAAACACTGTTTCTGTCCACTGTTGTTTCTTCGAGTTAGAATGCTAGCGATTAGACTTCCATGCAAAAGTAGGGCCACTGTGTTAGCTAAATGAAACACACTGGGAGTCTTGTCTT
Organism: Halichoerus grypus; assembly: GCF_964656455.1. Classification (NCBI taxonomy): domain Eukaryota; kingdom Metazoa; phylum Chordata; class Mammalia; order Carnivora; family Phocidae; genus Halichoerus; species Halichoerus grypus. Next base: position 38,497,610 of record NC_135726.1, on the reverse strand, counting down.
GCCTTTGCTGGGGCCTGAGTCTCACTCGTAAAGGGCTTTGGACTCCCTTGCAGTGCTCTCACGCATGCACACAACAAAATGCTTCCACCCTCAGGAGCGGCTGTTTTCAATGAAGCACAGATCCTCTACCGAGTTTTTCCTTCGAGATAGGTGGCTGGTGTTCAGGCTGCACGCACCCCCGGGGCAATGCTACTAGCCCCATAACCATGATGTGATTTGTGAGCTGCCTTCTGTACCGACCTGTCTCTATCCCGATTTTACGAACTGGAACCAGTCCCGTGGCTCTCACCCAAACTAAACCCTAAACTGCTTCCTCCCACAGAGAGGTCATTGGAAGCTAAAACCCTGTTTCTGTACACTGTTGTTTGTTCGAGTTAGAACCCTACCGATTAGACTTCTATGCAAAAGTAGGGCCGCAGTGCATGCTAGGTCAAACACACCGGGAGTCTTGTCCTGCCTTTTGGTGGGGCCTGAGTCTCACTCGTAAGAGCTTTAGACTCCCTTGCAGTGCTCTCACGCACGCACACAACAAAATGCTTCCACCCTCAGGAGCGGCTGTTTTCGCTGAAGCACGGATTCTCTAGTGAGTTTTTCCTTCGAGTTAGGTGGCTGAATTTCAGCCTGCACGGTCCCCTGGGGCAACGCTACTAACCCCATAACCATGATGTGATTTGTGAGCTGCCTTCTGTTCCGGCCTGTCTCTACCCCGATTTTACGAACTGGAACTCATCCCCAGGCTCTCACCCACAGTACACCCTAAACGGCTTCCTCCCATAGAGAGGTCGTCGGAAGATAAAACAGTGTTTCTATACACTGTTGTTTCTTCGAGTTAGAATTCTAGCGATTAGACTCCTATGCAAAAGTAGGGCCGCTGTGCTAGGTAAATCATACACACCGGGAGTCTTGCCTTGCCTTGGCTGGGGCCTGAGTCTCACTCGTAAAGGGCTTTGGACTCCCTTGCAGTGCTCTCACGCATGCACACAACAAAATGCTTCCACCCTCAGGAGTGGCTGTTTTTAATGAAGCACAGATCCTCTACCGAGTTTTTCCTTCGAGTTTGGTGGCTGGCTTTCAGGCTGCACGCACCCCCGGGGCAATGCTACTAGCCGCATAACCATGATTCGATTTCTGAGCTGCCATTTGTACGGTCCTGTCTCTACCCCGATTTTACGAAATGGAACTCATCCCCAGGCTCTCACCCACAGTACACCCTAAACGGCTTCCTCCCACAGAGAGGTCGTCGGAAGATAAAACAGTGTTTCTGTACACGGTTGTTACTTCGAGTTAGAATTCTAGCGATTAGACTTCTATGCAGAAGTAGGGCCGCTGTGCTAGCTAAATCATACACCCCGGGACTCTTGTCCTGCCCTTTGATGGGGTTTGAGTCTCACTCGTAAAAAGCTTTGGTCTCCCTTGCAGTGCTCTCACGCACGTACACAACAGAATGCTTCCACCCTCAGGAGCGGCTGTTTTCAATGAAGCACGGATTCTCTACCGAGTTTTTCCTTCGAGTTAGGTCGCTGACTTTCAGCCTGCACGAGCCTCAGGGGCAACGCTGCTAGCCCCGAAACGATGGTGTGATTTGTGAGCTGCCTTCTGTACTGGCCTGTCTCTACCCCGATTTTACGAAATGGAACCCATCCGCAGGCTCTCACCCACAGTACTCGCTAAACTGCTTCCTCCCACAGAGAGGTCGTCGGAAGCTAAAACACTGTTTCTGTACACTGTTGTTTCTTCGAGTTAGAACGCTAGTTATTCGACTTCCATGCAAAGGTAGGGCCGCAGTGCTAGCTTAATCAAAGACACGGGGAGTGTTCTGCCTTTTGCTGGGGCCTGAGTCTCACTCGTGAAAAAGTTTGGAATCCCTTTCAGTGCTCTCACGCACGCACACAACAAAATGCTTCCGCCCTCAGGAGCGGCTGTTGTCGCTAATGCACGGATTATCTACCGAGGTGTCCTTCGTGTTAGGTGGCTGACTTTCCGCCTGAACGCTCCCTCGTGGCCATGCTACTAGCCCCATAAACATGATGTGATTTGTGAGCTGCCTTCTGTTCCAGCCTGTCTCTACCACGATTTTACGAAATGGAGCCCATCCCCAGGCTCTCACACACAGTACACCCTAAAATGCTTCCTCCCACAGAGAGATCGTCGGAAGCTAAAACACTGTTTCTGTACACTGTTGTTTGTTCGAGTTAGAACGCTACCGATTAGACTTCAATGCAAAAGTAAGGCCGCAGTGCATGCTAGGTCAAACACACCGGGAGTCTTGTCCTGCCTTTTGGTGGGGCCTGAGTCTCACTCGTAAGAGCTTTAGACTCCCTTGCAGTGTTCTCACGCACGCACACAACAAAATGCTTCCACCCTCAGGAGCGGCTGTTTTTGCTGAAGCACGGATTCTCTAGCGAGTTTTTCCTTGGAGTTAGGTGGCTGACTTTCAGCCTGCACCGTCCCCTGGGGCAACGCTACTAGCCCCATAACGATGATGTGATTTGTGAGCTGCCTTCTGTACCGGCCTGCCGCTACACCGATTTTACGAAATGGAACTCATCCCCAGGCTCTCACCCACAGTACACCCTAAACGGCTTCCTCCCATAGAGAGGTCGTCGGAAGATAAAACAGTGTTTCTGTACACTGTTGTTTCTTCGAGTTAGAATCCTAGCGATTAGACTTCTATGCAAAAGCAGGGCCGCTGTGCTAGCTAACTCATACACACCGGGAGTCTTGTCCTGCCCTTTGATGGGGTTTGAGTCTCACTCGTAAAAAGCTTTGGTCTCCCTTGCAGTCCTCTCACGCACGTACACAACAAAATGCTTCCACCCTCAGGAGCGGCTGTTTTCAATGAAGCACGGATTCTCTACCGAGTTTTTCCTTCGAGTTAGGTCACTGACTTTCAGCCTGCACGAGCCTCAGGGGCAACGCTGCTAGCCCCGAAACGATGGTGTGATTTGTGAGCTGCCTTCTGTACCGGCCTGTCTCTACCCGGATTTTACGAAATGGAACCCATCCGCAGGCTCTCACCCACAGTACACGCTAAACTGCTTCCTCGCACAGAGAGGTCGTCGGAAGCTAAAACTCTGTTTCTCTACACTGTTGTTTCTTCGAGTTAGAACGCTAGTTATTCGACTTCCATGCAAAGGTAGGGCCGCAGTGCTAGCTTAATCGAAGACACGGGGAGTCTTGTCCTGCCTTTTCCTTGGGCCTGAGTCTCACTCGTAAAAGTTTTGGACTCCCTAGCTGTGCTCTCAAGCACGCACACAACAAAATGCTTCCACCCTCAGGAGCGGCTGTTTTCGCTGAAGCACGGATTCTGTACCGAGTTTTTCCTTCGAGTTAGGTGGCTGAATTTCAGCCTGCACGCTCCGCGGGGGCAGCGCTACTAGCCCCATAACCATGATTTGATTTGTGAGCTGCCATTTGTACGGGCCTGTCTCTACCCCGATTTTACGAAATGGCACCAGTCCCGTGACTCTCACCCACACTACACCCTAAACTGCTTCCTCCCACAGAGAGGTCGTCGGAAGCTGAAACTCTGTTTCTGTACACTGTTGTTTCTTCGAGTTAGAATGCTAGCGATTAGACTTCCATGCAAAAGTAGGGCCACTGTGCTAGCTAAATGAAACACACCGGGAGTCTTGTCTTGCCTTTGCTGGGGCCTGAGTCTCACTCGTAAAGAGCTTTGGACTCCCTTGCAGTGCTGTCACGCATGCACACAACAAAATGCTTCCACCCTCAGGAGCGGCTGTTTTCAATGAAGCACAGATCGTCTACCGAGTTTTTCCTTCGAGTTAGGTGGCTCGCTTTCAGCCTGCACGCACCCCCGGGGCAATGCTACTAGCCCCATAACCATGATGTGATTTGTGAGCTGCCTTCTGTACCGACCTGTCTCTACCCCGATTTTACGAAATGGAACCAGTCCCGTGGCTCTCACCCAAACTAAACCCTAAACTTCTTCCTCCCACAGAGAGGTCATTGGAAGCTAAAACCCTGTTTCTGTACACTGTTGTTTGTTCGAGTAGAACCCTATTGATTAGACTTCAATGCAAAAGTAGGGCCGCTGTGCTAGCTTAGTCAAACACATGGGGAGTGTTGTTCTGCCTTTTGCTGGGGCCTGAGTCTCACTCGTGAAAAGGTTTGGAATCCCTTTCAGTGCTCTCACGCACACACACAACAAAATGATTCCGATCTCAGGAGCGGCTGTTGTCGCTGAAGCACGGATTCTCTACCGAGGTTTCCTTCCTGTTAGGTGGCTGACTTTCAGCCTGCACGGTCCCCTGGGGCAACGCTACTAGCCCCATAACCATGATGGAATTTGTCTGCTGCCTTCTGTACCGGCCTGTCTCTACCCTGATTTTACAAAATGGAACCAGTCCCGTGGCTCTCACGCACACTACACCCTAAACGGCTTCCTCCCACAGACAGGTCATCGGATGATAAAACAGTGTTTCTGTACACTGTTGTTTCTTCGAGTTAGAATTCTAGCGATTAGACTTCTATGCAAAAGTAGGGCCGCTGTGCTAGCTAAATCATACACACCGGGAATCTTGTCTTGCCTTTGCTGGGGCCTGAGTCTCCCTCGTAAAGAGCTTTGGACTCCCTTGCAGTGCTCTCAAGCATGCACACAACAAAATGCTTCCACCCTCAGGAGCGGCTGTTTTTAATGAAGCACAGATTCTCTACCGAGTTTTTCCTTCGAGTTAGGTGGCTGGCTTTCAGGCTGCATGCACCCCCGGGGCAATGCTACTAGCCCCATAACCATGATTTGATTTGTGAGCTGCCATTCGTACGGGCCTGTCTCTACCCCGATTTTACGAAATGGCACAAGTCCCGTGACTCTCATCCACACTATACCCTAAACTGCTTCCTCCCACAGAGAGGTCTTTGGAAGCTAAAACACTGTTTCTGTACACTCTTCTTTCTTCCAGTTGGAACGCTTGCGATTACATTTCCATGGAAAAGTAGGGCCGCAGTGCTATCTAAAACAAAAACACGGGGAGTCTTGTCCTACCTTTTGCTGGGGCCTGAGTCTCACTCGTAAAAAGCTTTGTACTCCCTTACAGTGATCGCACACACGCACACAACAAAATGCTTCCACCCTCAGGAGCGGCTGTTTTCACTGAAGCACGGATTCTGTACCGAGTTTTTCCTTCGAGTTAGGGGGCGGAATTTCAGCCTGCACGCTCCGCGGGGGCAGCGCTACTAGCCCCATAACCATGATTTGATTTGTGAGCTGCCATTTGTACGGGCCTGTCTCTACCCCGATTTTACGAAATGGCACCAGTCCCGTGACTCTCATCCACACTACACCCTAAACGGCTTCCTCGCACAAAGAGGTCGTCGGAAGCTAAAACACTGTTTTGCTACACTGTTGTTTCTTCGAGTTAGAATCCTAGCAATTAGACTTCTATGCAAAAGTAGGGCCGCTCTGCTAGCTAAATCATACACACCGGGAGTCTTGCCTTGCCTTGGCTGGGGCCTGAGTCTCACTCGTAAAGAGCTTTGGACTGCCTTGCAGTGCTCTCACGCATGCACACAACAAAATGCTTCCACCCTCAGGAGCGGCTGTTTTTAATGAAGCACAGATCCTCTACCGAGTTTCTCCTTCGAGTTAGGTGAATGGCTTTCACCCTGCACGCACCGCCGGGGCAATGCTACTAGCCCCATAACCATGATTTGATTTGTGAGCTGCCATTTGTACGGGCCTGTCTCTACCCCGATTTTACGAAATGGCACCAGTCCCGTGACTCTCACCCACACTACACCCTAAACTGCTTCCTCCCACAGAGAGGTCGTTAGAAGCTAAAACACTGTTTCTGTCCACTGTTGTTTCTTCGAGTTAGAATGCTAGCGATTAGACTTCCATGCAAAAGTAGGGCCACTGTGTTAGCTAAATGAAACACACTGGGAGTCTTGTCTTGCCTTTGCTGGGGCCTGAGTCTCACTCGTAAAGGGCTTTGGACTCCCTTGCAGTGCTCTCACGCATGCACACAACAAAATGCTTCCACCCTCAGGAGCGGCTGTTTTCAATGAAGCACAGATCCTCTACCGAGTTTTTCCTTCGAGTTAGGTGGCTGGTGTTCAGGCTGCACGCACCCCCGGGGCAATGCTACTAGCCCCATAACCATGATGTGATTTGTGAGCTGCCTTCTGTACCGACCTGTCTCTACCCCGATTTTACGAACTGGAACCAGTCCCGTGGCTCTCACCCAAACTAAACCCTAAACTGCTTCCTCCCACAGAGAGGTCATTGGAAGCTAAAACCCTGTTTCTGTACACTGTTGTTTGTTCGAGTTAGAACCCTACCGATTAGACTTCTATGCAAAAGTAGGGCCGCAGTGCATGCTAGGTCAAACACACCGGGATTCTTGTCCTGCCTTTTGGTGGGGCCTGAGTCTCACTCGTAAGAGCTTTAGACTCCCTTGCAGTGCTCTCACGCACGCACACAACAAAATGCTTCCACCCTCAGGAGCGGCTTTTTTCGCCGAAGCACGGATTCTCTAGCGAGTTTTTCCTTGGAGTTAGGTGGCTGACTTTCAGCCTGCACGGTCCCCTGGGGCAACGCTACTAACCCCATAACCATGATGTGATTTGTGAGCTGCCTTCTGTTCCGGCCTGTCTCTACCCCGATTTTACGAACTGGAACTCATCCCCAGGCTCTCACCCACAGTACACCCTAAACGGCTTCCTCCCATAGAGAGGTCGTCGGAAGATAAAACAGTGTTTCTATACACTGTTGTTTCTTCGAGTTAGAATTCTAGCGATTAGACTCCTATGCAAAAGTAGGGCCGCTGTGCTAGGTAAATCATACACACCGGGAGTCTTGCCTTGCCTTGGCTGGGGCCTGAGTCTCACTCGTAAAGGGCTTTGGACTCCCTTGCAGTGCTCTCACGCATGCACACAACAAAATGCTTCCACCCTCAGGAGTGGCTGTTTTTAATGAAGCACAGATCCTCTACCGAGTTTTTCCTTCGAGTTTGGTGCCTGGCTGTCAGGCTGCACGCACCCCCGGGGCAATGCTACTAGCCCCATAACCATGATTCGATTTGTGAGCTGCCATTTGTACGGTCCTGTCTCTACCCCGATTTTACGAAATGGAACTCATCCCCAGGCTCTCACCCACAGTACACCCTAAACGGCTTCCTCCCACAGAGAGGTCGTCGGAAGATAAAACAGTGTTTCTGTACACGGTTGTTACTTCGAGGTAGAATTCTAGCGATTAGACTTCTATGCAGAAGTAGGGCCGCTGTGCTAGCTAAATCATACACCCCGGGACTCTTGTCCTCCCCTTTGATGGGGTTTGAGTCTCACTCGTAAAAAGCTTTGGTCTCCCTTGCAGTGCTCTCACGCACGTACACAACAGAATGCTTCCACCCTCAGGAGCGGCTGTTTTCAATGAAGCACGGATTCTCTATGGAGTTTTTCCTTCGAGTTAGGTCGCTGACTTTCAGCCTGCACGAGCCTCAGGGGCAACGCTGCTAGCCCCGAAACGATGGTGTGATTTGTGAGCTGCCTTCTGTACTGGCCTGTCTCTACCCCGATTTTACGAAATGGAACCCATCCGCAGGCTCTCACCCACAGTACACGCTAAACTGCTTCCTCCCACAGAGAGGTCGTCGGAAGCTAAAACACTGTTTCTGTACACTGTTGTTTCTTCGAGTTAGAACGCTAGTTATTCGACTTCCATGCAAAGGTAGGGCCGCAGTGCTAGCTTAATCAAAGACAGGGGGAGTGTTCTGCCTTTGGCTGGGGCCTGAGTCTCACTCGTGAAAAAGTTTGGAATCCCTTTCAGTGCTCTCACGCACGCACACAAAGAAATGCTTCCGCCCTCAGGAGCGGCTGTTGTCGCTGAAGCACGGATTATCTACCGAGGTTTCCTTCGTGTTAGGTGGCTGACTTTCCGCCTGAACGCTCCCTCGTGGCCACGCTACTAGCCCCATAAACATGATGTGATTTGTGAGCTGCCTTCTGTTCCGGCCTGTCTCTACCACGATTTTACGAAATGGAGCCCATCCCCAGGCTCTCACACACAGTACACCCTAAACTGCTTCCTCCCACAGAGAGATCGTCGGAAGCTAAAACACTGTTTCTGTACACTGTTGTTTGTTCGAGTTAGAACGCTACCGATTAGACTTCAATGCAAAAGTAAGGCCGCAGTGCATGCTAGGTCAAACACACCGGGAGTCTTGTCCTGCCTTTTGGTGGGGCCTGAGTCTCACTCGTAAGAGCTTTAGACTCCCTTGCAGTGTTCTCACGCACGCACACAACAAAATGCTTCCACCCTCAGGAGCGGCTGTTTTTGCTGAAGCACGGATTCTCTAGCGAGTTTTTCCTTGGAGTTAGGTGGCTGACTTTCAGCCTGCACCGTCCCCTGGGGCAACGCTACTAGCCCCATAACGATGATGTGATTTGTGAGCTGCCTTCTGTACCGGCCTGCCGCTACACCGATTTTACGAAATGGAACTCATCCCCAGGCTCTCACCCACAGTACACCCTAAACGGCTTCCTCCCATAGAGAGGTCGTCGGAAGATAAAACAGTGTTTCTGTACACTGTTGTTTCTTCGAGTTAGAATCCTAGCGATTAGACTTCTATGCAAAAGCAGGGCCGCTGTGCTAGCTAACTCATACACACCGGGAGTCTTGTCCTGCCCTTTGATGGGGTTTGAGTCTCACTCGTAAAAAGCTTTGGTCTCCCTTGCAGTGCTCTCACGCACGTACACAACAAAATGCTTCCACCCTCAGGAGCGGCTGTTTTCAATGAAGCACGGATTCTCTACCGAGTTTTTCCTTCGAGTTAGGTCACTGACTTTCAGCCTGCACGAGCCTCAGGGGCAACGCTGCTAGCCCCGAAACGATGGTGTGATTTGTGAGCTGCCTTCTGTACCGGCCTGTCTCTACCCGGATTTTACGAAATGGAACCCATCCGCAGGCTCTCACCCACAGTACACGCTAAACTGCTTCCTCGCACAGAGAGGTCGTCGGAAGCTAAAACACTGTTTCTCTACACTGTTGTTTCTTCGAGTTAGAACGCTAGTTATTCGACTTCCATGCAAAGGTAGGGCCGCAGTGCTAGCTTAATCGAAGACACGGGGAGTCTTGTCCTGCCTTTTCCTTGGGCCTGAGTCTCACTCGTAAAAGTTTTGGACTCCCTAGCTGTGCTCTCAAGCACGCACACAACAAAATGCTTCCACCCTCAGGAGCGGCTGTTTTCGCTGAAGCACGGATTCTGTACCGAGTTTTTCCTTCGAGTTAGGTGGCTGAATTTCAGCCTCCACGCTCCGCGGGGGCAGCGCTACTAGCCCCATAACCATGATTTGATTTGTGAGCTGCCATTTGTACGGGCCTGTCTCTACCCCGATTTTACGAAATGGCACCAGTCCCGTGACTCTCACCCACACTACACCCTAAACTGCTTCCTCCCACAGAGAGGTCGTCGGAAGCTGAAACTCTGTTTCTGTACACTGTTGTTTCTTCGAGTTAGAATGCTAGCGATTAGACTTCCATGCAAAAGTAGGGCCACAGTGCTAGCTAAATGAAACACACCGGGAGTCTTGTCTTGCCTTTGCTGGGGCCTGAGTCTCACTCGTAAAGAGCTTTGGACTCCCTTGCAGTGCTGTCACGCATGCACACAACAAAATGCTTCCACCCTCAGGAGCGGCTGTTTTCAATGAAGCACAGATCGTCTACCGAGTTTTTCCTTCGAGTTAGGTGCCTCGCTTTCAGCCTGCACGCACCCCCGGGGCAATGCTACTAGCCCCATAACCATGATGTGATTTGTGAGCTGCCTTCTGTACCGACCTGTCTCTACCCCGATTTTACGAAATGGAACCAGTCCCGTGGCTCTCACCCAAACTAAACCCTAAACTTCTTCCTCCCACAGAGGGTTCATTGGAAGCTAAAACCCTGTTTCTGTACACTGTTGTTTGTTCGAGTAGAACCCTATTGATTAGACTTCAATGCAAAAGTAGGGCCGCTGTGCTAGCTTAGTCAAACACATGGGGAGTGTTGTTCTGCCTTTTGCTGGGGCCTGAGTCTCACTCGTGAAAAGGTTTGGAATCCCTTTCAGTGCTCTCACGCACACACACAACAAAATGATTCCGATCTCAGGAGCGGCTGTTGTCGCTGAAGCACGGATTCTCTACCGAGGTTTCCTTCCTGTTAGGTGGCTGACTTTCAGCCTGCACGGTCCCCTGGGGCAACGCTACTAGCCCCATAACCATGATGTGATTTGTGAGTTGCCTTCTGTTCCGGCCTGTCTCTACCCCGATTTTACGAAATGGAACCCATCCCCAGGCTCTCACCCACAGTACCCCCTAAACGGCTTCATCCCACAGAGAGGTCGTCGGAAGATAAAACAGTGTTTCTGTACACTGTTGTTTCTTCGAGTTAGAATTCTAGCGATTAGACTTCTATGCAAAGTAGGGCCGCTGTGTTAGCTAAATCATACACACCGGGAATCTTGTCTTGCCTTCGCTGGGGCCTGAGTCTCCCTCGTAAAGAGCTTTGGACTCCCTTGCAGTGCTCTCACGCATGCACACAACAAAGTGCTTCCACCCTCAGGAGTGGCTGTTTTTAATGAAGCACAGATTCTCTACCGAGTTTTTCCTTCGAGTTAGGTGGCTGGCTTTCAGGCTGCACGCACCCCCGGGGCAATGCTACTAGCCCCATAACCTTGATTTGATTTGTGAGCTGCCATTTGTACGGGCCTGTCTCTAACCCGATTTTATGAAATGGCACAACTCCCGTGACTCTCATCCACACTACACCCTAAACGGCTTCCTCGCACAGAGTGGTCTTCGGAAGCTAAAACACTGTTTCTGTACACTGTTCTTTCTTCCAGTTGGAACGCTTGTGATTCGATTTCCATGCAAAAGTAGGGCCGCAGTGCTAGCTAAAACAAACACACGGGGAGTCTTGTCCTGCCTTTTGCTGGGGCCTGAGTCTCACTCGTAAAAAGCTTTGGCCTCCCTTGCAGTGCTCGCACCCAAGCACTCAACAAAATGCTTCCACCCTCAGTAGCAGCTGTTTTCGCTGAAGCACAGATCCTCTCCGAGTTTTTCCTTCGAGTTAGGTGGCTGGCTTCCAGCCTGCACGCACCCCCGGGGCAACGCTACTAGCCCCATAACCCTGATGGAATTTGTCTGCTGCCTTCTGTACCAGCCTCTCTCTACCCTGAGTTTACAAAATGGAACCAGTCCCGTGGCTCTCACGCACACTACACCCTAAACGGCTTCCTCCCACAGACAGGTCATCGGATGATAAAACAGTGTTTCTGTACACTGTTGTTTCTTCGAGTTAGAATTCTAGCGATTAGACTTCTATGCAAAAGTAGGGCCGCTGTGCTAGCTAAATCATACACACCGGGAATCTTGTCTTGCATTTGCTGGGGCCTGAGTCTCCCTCGTAAAGAGCTTTGGACTCCCTTGCAGTGCTCTCAAGCATGCACACAACAAAATGCTTCCACCCTCAGGAGCGGCTGTTTTTAATGAAGCACAGATTCTCTACGGAGTTTTTCCTTCGAGTTAGGTGGCTGGCTTTCAGGCTGCATGCACCCCCGGGGCAATGCTACTAGCCCCATAACCATGATTTGATTTGTGAGCTGCCATTCGTACGGGCCTGTCTCTACCCCGATTTTACGAAATGGCACAAGTCCCGTGACTCTCATCCACACTATACCCTAAACAGCTTCCTCGCACAGAGAGGTCTTTGGAAGCTAAAACACTGTTTCTGTACACTGTTCTTTCTTCCAGTTGGAACGCTTGCGATTAGATTTCCATGGAAAAGTAGGGCCGCAGTGCTATCTAAAACAAAAACACGGGGAGTCTTGTCCTACCTTTTGCTGGGGCCTGAGTCTCACTCGTAAAAAGCTTTGTACTCCCTTACAGTGATCGCACACACGCACACAACAGAATGCTTCCACCCTCAGGAGCGGCTGTTTTCAATGAAGCACGGATTCTCTACCGAGTTTTTCCTTCGAGTTAGGTCACTGACTTTCAGCCTGCACGAGCCTCAGGGGCAACGCTGCTAGCCCCAAAACGATGGTGTGATTTGTGAGCTGCCTTCTGTACCGGCCTGTCTCTACCCGGATTTTACGAAATGGAACCCATCCGCAGGCTCTCACCCACAGTACACGCTAAACTGCTTCCTCCCACAGAGAGGTCGTCGGAAGCTAAAACACTGTTTCTCTACACTGTTGTTTCTTCGAGTTAGAATGCTAGATATTCGACTTCCATTCAAAGGTAGGGCCGCAGTGCTAGCTTAATCGAAGACACGGGGAGTCTTGTCCTGCCTTTTCCTTGGGCCTGAGTCTCACTCGTAAAAGTTTTGGACTCCCTAGCTGTGCTCTCAAGCACGCACACAACAAAATGCTTCCACCCTCAGGAGCGGCTGTTTTCGCTGAAGCACGGATTCTGTACCGAGTTTTTCCTTCGAGTTAGGTGGCTGAATTTCAGCCTCCACGCTCCGCGGGGGCAGCGCTACTAGCCCCATAACCATGATTTGATTTGTGAGCTGCCATTTGTACGGGCCTGTCTCTACCCCGATTTTACGAAATGGCACCAGTCCCGTGACTCTCACCCACACTACACCCTAAACTGCTTCCTCCCACAGAGAGGTCGTCGGAAGCTGAAACTCTGTTTCTGTACACTGTTGTTTCTTCGAGTTAGAATGCTAGCGATTAGACTTCCATGCAAAAGTAGGGCCACTGTGCTAGCTAAATGAAACACACCGGGAGTCTTGTCTTGCCTTTGCTGGGGCCTGAGTCTCACTCGTAAAGAGCTTTGGACTCCTTTGCAGTGCTGTCACGCATGCACACAACAAAATGCTTCCACCCTCAGGAGCGGCTGTTTTCAATGAAGCACAGATCCTCTACCGAGTTTTTCCTTCGAGTTAGGTGCCTCGCTTTCAGCCTGCACGCACCCCCGGGGCAATGCTACTAGCCCCATAACCATGATGTGATTTGTGAGCTGCCTTCTGTACCGACCTGTCTCTACCCCGATTTTACGAAATGGAACCAGTCCCGTGGCTCTCACCCAAACTAAACCCTAAACTTCTTCCTCCCACAGAGAGGTCATTGGAAGCTAAAACCCTGTTTCTGTACACTGTTGTTTGTTCGAGTAGAACCCTATTGATTAGACTTCAATGCAAAAGTAGGGCCGCTGTGCTAGCTTAGTCAAACACATGGTGAGTGTTGTTCTGCCTTTTGCTGGGGCCTGAGTCTCACTCGTGAAAAGGTTTGGAATCCCTTTCAGTGCTCTCACGCACACACACAACAAAATGATTCCGATCTCAGGAGCGGCTGTTGTCGCTGAAGCACGGATTCTCTACCGAGGTTTCCTTCCTGTTAGGTGGCTGACTTTCAGCCTGCACGGTCCCCTGGGGCAACGCTACTAGCCCCATAACCATGATGGGATTTGTCTCCTGCCTTCTGTACCGGCCTGTCTCTACCCCGATTTTACAAAATGGAACCAGTCCCGTGGCTCTCACGCACACTACACCCTAAACGGCTTCCTCCCACAGACAGGTCATCGGATGATAAAACAGTGTTTCTGTACACTGTTGTTTCTTCGAGTTAGAATTCTAGCGATTAGACTTCTATGCAAAAGTAGGGCCGCTGTGCTAGCTAAATCATACACACCGGGAATCTTGTCTTGCCTTTGCTGGGGCCTGAGTCTCCCTCGTAAAGAGCTTTGGACTCCCTTGCAGTGCTCTCAAGCATGCACACAACAAAATGCTTCCACCCTCAGGAGCGGCTGTTTTTAATGAAGCACAGATTCTCTACCGAGTTTTTCCTTCGAGTTAGGTGGCTGGCTTTCAGGCTGCATGCACCCCCGGGGCAATGCTACTAGCCCCATAACCATGATTTGATTTGTGAGCTGCCATTCGTACGGGCCTGTCTCTACCCCGATTTTACAAAATGGCACAAGTCCCGTGACTCTCATCCACACTATACCCTAAACAGCTTCCTCGCACAGAGAGGTCTTTGGAAGCTAAAACACTGTTTCCGAACACTCTTCTTTCTTCCAGTTGGAACGCTTGCGATTAGATTTCCATGGAAAAGTAGGGCCGCAGTGCTATCTAAAACAAAAACACGGGGAGTCTTGTCCTACCTTTTGCTGGGGCCTCAGTCTCACTCGTAAAAAGCTTTGTACTCCCTTAGAGTGATCGCACACACGCACACAACAAAATGCTTCCACCCTCAGGAGCGGCTGTTTTCACTGAAGCACGGATTCTGTACCGAGTTTTTCCTTCGAGTTTGGTGGCTGGCTTTCAGGCTGCACGCACCCCCGGGGCAATGCTACTAGCCCCATAACCATGATGTGATTTGTGAGCTGCCTTCTGTACCGACCTGTCTCTACCCCGATTTTACGAACTGGAACCAGTCCCGTGGCTCACACCCAAACTAAACCCTAAACTGCTTCCTCCCACACAGAGGTCATTGGAAGCTAAAACCCTGTTTCTGTACACCGTTGTTTGTTTGAGTTAGAACCCTACCGATTAGACTTCTATGCAAAAGTAGGGCCGCAGTGCATGCTAGGTCAAACACACCGGGAGTCTTGTCCTGCCTTTTGGTGGGGCCTGAGTCTCACTCGTAAGAGCTTTAGACTCCCTTGCAGTGCTCTCACGCACGCACACAACAAAATGCTTCCACCCTCAGGAGCGGCTGTTTTCGCTGAAGCACGGATTCTCTAGTGAGTTTTTCCTTCGAGTTAGGTGGCTGACTTTCAGCCTGCACGGTCCCCTGGGGCAACGCTACTAACCCCATAACCATGATGTGATTTGTGAGCTGCCTTCTGTACCGGCCTGTCTCTACCCCGATTTTACGAACTGGAACTCATCCCCAGGCTCTCACCCACAGTACACCCTAAACGGCTTCCTCCCATAGAGAGGTCGTCGGAAGATAAAACAGTGTTTCTATACACTGTTGTTTCTTCGAGTTAGAATTCTAGCGATTAGACTCCTATGCAAAAGTAGGGCCGCTGTGCTAGGTAAATCATACACACCGGGAGTCTTGCCTTGCCTTGGCTGGGGCCTGAGTCTCACTCGTAAAGGGCTTTGGACTCCCTTGCAGTGCTCTCACGCATGCACACAACAAAATGCTTCCACCCTCAGGAGTGGCTGTTTTTAATGAAGCACAGATCCTCTACCGAGTTTTTCCTTCGAGTTTGGTGGCTGGCTTTCAGGCTGCACGCACCCCCGGGGCAATGCTACTAGCCCCATAACCATGATTCGATTTGTGAGCTGCCATTTGTACGGTCCTGTCTCTACCCCGATTTTACGAAATGGAACTCATCCCCATGCTCTCACCCACAGTACACCCTAAACGGCTTCCTCCCACAGAGAGGTCGTCGGAAGATAAAACAGTGTTTCTGTACACGGTTGTTACTTCGAGGTAGAATTCTAGCGATTAGACTTCTATGCAGAAGTAGGGCCGCTGTGCTAGCTAAATCATACACCCCGGGACTCTTGTCCTCCCCTTTGATGGGGTTTGAGTCTCACTCGTAAAAAGCTTTGGTCTCCCTTGCAGTGCTCTCACGCACGTACACAACAGAATGCTTCCACCCTCAGGAGCGGCTGTTTTCAATGAAGCACGGATTCTCTATGGAGTTTTTCCTTCGAGTTAGGTCGCTGACTTTCAGCCTGCACGAGCCTCAGGGGCAACGCTGCTAGCCCCGAAACGATGGTGTGATTTGTGAGCTGCCTTCTGTACTGGCCTGTCTCTACCCCGATTTTACGAAATGGAACCCATCCTCAGGCTCTCACCCACAGTACACGCTAAACTGCTTCCTCCCACAGAGAGGTCGTCGGAAGCTAAAACACTGTTTCTGTACACTGTTGTTTCTTCGAGTTAGAACGCTAGTTATTCGACTTCCATGCAAAGGTAGGGCCGCAGTGCTAGCTTAATCAAAGACACGGGGAGTGTTCTGCCTTTGGCTGGGGCCTGAGTCTCACTCGTGAAAAAGTTTGGAATCCCTTTCAGTGCTCTCACACACGCACACAACGAAATGCTTCCGCCCTCAGGAGCGGCTGTTGTCGCTGAAGCACGGATTATCTACCGAGGTTTCCTTCGTGTTAGGTGGCTGATATTCCGCCTGAACGCTCCCTCGTGGCCACGCTACTAGCCCCATAAACATGATGTGATTTGTGAGCTGCCTTCTGTTCCGGCCTGTCTCTACCACGATTTTACGAAATGGAACCCATCCCCAGGCTCTCACACACAGTACACCCTAAACTGCTTCCTCCCACAGCAGATCGTCGGAAGCTAAAACACTGTTTCTGTACACTGTTGTTTGTTCGAGTTAGAACGCTACCGATTAGACTTCAATGCAAAAGTAAGGCCGCAGTGCATGCTAGGTCAAACACACCGGGAGTCTTGTCCTGCCTTTTGGTGGGGCCTGAGTCTCACTCGTAAGAGCTTTAGACTCCCTTGCAGTGCTCTCACGCACGCACACAACAAAATGCTTCCGCCCTCAGGAGCGGCTGTTGTCGCTGAAGCACGGATTATCTACCGAGTTTTTCCTTCGTGTTAGGTGGCTGACTTTCCGCCTGAACGCTCCCTCGTGGCCACGCTACTAGCCCCATAAACATAATGTGATTTGTGACCTGCCTTCTCTTCCGGCCTGTCTCTACCACGATTTTACGAAATGGAACCCATCCCCAGGCTCTCACACACAGTATACCCG
This sequence comes from Halichoerus grypus, assembly GCF_964656455.1. NCBI lineage: Eukaryota > Metazoa > Chordata > Mammalia > Carnivora > Phocidae > Halichoerus > Halichoerus grypus. The sequence continues at coordinate 38,480,933 of NC_135726.1, read as the reverse complement.
AAACTGCTTCCTCCCACAGAGAGATCGTCGGAGGCTAAAACACTGTTTCTGTACACTGTTGTTTGTTCGATTTAGAACGCTACCGATTAGACTTCAATGCAAAAGTAAGGCCGCAGTGCATGCTAGGTCAAACACACCGGGAGTCTTGTCCTGCCTTTTGGTGGGGCCTGAGTCTCACTCGTAAGAGCTTTAGACTCCCTTGCAGTGCTCTCACGCACGCACACAACAAAATGCTTCCACCCTCAGGAGCGGCTGTTTTCGCTGAAGCACGGATTCTCTAGCGAGTTTTTCCTTCGAGTTAGGTGGCTGACTTTCAGCCTGCACCGTCCCCTGGGGCAACGCTACTAGCCCCATAACGATGATGTGATTTGTGAGCTGCCTTCTGTACCGGCCTGCCGCTACACCGATTTTACGAAATGGAACTCATCCCCAGGCTCTCACCCACAGTACACCCTAAACGGCTTCCTCCCATAGAGAGGTCGTCGGAAGATAAAACAGTGTTTCTGTACACTGTTGTTTCTTCGAGTTAGAATCCTAGCGATTAGACTTTTATGCAAAAGCAGGGCCGCTGTGCTAGCTAACTCATACACACCGGGAGTCTTGTCCTGCCCTTTGATGGGGTTTGAGTCTCACTCGTAAAAAGCTTTGGTCTCCCTTGCAGTCCTCTCACGCACGTACACAACAAAATGCTTCCACCCTCAGGAGCGGCTGTTTTCAATGAAGCACGGATTCTCTACCGAGTTTTTCCTTCGAGTTAGGTCACTGACTTTCAGCCTGCACGAGCCTCAGGGGCAACGCTGCTAGCCCCAAAACGATGGTGTGATTTGTGAGCTGCCTTCTGTACCGGCCTGTCTCTACCCGGATTTTACGAAATGGAACCCATCCGCAGGCTCTCACCCACAGTACACGCTAAACTGCTTCCTCCCACAGAGAGGTCGTCGGAAGCTAAAACACTGTTTCTCTACACTGTTGTTTCTTCGAGTTAGAACGCTAGTTATTCGACTTCCATGCAAAGGTAGGGCCGCAGTGCTAGCTTAATCGAAGACACGGGGAGTCTTGTCCTGCCTTTTCCTTGGGCCTGAGTCTCACTCGTAAAAGTTTTGGACTCCCTAGCTGTGCTCTCAAGCACGCACACAACAAAATGCTTCCACCCTCAGGAGCGGCTGTTTTCGCTGAAGCACGGATTCTGTACCGAGTTTTTCCTTCGAGTTAGGTGGCTGAATTTCAGCCTGCACGCTCCGAGGGGGCAGCGCTACTAGCCCCATAACCATGATTTGATTTGTGAGCTGCCATTTGTACGGGCCTGTCTCTACCCTGATTTTACGAAATGGCACCAGTCCCGTGACTCTCACCCACACTACACCCTAAACTGCTTCCTCCCACAGAGAGGTCGTCGGAAGCTGAAACACTGTTTCTGTACACTGTTGTTTCTTCGAGTTAGAATGCTAGCGATTAGACTTCCATGCAAAAGTAGGGCCACTGTGCTAGCTAAATGAAACACACCGGGAGTCTTGTCTTGCCTTTGCTGGGGCCTGAGTCTCACTCGTAAAGAGCTTTGGACTCCCTTGCAGTGCTCTCACGCATGCACACAACAAAATGCTTCCACCCTCAGGAGCGGCTGTTTTGAATGAAGCACAGATCGTCTACCGAGTTTTTCCTTCGAGTTAGGTGGCTCGCTTTCAGCCTGCACGCACCCCCGGGGCAATGCTACTAGCCCCATAACCATGATGTGATTTGTGAGCTGCCTTCTGTACCGACCTGTCTCTACCCCGATTTTACGAAATGGAACCAGTCCCGTGGCTCTCACCCAAACTAAACCCTAAACTTTTTCCTCCCACAGAGAGGTCATTGGAAGCTAAAACCCTGTTTCTGTACACTGTTGTTTGTTCGAGTAGAACCCTATTGATTAGACTTCAATGCAAAAGTAGGGCCGCTGTGCTAGCTTAGTCAAACACATTGGGAGTGTTGTTCTGCCTTTTGCTGGGGCCTGAGTCTCACTCGTGAAAAGGTTTGGAATCCCTTTCAGTGCTCTCACGCACACACACAACAAAATGATTCCGATCTCAGGAGCGGCTGTTGTCGCTGAAGCACGGATTCTCTACTGAGGTTTCCTTCCTGTTAGGTGGCTGACTTTCAGCCTGCACGGTCCCCTGGGGCAACGCTACTAGCCCCATAACCATGATGTGATTTGTGAGCTGCCTTCTGTACCGGCCTGCCGCTACACCGATTTTACGAAATGGAACTCATCCCCAGGCTCTCACCCACAGTACACCCTAAACGGCTTCCTCCCATAGAGAGGTCGTCGGAAGATAAAACAGTGTTTCTGTACACTGTTGTTTCTTCGAGTTAGAATCCTAGCGATTAGACTTCTATGCAAAGTAGGGCCGCTGTGTTAGCTAAATCATACACACCGGGAATCTTGTCTTGCCTTTGCTGGGGCCTGAGTCTCCCTCGTAAAGAGCTTTGGACTCCCTTGCAGTGCTCTCACGCATGCACACAACAAAATGCTTCCACCCTCAGGAGTGGCTGTTTTTAATGAAGCACAGATTCTCTACCGAGTTTTTCCTTCGAGTTAGGTGGCTGGCTTTCAGGCTGCACGCACCCCCGGGGCAATGCTACTAGCCCCATAACCTTGATTTGATTTGTGAGCTGCCATTTGTACGGGCCTGTCTCTAACCCGATTTTATGAAATGGCACAACTCCCGTGACTCTCATCCACACTACACCCTAAACAGCTTCCTCGCACAGAGTGGTCTTCGGAAGCTAAAACACTGTTTCTGTACACTCTTCTTTCTTCCAGGTGGAACGCTTGTGATTCGATTTCCATGCAAAAGTAGGGCCGCAGTGCTAGCTAAAACAAACACACGGGGAGTCTTGTCCTGCCTTTTGCTGGGGCCTGAGTCTCACTCGTAAAAAGCTTTGGCCTCCCTTGCAGTGCTCGCACCCACGCACTCAACAAAATGCTTCCACCCTCAGTAGCAGCTGTTTTCGCTGAAGCACAGATCCTCTCCGAGTTTTTCCTTCGAGTTAGGTGGCTGGCTTCCAGCCTGCACGCACCCCCGGGGCAACGCTACTAGCCCCATAACCATGATGGAATTTGTCTGCTGCCTTCTGTACCGGCCTGTCTCTACCCTGATTTTACAAAATGGAACCAGTCCCGTGGCTCTCACGCACACTACACCCTAAACACCTTCCTCCCACAGACAGGTCATCGGATGATAAAACAGTGTTTCTGTACACTGTTGTTTCTTCGAGTTAGAATTCTAGCGATTAGACTTCTATGCAAAAGTAGGGCCGCTGTGCTAGCTAAATCATACACACCGGGAATCTTGTCTTGCCTTTGCTGGGGCCTGAGTCTCCCTCGTAAAGAGCTTTGGACTCCCTTGCAGTGCTCTCAAGCATGCACACAACAAAATGCTTCCACCCTCAGGAGCGGCTGTTTTTAATGAAGCACAGATTCTCTACCGAGTTTTTCCTTCGAGTTAGGTGGCTGGCTTTCAGGCTGCATGCACCCCCGGGGCAATGCTACTAGCCCCATAACCATGATTTGATTTGTGAGCTGCCATTCGTACGGGCCTGTCTCTACCCCGATTTTACGAAATGGCACAAGTCCCGTGACTCTCATCCACACTATACCCTAAACAGCTTCCTCGCACAGAGAGGTCTTTGGAAGCTAAAACACTGTTTCTGTACACTCTTCTTTCTTCCAGTTGGAACGCTTGCGATTAGATTTCCATGCAAAAGTAGGGCCGCAGTGCTATCTAAAACAAACACACGGGGAGTCTTGTCCTACCTTTTGCTGGGGCCTGAGTCTCACTCGTAAAAAGCTTTGTACTCCCTTAGAGTGATCGCACACACGCACACAACAAAATGCTTCCACCCTCAGGAGCGGCTGTTTTCACTGAAGCACGGATTCTGTACCGAGTTTTTCCTTCGAGTTAGGGGGCGGAATTTCAGCCTGCACGCTCCGCGGGGGCAGCGCTACTAGCCCCATAACCATGATTTGATTTGTGAGCTGCCATTTGTACGGGCCTGTCTCTACCCCGATTTTACGAAATGGCACCAGTCCCGTGACTCTCATCCACACTACACCCTAAACGGCTTCCTCGCACAAAGAGGTCGTCGGAAGCTAAAACACTGTTTTGCTACACTGTTGTTTCTTCGAGTTAGAATCCTAGCGATTAGACTTCTATGCAAAAGTAGGGCCGCTCTGCTAGCTAAATCATACACACCGGGAGTCTTGCCTTGCCTTGGCTGGGGCCTGAGTCTCACTCGTAAAGAGCTTTGGACTGCCTTGCAGTGCTCTCACGCATGCACACAACAAAATGCTTCCACCCTCAGGAGCGGCTGTTTTTAATGAAGCACAGATCCTCTACCGAGTTTCTCCTTCAAGTTAGGTGAATGGCTTTCACCCTGCACGCACCGCCGGGGCAATGCTACTAGCCCCATAACCATGATTTGATTTGTGAGCTGCCATTTGTACGGGCCTGTCTCTACCCCGATTTTACGAAATGGCACCAGTCCCGTGACTCTCACCCACACTACACCCTAAACTGCTTCCTCCCACAGAGAGGTCGTTAGAAGCTGAAACACTGTTTCTGTCCACTGTTGTTTCTTCGAGTTAGAATGCTAGCGATTAGACTTCCATGCAAAAGTAGGGCCACTGTGTTAGCTAAATGAAACACACTGGGAGTCTTGTCTTGCCTTTGCTGGGGCCTGAGTCTCACTCGTAAAGAGCTTTGGACTCCCTTGCAGTGCTCTCACGCATGCACACAACAAAATGCTTCCACCCTCAGGAGCGGCTGTTTTCAATGAAGCACAGATCCTCTACCGAGTTTTTCCTTCGAGTTAGGTGGCTGGTGTTCAGGCTGCACGCACCCCCGGGGCAATGCTACTAGCCCCATAACCATGATGTGATTTGTGAGCTGCCTTCTGTACCGACCTGTCTCTACCCCGATTTTACGAACTGGAACCAGTCCCGTGGCTCTCACCCAAACTAAACCCTAAACTGCTTCCTCCCACAGAGAGGTCATTGGAAGCTAAAACCCTGTTTCTGTACACTGTTGTTTGTTTGAGTTAGAACCCTACCGATTAGACTTCTATGCAAAAGTAGGGCCGCAGTGCATGCTAGGTCAAACACACCGGGAGTCTTGTCCTGCCTTTTGGTGGGGCCTGAGTCTCACTCGTAAGAGCTTTAGACTCCCTTGCAGTGCTCTCACGCACGCACACAACAAAATGCTTCCACCCTCAGGAGCGGCTGTTTTCGCTGAAGCACGGATTCTCTAGTGAGTTTTTCCTTCGAGTTAGGTGGCTGACTTTCAGCCTGCACGGTCCCCTGGGGCAACGCTACTAACCCCATAACCATGATGTGATTTGTGAGCTGCCTTCTGTTCCGGCCTGTCTCTACCCCGATTTTACGAACTGGAACTCATCCCCAGGCTCTCACCCACAGTACACCCTAAACGGCTTCCTCCCATAGAGAGGTCGTCGGAAGATAAAACAGTGTTTCTATACACTGTTGTTTCTTCGAGTTAGAATTCTAGCGATTAGACTCCTATGCAAAAGTAGGGCCGCTGTGCTAGGTAAATCATACACACCGGGAGTCTTGCCTTGCCTTGGCTGGGGCCTGAGTCTCACTCGTAAAGGGCTTTGGACTCCCTTGCAGTGCTCTCACGCATGCACACAACAAAATGCTTCCACCCTCAGGAGTGGCTGTTTTTAATGAAGCACAGATCCTCTACCGAGTTTTTCCTTCGAGTTTGGTGGCTGGCTGTCAGGCTGCACGCACCCCCGGGGCAATGCTACTAGCCCCATAACCATGATTCGATTTGTGAGCTGCCATTTGTACGGTCCTGTCTCTACCCCGATTTTACGAAATGGAACTCATCCCCAGGCTCTCACCCACAGTACACCCTAAACGGCTTCCTCCCACAGAGAGGTCGTCGGAAGATAAAACAGTGTTTCTGTACACGGTTGTTACTTCGAGTTAGAATTCTAGCGATTAGACTTCTATGCAGAAGTAGGGCCGCTGTGCTAGCTAAATCATACACCCCGGGACTCTTGTCCTCCCCTTTGATGGGGTTTGAGTCTCACTCGTAAAAAGCTTTGGTCTCCCTTGCAGTGCTCTCACGCACGTACACAACAGAATGCTTCCACCCTCAGGAGCGGCTGTTTTCAATGAAGCACGGATTCTCTATGGAGTTTTTCCTTCGAGTTAGGTCGCTGACTTTCAGCCTGCACGAGCCTCAGGGGCAACGCTGCTAGCCCCGAAACGATGGTGTGATTTGTGAGCTGCCTTCTGTACTGGCCTGTCTCTACCCCGATTTTACGAAATGGAACCCATCCGCAGGCTCTCACCCACAGTACACGCTAAACTGCTTCCTCCCACAGAGAGGTCGTCGGAAGCTAAAACACTGTTTCTGTACACTGTTGTTTCTTCGAGTTAGAACGCTAGTTATTCGACTTCCATGCAAAGGTAGGGCCGCAGTGCTAGCTTAATCAAAGACAGGGGGAGTGTTCTGCCTTTGGCTGGGGCCTGAGTCTCACTCGTGAAAAAGTTTGGAATCCCTTTCAGTGCTCTCACGCACGCACACAAAGAAATGCTTCCGCCCTCAGGAGCGGCTGTTGTCGCTGAAGCACGGATTATCTACCGAGGTTTCCTTCGTGTTAGGTGGCTGACTTTCCGCCTGAACGCTCCCTCGTGGCCACGCTACTAGCCCCATAAACATGATGTGATTTGTGAGCTGCCTTCTGTTCCGGCCTGTCTCTACCACGATTTTACGAAATGGAGCCCATCCCCAGGCTCTCACACACAGTACACCCTAAACTGCTTCCTCCCACAGAGAGATCGTCGGAAGCTAAAACACTGTTTCTGTACACTGTTGTTTGTTCGAGTTAGAACGCTACCGATTAGACTTCAATGCAAAAGTAAGGCCGCAGTGCATGCTAGGTCAAACACACCGGGAGTCTTGTCCTGCCTTTTGGTGGGGCCTGAGTCTCACTCGTAAGAGCTTTAGACTCCCTTGCAGTGTTCTCACGCACGCACACAACAAAATGCTTCCACCCTCAGGAGCGGCTGTTTTTGCTGAAGCACGGATTCTCTAGCGAGTTTTTCCTTGGAGTTAGGGGGCTGACTTTCAGCCTGCACCGTCCCCTGGGGCAACGCTACTAGCCCCATAACGATGATGTGATTTGTGAGCTGCCTTCTGTACCGGCCTGCCGCTACACCGATTTTACGAAATGGAACTCATCCCCAGGCTCTCACCCACAGTACACCCTAAACGGCTTCCTCCCATAGAGAGGTCGTCGGAAGATAAAACAGTGTTTCTGTACACTGTTGTTTCTTCGAGTTAGAATCCTAGCGATTAGACTTCTATGCAAAAGCAGGGCCGCTGTGCTAGCTAACTCATACACACCGGGAGTCTTGTCCTGCCCTTTGATGGGGTTTGAGTCTCACTCGTAAAAAGCTTTGGTCTCCCTTGCAGTCCTCTCACGCACGTACACAACAAAATGCTTCCACCCTCAGGAGCGGCTGTTTTCAATGAAGCACGGATTCTCTACCGAGTTTTTCCTTCGAGTTAGGTCACTGACTTTCAGCCTGCACGAGCCTCAGGGGCAACGCTGCTAGCCCCGAAACGATGGTGTGATTTGTGAGCTGCCTTCTGTACCGGCCTGTCTCTACCCGGATTTTACGAAATGGAACCCATCCGCAGGCTCTCACCCACAGTACACGCTAAACTGCTTCCTCGCACAGAGAGGTCGTCGGAAGCTAAAACACTGTTTCTCTACACTGTTGTTTCTTCGAGTTAGAACGCTAGTTATTCGACTTCCATGCAAAGGTAGGGCCGCAGTGCTAGCTTAATCGAAGACACGGGGAGTCTTGTCCTGCCTTTTCCTTGGGCCTGAGTCTCACTCGTAAAAGTTTTGGACTCCCTAGCTGTGCTCTCAAGCACGCACACAACAAAATGCTTCCACCCTCAGGAGCGGCTGTTTTCGCTGAAGCACGGATTCTGTACCGAGTTTTTCCTTCGAGTTAGGTGGCTGAATTTCAGCCTCCACGCTCCGCGGGGGCAGCGCTACTAGCCCCATAACCATGATTTGATTTGTGAGCTGCCATTTGTACGGGCCTGTCTCTACCCCGATTTTACGAAATGGCACCAGTCCCGTGACTCTCACCCACACTACACCCTAAACTGCTTCCTCCCACAGAGAGGTCGTCGGAAGCTGAAACTCTGTTTCTGTACACTGTTGTTTCTTCGAGTTAGAATGCTAGCGATTAGACTTCCATGCAAAAGTAGGGCCACTGTGCTAGCTAAATGAAACACACCGGGAGTCTTGTCTTGCCTTTGCTGGGGCCTGAGTCTCACTCGTAAAGAGCTTTGGACTCCCTTGCAGTGCTGTCACGCATGCACACAACAAAATGCTTCCACCCTCAGGAGCGGCTGTTTTCAATGAAGCACAGATCGTCTACCGAGTTTTTCCTTCGAGTTAGGTGGCTCGCTTTCAGCCTGCACGCACCCCCGGGGCAATGCTACTAGCCCCATAACCATGATGTGATTTGTGAGCTGCCTTCTGTACCGACCTGTCTCTACCCCGATTTTACGAAATGGAACCAGTCCCGTGGCTCTCACCCAAACTAAACCCTAAACTTCTTCCTCCCACAGAGAGGTCATTGGAAGCTAAAACCCTGTTTCTGTACACTGTTGTTTGTTCGAGTAGAACCCTATTGATTAGACTTCAATGCAAAAGTAGGGCCGCTGTGCTAGCTTAGTCAAACACATGGGGAGTGTTGTTCTGCCTTTTGCTGGGGCCTGAGTCTCACTCGTGAAAAGGTTTGGAATCCCTTTCAGTGCTCTCACGCACACACACAACAAAATGATTCCGATCTCAGGAGCGGCTGTTGTCGCTGAAGCACGGATTCTCTACCGAGGTTTCCTTCCTGTTAGGTGGCTGACTTTCAGCCTGCACGGTCCCCTGGGGCAACGCTACTAGCCCCATAACCATGATGGAATTTGTCTGCTGCCTTCTGTACCGGCCTGTCTCTACCCTGATTTTACAAAATGGAACCAGTCCCGTGGCTCTCACGCACACTACACCCTAAACGGCTTCCTCCCACAGACAGGTCATCGGATGATAAAACAGTGTTTCTGTACACTGTTGTTTCTTCGAGTTAGAATTCTAGCGATTAGACTTCTATGCAAAAGTAGGGCCGCTGTGCTAGCTAAATCATACACACCGGGAATCTTGTCTTGCCTTTGCTGGGGCCTGAGTCTCCCTCGTAAAGAGCTTTGGACTCCCTTGCAGTGCTCTCAAGCATGCACACAACAAAATGCTTCCACCCTCAGGAGCGGCTGTTTTTAATGAAGCACAGATTCTCTACCGAGTTTTTCCTTCGAGTTAGGTGGCTGGCTTTCAGGCTGCATGCACCCCCGGGGCAATGCTACTAGCCCCATAACCATGATTTGATTTGTGAGCTGCCATTCGTACGGGCCTGTCTCTACCCCGATTTTACGAAATGGCACAAGTCCCGTGACTCTCATCCACACTATACCCTAAACAGCTTCCTCGCACAGAGAGGTCTTTGGAAGCTAAAACACTGTTTCTGTACACTCTTCTTTCTTCCAGTTGGAACGCTTGCGATTAGATTTCCATGGAAAAGTAGGGCCGCAGTGCTATCTAAAACAAACACACGGGGAGTCTTGTCCTACCTTTTGCTGGGGCCTGAGTCTCACTCGTAAAAAGCTTTGTACTCCCTTACAGTGATCGCACACACGCACACAACAAAATGCTTCCACCCTCAGGAGCGGCTGTTTTCACTGAAGCACGGATTCTGTACCGAGTTTTTCCTTCGAGTTAGGGGGCGGAATTTCAGCCTGCACGCTCCGCGGGGGCAGCGCTACTAGCCCCATAACCATGATTTGATTTGTGAGCTGCCATTTGTACGGGCCTGTCTCTACCCCGATTTTACGAAATGGCACCAGTCCCGTGACTCTCATCCACACTACACCCTAAACGGCTTCCTCGCACAAAGAGGTCGTCGGAAGCTAAAACACTGTTTTGCTACACTGTTGTTTCTTCGAGTTAGAATCCTAGCAATTAGACTTCTATGCAAAAGTAGGGCCGCTCTGCTAGCTAAATCATACACACCGGGAGTCTTGCCTTGCCTTGGCTGGGGCCTGAGTCTCACTCGTAAAGAGCTTTGGACTGCCTTGCAGTGCTCTCACGCATGCACACAACAAAATGCTTCCACCCTCAGGAGCGGCTGTTTTTAATGAAGCACAGATCCTCTACCGAGTTTCTCCTTCGAGTTAGGTGAATGGCTTTCACCCTGCACGCACCGCCGGGGCAATGCTACTAGCCCCATAACCATGATTTGATTTGTGAGCTGCCATTTGTACGGGCCTGTCTCTACCCCGATTTTACGAAATGGCACCAGTCCCGTGACTCTCACCCACACTACACCCTAAACTGCTTCCTCCCACAGAGAGGTCGTTAGAAGCTAAAACACTGTTTCTGTCCACTGTTGTTTCTTCGAGTTAGAATGCTAGCGATTAGACTTCCATGCAAAAGTAGGGCCACTGTGTTAGCTAAATGAAACACACTGGGAGTCTTGTCTTGCCTTTGCTGGGGCCTGAGTCTCACTCGTAAAGGGCTTTGGACTCCCTTGCAGTGCTCTCACGCATGCACACAACAAAATGCTTCCACCCTCAGGAGCGGCTGTTTTCAATGAAGCACAGATCCTCTACCGAGTTTTTCCTTCGAGTTAGGTGGCTGGTGTTCAGGCTGCACGCACCCCCGGGGCAATGCTACTAGCCCCATAACCATGATGTGATTTGTGAGCTGCCTTCTGTACCGACCTGTCTCTACCCCGATTTTACGAACTGGAACCAGTCCCGTGGCTCTCACCCAAACTAAACCCTAAACTGCTTCCTCCCACAGAGAGGTCATTGGAAGCTAAAACCCTGTTTCTGTACACTGTTGTTTGTTCGAGTTAGAACCCTACCGATTAGACTTCTATGCAAAAGTAGGGCCGCAGTGCATGCTAGGTCAAACACACCGGGATTCTTGTCCTGCCTTTTGGTGGGGCCTGAGTCTCACTCGTAAGAGCTTTAGACTCCCTTGCAGTGCTCTCACGCACGCACACAACAAAATGCTTCCACCCTCAGGAGCGGCTTTTTTCGCCGAAGCACGGATTCTCTAGCGAGTTTTTCCTTGGAGTTAGGTGGCTGACTTTCAGCCTGCACGGTCCCCTGGGGCAACGCTACTAACCCCATAACCATGATGTGATTTGTGAGCTGCCTTCTGTTCCGGCCTGTCTCTACCCCGATTTTACGAACTGGAACTCATCCCCAGGCTCTCACCCACAGTACACCCTAAACGGCTTCCTCCCATAGAGAGGTCGTCGGAAGATAAAACAGTGTTTCTATACACTGTTGTTTCTTCGAGTTAGAATTCTAGCGATTAGACTCCTATGCAAAAGTAGGGCCGCTGTGCTAGGTAAATCATACACACCGGGAGTCTTGCCTTGCCTTGGCTGGGGCCTGAGTCTCACTCGTAAAGGGCTTTGGACTCCCTTGCAGTGCTCTCACGCATGCACACAACAAAATGCTTCCACCCTCAGGAGTGGCTGTTTTTAATGAAGCACAGATCCTCTACCGAGTTTTTCCTTCGAGTTTGGTGCCTGGCTGTCAGGCTGCACGCACCCCCGGGGCAATGCTACTAGCCCCATAACCATGATTCGATTTGTGAGCTGCCATTTGTACGGTCCTGTCTCTACCCCGATTTTACGAAATGGAACTCATCCCCAGGCTCTCACCCACAGTACACCCTAAACGGCTTCCTCCCACAGAGAGGTCGTCGGAAGATAAAACAGTGTTTCTGTACACGGTTGTTACTTCGAGGTAGAATTCTAGCGATTAGACTTCTATGCAGAAGTAGGGCCGCTGTGCTAGCTAAATCATACACCCCGGGACTCTTGTCCTCCCCTTTGATGGGGTTTGAGTCTCACTCGTAAAAAGCTTTGGTCTCCCTTGCAGTGCTCTCACGCACGTACACAACAGAATGCTTCCACCCTCAGGAGCGGCTGTTTTCAATGAAGCACGGATTCTCTATGGAGTTTTTCCTTCGAGTTAGGTCGCTGACTTTCAGCCTGCACGAGCCTCAGGGGCAACGCTGCTAGCCCCGAAACGATGGTGTGATTTGTGAGCTGCCTTCTGTACTGGCCTGTCTCTACCCCGATTTTACGAAATGGAACCCATCCGCAGGCTCTCACCCACAGTACACGCTAAACTGCTTCCTCCCACAGAGAGGTCGTCGGAAGCTAAAACACTGTTTCTGTACACTGTTGTTTCTTCGAGTTAGAACGCTAGTTATTCGACTTCCATGCAAAGGTAGGGCCGCAGTGCTAGCTTAATCAAAGACAGGGGGAGTGTTCTGCCTTTGGCTGGGGCCTGAGTCTCACTCGTGAAAAAGTTTGGAATCCCTTTCAGTGCTCTCACGCACGCACACAAAGAAATGCTTCCGCCCTCAGGAGCGGCTGTTGTCGCTGAAGCACGGATTATCTACCGAGGTTTCCTTCGTGTTAGGTGGCTGACTTTCCGCCTGAACGCTCCCTCGTGGCCACGCTACTAGCCCCATAAACATGATGTGATTTGTGAGCTGCCTTCTGTTCCGGCCTGTCTCTACCACGATTTTACGAAATGGAGCCCATCCCCAGGCTCTCACACACAGTACACCCTAAACTGCTTCCTCCCACAGAGAGATCGTCGGAAGCTAAAACACTGTTTCTGTACACTGTTGTTTGTTCGAGTTAGAACGCTACCGATTAGACTTCAATGCAAAAGTAAGGCCGCAGTGCATGCTAGGTCAAACACACCGGGAGTCTTGTCCTGCCTTTTGGTGGGGCCTGAGTCTCACTCGTAAGAGCTTTAGACTCCCTTGCAGTGTTCTCACGCACGCACACAACAAAATGCTTCCACCCTCAGGAGCGGCTGTTTTTGCTGAAGCACGGATTCTCTAGCGAGTTTTTCCTTGGAGTTAGGTGGCTGACTTTCAGCCTGCACCGTCCCCTGGGGCAACGCTACTAGCCCCATAACGATGATGTGATTTGTGAGCTGCCTTCTGTACCGGCCTGCCGCTACACCGATTTTACGAAATGGAACTCATCCCCAGGCTCTCACCCACAGTACACCCTAAACGGCTTCCTCCCATAGAGAGGTCGTCGGAAGATAAAACAGTGTTTCTGTACACTGTTGTTTCTTCGAGTTAGAATCCTAGCGATTAGACTTCTATGCAAAAGCAGGGCCGCTGTGCTAGCTAACTCATACACACCGGGAGTCTTGTCCTGCCCTTTGATGGGGTTTGAGTCTCACTCGTAAAAAGCTTTGGTCTCCCTTGCAGTGCTCTCACGCACGTACACAACAAAATGCTTCCACCCTCAGGAGCGGCTGTTTTCAATGAAGCACGGATTCTCTACCGAGTTTTTCCTTCGAGTTAGGTCACTGACTTTCAGCCTGCACGAGCCTCAGGGGCAACGCTGCTAGCCCCGAAACGATGGTGTGATTTGTGAGCTGCCTTCTGTACCGGCCTGTCTCTACCCGGATTTTACGAAATGGAACCCATCCGCAGGCTCTCACCCACAGTACACGCTAAACTGCTTCCTCGCACAGAGAGGTCGTCGGAAGCTAAAACACTGTTTCTCTACACTGTTGTTTCTTCGAGTTAGAACGCTAGTTATTCGACTTCCATGCAAAGGTAGGGCCGCAGTGCTAGCTTAATCGAAGACACGGGGAGTCTTGTCCTGCCTTTTCCTTGGGCCTGAGTCTCACTCGTAAAAGTTTTGGACTCCCTAGCTGTGCTCTCAAGCACGCACACAACAAAATGCTTCCACCCTCAGGAGCGGCTGTTTTCGCTGAAGCACGGATTCTGTACCGAGTTTTTCCTTCGAGTTAGGTGGCTGAATTTCAGCCTCCACGCTCCGCGGGGGCAGCGCTACTAGCCCCATAACCATGATTTGATTTGTGAGCTGCCATTTGTACGGGCCTGTCTCTACCCCGATTTTACGAAATGGCACCAGTCCCGTGACTCTCACCCACACTACACCCTAAACTGCTTCCTCCCACAGAGAGGTCGTCGGAAGCTGAAACTCTGTTTCTGTACACTGTTGTTTCTTCGAGTTAGAATGCTAGCGATTAGACTTCCATGCAAAAGTAGGGCCACAGTGCTAGCTAAATGAAACACACCGGGAGTCTTGTCTTGCCTTTGCTGGGGCCTGAGTCTCACTCGTAAAGAGCTTTGGACTCCCTTGCAGTGCTGTCACGCATGCACACAACAAAATGCTTCCACCCTCAGGAGCGGCTGTTTTCAATGAAGCACAGATCGTCTACCGAGTTTTTCCTTCGAGTTAGGTGCCTCGCTTTCAGCCTGCACGCACCCCCGGGGCAATGCTACTAGCCCCATAACCATGATGTGATTTGTGAGCTGCCTTCTGTACCGACCTGTCTCTACCCCGATTTTACGAAATGGAACCAGTCCCGTGGCTCTCACCCAAACTAAACCCTAAACTTCTTCCTCCCACAGAGGGTTCATTGGAAGCTAAAACCCTGTTTCTGTACACTGTTGTTTGTTCGAGTAGAACCCTATTGATTAGACTTCAATGCAAAAGTAGGGCCGCTGTGCTAGCTTAGTCAAACACATGGGGAGTGTTGTTCTGCCTTTTGCTGGGGCCTGAGTCTCACTCGTGAAAAGGTTTGGAATCCCTTTCAGTGCTCTCACGCACACACACAACAAAATGATTCCGATCTCAGGAGCGGCTGTTGTCGCTGAAGCACGGATTCTCTACCGAGGTTTCCTTCCTGTTAGGTGGCTGACTTTCAGCCTGCACGGTCCCCTGGGGCAACGCTACTAGCCCCATAACCATGATGTGATTTGTGAGTTGCCTTCTGTTCCGGCCTGTCTCTACCCCGATTTTACGAAATGGAACCCATCCCCAGGCTCTCACCCACAGTACCCCCTAAACGGCTTCATCCCACAGAGAGGTCGTCGGAAGATAAAACAGTGTTTCTGTACACTGTTGTTTCTTCGAGTTAGAATTCTAGCGATTAGACTTCTATGCAAAGTAGGGCCGCTGTGTTAGCTAAATCATACACACCGGGAATCTTGTCTTGCCTTCGCTGGGGCCTGAGTCTCCCTCGTAAAGAGCTTTGGACTCCCTTGCAGTGCTCTCACGCATGCACACAACAAAGTGCTTCCACCCTCAGGAGTGGCTGTTTTTAATGAAGCACAGATTCTCTACCGAGTTTTTCCTTCGAGTTAGGTGGCTGGCTTTCAGGCTGCACGCACCCCCGGGGCAATGCTACTAGCCCCATAACCTTGATTTGATTTGTGAGCTGCCATTTGTACGGGCCTGTCTCTAACCCGATTTTATGAAATGGCACAACTCCCGTGACTCTCATCCACACTACACCCTAAACGGCTTCCTCGCACAGAGTGGTCTTCGGAAGCTAAAACACTGTTTCTGTACACTGTTCTTTCTTCCAGTTGGAACGCTTGTGATTCGATTTCCATGCAAAAGTAGGGCCGCAGTGCTAGCTAAAACAAACACACGGGGAGTCTTGTCCTGCCTTTTGCTGGGGCCTGAGTCTCACTCGTAAAAAGCTTTGGCCTCCCTTGCAGTGCTCGCACCCAAGCACTCAACAAAATGCTTCCACCCTCAGTAGCAGCTGTTTTCGCTGAAGCACAGATCCTCTCCGAGTTTTTCCTTCGAGTTAGGTGGCTGGCTTCCAGCCTGCACGCACCCCCGGGGCAACGCTACTAGCCCCATAACCCTGATGGAATTTGTCTGCTGCCTTCTGTACCAGCCTCTCTCTACCCTGAGTTTACAAAATGGAACCAGTCCCGTGGCTCTCACGCACACTACACCCTAAACGGCTTCCTCCCACAGACAGGTCATCGGATGATAAAACAGTGTTTCTGTACACTGTTGTTTCTTCGAGTTAGAATTCTAGCGATTAGACTTCTATGCAAAAGTAGGGCCGCTGTGCTAGCTAAATCATACACACCGGGAATCTTGTCTTGCATTTGCTGGGGCCTGAGTCTCCCTCGTAAAGAGCTTTGGACTCCCTTGCAGTGCTCTCAAGCATGCACACAACAAAATGCTTCCACCCTCAGGAGCGGCTGTTTTTAATGAAGCACAGATTCTCTACGGAGTTTTTCCTTCGAGTTAGGTGGCTGGCTTTCAGGCTGCATGCACCCCCGGGGCAATGCTACTAGCCCCATAACCATGATTTGATTTGTGAGCTGCCATTCGTACGGGCCTGTCTCTACCCCGATTTTACGAAATGGCACAAGTCCCGTGACTCTCATCCACACTATACCCTAAACAGCTTCCTCGCACAGAGAGGTCTTTGGAAGCTAAAACACTGTTTCTGTACACTGTTCTTTCTTCCAGTTGGAACGCTTGCGATTAGATTTCCATGGAAAAGTAGGGCCGCAGTGCTATCTAAAACAAAAACACGGGGAGTCTTGTCCTACCTTTTGCTGGGGCCTGAGTCTCACTCGTAAAAAGCTTTGTACTCCCTTACAGTGATCGCACACACGCACACAACAGAATGCTTCCACCCTCAGGAGCGGCTGTTTTCAATGAAGCACGGATTCTCTACCGAGTTTTTCCTTCGAGTTAGGTCACTGACTTTCAGCCTGCACGAGCCTCAGGGGCAACGCTGCTAGCCCCAAAACGATGGTGTGATTTGTGAGCTGCCTTCTGTACCGGCCTGTCTCTACCCGGATTTTACGAAATGGAACCCATCCGCAGGCTCTCACCCACAGTACACGCTAAACTGCTTCCTCCCACAGAGAGGTCGTCGGAAGCTAAAACACTGTTTCTCTACACTGTTGTTTCTTCGAGTTAGAATGCTAGATATTCGACTTCCATTCAAAGGTAGGGCCGCAGTGCTAGCTTAATCGAAGACACGGGGAGTCTTGTCCTGCCTTTTCCTTGGGCCTGAGTCTCACTCGTAAAAGTTTTGGACTCCCTAGCTGTGCTCTCAAGCACGCACACAACAAAATGCTTCCACCCTCAGGAGCGGCTGTTTTCGCTGAAGCACGGATTCTGTACCGAGTTTTTCCTTCGAGTTAGGTGGCTGAATTTCAGCCTCCACGCTCCGCGGGGGCAGCGCTACTAGCCCCATAACCATGATTTGATTTGTGAGCTGCCATTTGTACGGGCCTGTCTCTACCCCGATTTTACGAAATGGCACCAGTCCCGTGACTCTCACCCACACTACACCCTAAACTGCTTCCTCCCACAGAGAGGTCGTCGGAAGCTGAAACTCTGTTTCTGTACACTGTTGTTTCTTCGAGTTAGAATGCTAGCGATTAGACTTCCATGCAAAAGTAGGGCCACTGTGCTAGCTAAATGAAACACACCGGGAGTCTTGTCTTGCCTTTGCTGGGGCCTGAGTCTCACTCGTAAAGAGCTTTGGACTCCTTTGCAGTGCTGTCACGCATGCACACAACAAAATGCTTCCACCCTCAGGAGCGGCTGTTTTCAATGAAGCACAGATCCTCTACCGAGTTTTTCCTTCGAGTTAGGTGCCTCGCTTTCAGCCTGCACGCACCCCCGGGGCAATGCTACTAGCCCCATAACCATGATGTGATTTGTGAGCTGCCTTCTGTACCGACCTGTCTCTACCCCGATTTTACGAAATGGAACCAGTCCCGTGGCTCTCACCCAAACTAAACCCTAAACTTCTTCCTCCCACAGAGAGGTCATTGGAAGCTAAAACCCTGTTTCTGTACACTGTTGTTTGTTCGAGTAGAACCCTATTGATTAGACTTCAATGCAAAAGTAGGGCCGCTGTGCTAGCTTAGTCAAACACATGGTGAGTGTTGTTCTGCCTTTTGCTGGGGCCTGAGTCTCACTCGTGAAAAGGTTTGGAATCCCTTTCAGTGCTCTCACGCACACACACAACAAAATGATTCCGATCTCAGGAGCGGCTGTTGTCGCTGAAGCACGGATTCTCTACCGAGGTTTCCTTCCTGTTAGGTGGCTGACTTTCAGCCTGCACGGTCCCCTGGGGCAACGCTACTAGCCCCATAACCATGATGGGATTTGTCTCCTGCCTTCTGTACCGGCCTGTCTCTACCCCGATTTTACAAAATGGAACCAGTCCCGTGGCTCTCACGCACACTACACCCTAAACGGCTTCCTCCCACAGACAGGTCATCGGATGATAAAACAGTGTTTCTGTACACTGTTGTTTCTTCGAGTTAGAATTCTAGCGATTAGACTTCCATGCAAAAGTAGGGCCGCTGTGCTAGCTAAATCATACACACCGGGAATCTTGTCTTGCCTTTGCTGGGGCCTGAGTCTCCCTCGTAAAGAGCTTTGGACTCCCTTGCAGTGCTCTCAAGCATGCACACAACAAAATGCTTCCACCCTCAGGAGCGGCTGTTTTTAATGAAGCACAGATTCTCTACCGAGTTTTTCCTTCGAGTTAGGTGGCTGGCTTTCAGGCTGCATGCACCCCCGGGGCAATGCTACTAGCCCCATAACCATGATTTGATTTGTGAGCTGCCATTCGTACGGGCCTGTCTCTACCCCGATTTTACAAAATGGCACAAGTCCCGTGACTCTCATCCACACTATACCCTAAACAGCTTCCTCGCACAGAGAGGTCTTTGGAAGCTAAAACACTGTTTCCGAACACTCTTCTTTCTTCCAGTTGGAACGCTTGCGATTAGATTTCCATGGAAAAGTAGGGCCGCAGTGCTATCTAAAACAAAAACACGGGGAGTCTTGTCCTACCTTTTGCTGGGGCCTCAGTCTCACTCGTAAAAAGCTTTGTACTCCCTTAGAGTGATCGCACACACGCACACAACAAAATGCTTCCACCCTCAGGAGCGGCTGTTTTCACTGAAGCACGGATTCTGTACCGAGTTTTTCCTTCGAGTTTGGTGGCTGGCTTTCAGGCTGCACGCACCCCCGGGGCAATGCTACTAGCCCCATAACCATGATGTGATTTGTGAGCTGCCTTCTGTACCGACCTGTCTCTACCCCGATTTTACGAACTGGAACCAGTCCCGTGGCTCACACCCAAACTAAACCCTAAACTGCTTCCTCCCACACAGAGGTCATTGGAAGCTAAAACCCTGTTTCTGTACACCGTTGTTTGTTTGAGTTAGAACCCTACCGATTAGACTTCTATGCAAAAGTAGGGCCGCAGTGCATGCTAGGTCAAACACACCGGGAGTCTTGTCCTGCCTTTTGGTGGGGCCTGAGTCTCACTCGTAAGAGCTTTAGACTCCCTTGCAGTGCTCTCACGCACGCACACAACAAAATGCTTCCACCCTCAGGAGCGGCTGTTTTCGCTGAAGCACGGATTCTCTAGTGAGTTTTTCCTTCGAGTTAGGTGGCTGACTTTCAGCCTGCACGGTCCCCTGGGGCAACGCTACTAACCCCATAACCATGATGTGATTTGTGAGCTGCCTTCTGTACCGGCCTGTCTCTACCCCGATTTTACGAACTGGAACTCATCCCCAGGCTCTCACCCACAGTACACCCTAAACGGCTTCCTCCCATAGAGAGGTCGTCGGAAGATAAAACAGTGTTTCTATACACTGTTGTTTCTTCGAGTTAGAATTCTAGCGATTAGACTCCTATGCAAAAGTAGGGCCGCTGTGCTAGGTAAATCATACACACCGGGAGTCTTGCCTTGCCTTGGCTGGGGCCTGAGTCTCACTCGTAAAGGGCTTTGGACTCCCTTGCAGTGCTCTCACGCATGCACACAACAAAATGCTTCCACCCTCAGGAGTGGCTGTTTTTAATGAAGCACAGATCCTCTACCGAGTTTTTCCTTCGAGTTTGGTGGCTGGCTTTCAGGCTGCACGCACCCCCGGGGCAATGCTACTAGCCCCATAACCATGATTCGATTTGTGAGCTGCCATTTGTACGGTCCTGTCTCTACCCCGATTTTACGAAATGGAACTCATCCCCATGCTCTCACCCACAGTACACCCTAAACGGCTTCCTCCCACAGAGAGGTCGTCGGAAGATAAAACAGTGTTTCTGTACACGGTTGTTACTTCGAGGTAGAATTCTAGCGATTAGACTTCTATGCAGAAGTAGGGCCGCTGTGCTAGCTAAATCATACACCCCGGGACTCTTGTCCTCCCCTTTGATGGGGTTTGAGTCTCACTCGTAAAAAGCTTTGGTCTCCCTTGCAGTGCTCTCACGCACGTACACAACAGAATGCTTCCACCCTCAGGAGCGGCTGTTTTCAATGAAGCACGGATTCTCTATGGAGTTTTTCCTTCGAGTTAGGTCGCTGACTTTCAGCCTGCACGAGCCTCAGGGGCAACGCTGCTAGCCCCGAAACGATGGTGTGATTTGTGAGCTGCCTTCTGTACTGGCCTGTCTCTACCCCGATTTTACGAAATGGAACCCATCCTCAGGCTCTCACCCACAGTACACGCTAAACTGCTTCCTCCCACAGAGAGGTCGTCGGAAGCTAAAACACTGTTTCTGTACACTGTTGTTTCTTCGAGTTAGAACGCTAGTTATTCGACTTCCATGCAAAGGTAGGGCCGCAGTGCTAGCTTAATCAAAGACACGGGGAGTGTTCTGCCTTTGGCTGGGGCCTGAGTCTCACTCGTGAAAAAGTTTGGAATCCCTTTCAGTGCTCTCACACACGCACACAACGAAATGCTTCCGCCCTCAGGAGCGGCTGTTGTCGCTGAAGCACGGATTATCTACCGAGGTTTCCTTCGTGTTAGGTGGCTGATATTCCGCCTGAACGCTCCCTCGTGGCCACGCTACTAGCCCCATAAACATGATGTGATTTGTGAGCTGCCTTCTGTTCCGGCCTGTCTCTACCACGATTTTACGAAATGGAACCCATCCCCAGGCTCTCACACACAGTACACCCTAAACTGCTTCCTCCCACAGCAGATCGTCGGAAGCTAAAACACTGTTTCTGTACACTGTTGTTTGTTCGAGTTAGAACGCTACCGATTAGACTTCAATGCAAAAGTAAGGCCGCAGTGCATGCTAGGTCAAACACACCGGGAGTCTTGTCCTGCCTTTTGGTGGGGCCTGAGTCTCACTCGTAAGAGCTTTAGACTCCCTTGCAGTGCTCTCACGCACGCACACAACAAAATGCTTCCGCCCTCAGGAGCGGCTGTTGTCGCTGAAGCACGGATTATCTACCGAGTTTTTCCTTCGTGTTAGGTGGCTGACTTTCCGCCTGAACGCTCCCTCGTGGCCACGCTACTAGCCCCATAAACATAATGTGATTTGTGAGCTGCCTTCTCTTCCGGCCTGTCTCTACCACGATTTTACGAAATGGAACCCATCCCCAGGCTCTCACACACAGTATACCCGAAACTGCTTCCTCCCACAGAGAGATCGTCGGAGGCTAAAACACTGTTTCTGTACACTGTTGTTTGTTCGATTTAGAACGCTACCGATTAGACTTCAATGCAAAAGTAAGGCCGCAGTGCATGCTAGGTCAAACACACCGGGAGTCTTGTCCTGCCTTTTGGTGGGGCCTGAGTCTCACTCGTAAGAGCTTTAGACTCCCTTGCAGTGCTCTCACGCACGCACACAACAAAATGCTTCCACCCTCAGGAGCGGCTGTTTTCGCTGAAGCACGGATTCTCTAGCGAGTTTTTCCTTCGAGTTAGGTGGCTGACTTTCAGCCTGCACCGTCCCCTGGGGCAACGCTACTAGCCCCATAACGATGATGTGATTTGTGAGCTGCCTTCTGTACCGGCCTGCCGCTACACCGATTTTACGAAATGGAACTCATCCCCAGGCTCTCACCCACAGTACACCCTAAACGGCTTCCTCCCATAGAGAGGTCGTCGGAAGATAAAACAGTGTTTCTGTACACTGTTGTTTCTTCGAGTTAGAATCCTAGCGATTAGACTTCTATGCAAAAGCAGGGCCGCTGTGCTAGCTAACTCATACACACCGGGAGTCTTGTCCTGCCCTTTGATGGGGTTTGAGTCTCACTCGTAAAAAGCTTTGGTCTCCCTTGCAGTCCTCTCACGCACGTACACAACAAAATGCTTCCACCCTCAGGAGCGGCTGTTTTCAATGAAGCACGGATTCTCTACCGAGTTTTTCCTTCGAGTTAGGTCACTGACTTTCAGCCTGCACGAGCCTCAGGGGCAACGCTGCTAGCCCCGAAACGATGGTGTGATTTGTGAGCTGCCTTCTGTACCGGCCTGTCTCTACCCGGATTTTACGAAATGGAACCCATCCGCAGGCTCTCACCCACAGTACACGCTAAACTGCTTCCTCCCACAGAGAGGTCGTCGGAAGCTAAAACACTGTTTCTCTACACTGTTGTTTCTTCGAGTTAGAACGCTAGTTATTCGACTTCCATGCAAAGGTAGGGCCGCAGTGCTAGCTTAATCGAAGACACGGGGAGTCTTGTCCTGCCTTTTCCTTGGGCCTGAGTCTCACTCGTAAAAGTTTTGGACTCCCTAGCTGTGCTCTCAAGCACGCACACAACAAAATGCTTCCACCCTCAGGAGCGGCTGTTTTCGCTGAAGCACGGATTCTGTACCGAGTTTTTCCTTCGAGTTAGGTGGCTGAATTTCAGCCTGCACGCTCCGAGGGGGCAGCGCTACTAGCCCCATAACCATGATTTGATTTGTGAGCTGCCATTTGTACGGGCCTGTCTCTACCCTGATTTTACGAAATGGCACCAGTCCCGTGACTCTCACCCACACTACACCCTAAACTGCTTCCTCCCACAGAGAGGTCGTCGGAAGCTGAAACACTGTTTCTGTACACTGTTGTTTCTTCGAGTTAGAATGCTAGCGATTAGACTTCCATGCAAAAGTAGGGCCACTGTGCTAGCTAAATGAAACACACCGGGAGTCTTGTCTTGCCTTTGCTGGGGCCTGAGTCTCACTCGTAAAGAGCTTTGGACTCCCTTGCAGTGCTCTCACGCATGCACACAACAAAATGCTTCCACCCTCAGGAGCGGCTGTTTTGAATGAAGCACAGATCGTCTACCGAGTTTTTCCTTCGAGTTAGGTGGCTCGCTTTCAGCCTGCACGCACCCCCGGGGCAATGCTACTAGCCCCATAACCATGATGTGATTTGTGAGCTGCCTTCTGTACCGACCTGTCTCTACCCCGATTTTACGAAATGGAACCAGTCCCGTGGCTCTCACCCAAACTAAACCCTAAACTTTTTCCTCCCACAGAGAGGTCATTGGAAGCTAAAACCCTGTTTCTGTACACTGTTGTTTGTTCGAGTAGAACCCTATTGATTAGACTTCAATGCAAAAGTAGGGCCGCTGTGCTAGCTTAGTCAAACACATTGGGAGTGTTGTTCTGCCTTTTGCTGGGGCCTGAGTCTCACTCGTGAAAAGGTTTGGAATCCCTTTCAGTGCTCTCACGCACACACACAACAAAATGATTCCGATCTCAGGAGCGGCTGTTGTCGCTGAAGCACGGATTCTCTACTGAGGTTTCCTTCCTGTTAGGTGGCTGACTTTCAGCCTGCACGGTCCCCTGGGGCAACGCTACTAGCCCCATAACCATGATGTGATTTGTGAGCTGCCTTCTGTACCGGCCTGCCGCTACACCGATTTTACGAAATGGAACTCATCCCCAGGCTCTCACCCACAGTACACCCTAAACGGCTTCCTCCCATAGAGAGGTCGTCGGAAGATAAAACAGTGTTTCTGTACACTGTTGTTTCTTCGAGTTAGAATCCTAGCGATTAGACTTCTATGCAAAGTAGGGCCGCTGTGTTAGCTAAATCATACACACCGGGAATCTTGTCTTGCCTTTGCTGGGGCCTGAGTCTCCCTCGTAAAGAGCTTTGGACTCCCTTGCAGTGCTCTCACGCATGCACACAACAAAATGCTTCCACCCTCAGGAGTGGCTGTTTTTAATGAAGCACAGATTCTCTACCGAGTTTTTCCTTCGAGTTTGGTGGCTGGCTTTCAGGCTGCACGCACCCCCGGGGCAATGCTACTAGCCCCATAACCTTGATTTGATTTGTGAGCTGCCATTTGTACGGGCCTGTCTCTAACCCGATTTTATGAAATGGCACAACTCCCGTGACTCTCATCCACACTACACCCTAAACAGCTTCCTCGCACAGAGTGGTCTTCGGAAGCTAAAACACTGTTTCTGTACACTCTTCTTTCTTCCAGGTGGAACGCTTGTGATTCGATTTCCATGCAAAAGTAGGGCCGCAGTGCTAGCTAAAACAAACACACGGGGAGTCTTGTCCTGCCTTTTGCTGGGGCCTGAGTCTCACTCGTAAAAAGCTTTGGCCTCCCTTGCAGTGCTCGCACCCACGCACTCAACAAAATGCTTCCACCCTCAGTAGCAGCTGTTTTCGCTGAAGCACAGATCCTCTCCGAGTTTTTCCTTCGAGTTAGGTGGCTGGCTTCCAGCCTGCACGCACCCCCGGGGCAACGCTACTAGCCCCATAACCATGATGGAATTTGTCTGCTGCCTTCTGTACCGGCCTGTCTCTACCCTGATTTTACAAAATGGAACCAGTCCCGTGGCTCTCACGCACACTACACCCTAAACACCTTCCTCCCACAGACAGGTCATCGGATGATAAAACAGTGTTTCTGTACACTGTTGTTTCTTCGAGTTAGAATTCTAGCGATTAGACTTCTATGCAAAAGTAGGGCCGCTGTGCTAGCTAAATCATACACACCGGGAATCTTGTCTTGCCTTTGCTGGGGCCTGAGTCTCCCTCGTAAAGAGCTTTGGACTCCCTTGCAGTGCTCTCAAGCATGCACACAACAAAATGCTTCCACCCTCAGGAGCGGCTGTTTTTAATGAAGCACAGATTCTCTACCGAGTTTTTCCTTCGAGTTAGGTGGCTGGCTTTCAGGCTGCATGCACCCCCGGGGCAATGCTACTAGCCCCATAACCATGATTTGATTTGTGAGCTGCCATTCGTACGGGCCTGTCTCTACCCCGATTTTACGAAATGGCACAAGTCCCGTGACTCTCATCCACACTATACCCTAAACAGCTTCCTCGCACAGAGAGGTCTTTGGAAGCTAAAACACTGTTTCTGTACACTCTTCTTTCTTCCAGTTGGAACGCTTGCGATTAGATTTCCATGCAAAAGTAGGGCCGCAGTGCTATCTAAAACAAACACACGGGGAGTCTTGTCCTACCTTTTGCTGGGGCCTGAGTCTCACTCGTAAAAAGCTTTGTACTCCCTTAGAGTGATCGCACACACGCACACAACAAAATGCTTCCACCCTCAGGAGCGGCTGTTTTCACTGAAGCACGGATTCTGTACCGAGTTTTTCCTTCGAGTTAGGGGGCGGAATTTCAGCCTGCACGCTCCGCGGGGGCAGCGCTACTAGCCCCATAACCATGATTTGATTTGTGAGCTGCCATTTGTACGGGCCTGTCTCTACCCCGATTTTACGAAATGGCACCAGTCCCGTGACTCTCATCCACACTACACCCTAAACGGCTTCCTCGCACAAAGAGGTCGTCGGAAGCTAAAACACTGTTTTGCTACACTGTTGTTTCTTCGAGTTAGAATCCTAGCGATTAGACTTCTATGCAAAAGTAGGGCCGCTCTGCTAGCTAAATCATACACACCGGGAGTCTTGCCTTGCCTTGGCTGGGGCCTGAGTCTCACTCGTAAAGAGCTTTGGACTGCCTTGCAGTGCTCTCACGCATGCACACAACAAAATGCTTCCACCCTCAGGAGCGGCTGTTTTTAATGAAGCACAGATCCTCTACCGAGTTTCTCCTTCGAGTTAGGTGAATGGCTTTCACCCTGCACGCACCGCCGGGGCAATGCTACTAGCCCCATAACCATGATTTGATTTGTGAGCTGCCATTTGTACGGGCCTGTCTCTACCCCGATTTTATGAAATGGCACCAGTCCCGTGACTCTCACCCACACTACACCCTAAACTGCTTCCTCCCACAGAGAGGTCGTTAGAAGCTAAAACACTGTTTCTGTCCACTGTTGTTTCTTCGAGTTAGAATGCTAGCGATTAGACTTCCATGCAAAAGTAGGGCCACTGTGTTAGCTAAATGAAACACACTGGGAGTCTTGTCTTGCCTTTGCTGGGGCCTGAGTCTCACTCGTAAAGAGCTTTGGACTCCCTTGCAGTGCTCTCACGCATGCACACAACAAAATGCTTCCACCCTCAGGAGCGGCTGTTTTCAATGAAGCACAGATCCTCTACCGAGTTTTTCCTTCGAGTTAGGTGGCTGGTGTTCAGGCTGCACGCACCCCCGGGGCAATGCTACTAGCCCCATAACCATGATGTGATTTGTGAGCTGCCTTCTGTACCGACCTGTCTCTACCCCGATTTTACGAACTGGAACCAGTCCCGTGGCTCTCACCCAAACTAAACCCTAAACTGCTTCCTCCCACAGAGAGGTCATTGGAAGCTAAAACCCTGTTTCTGTACACTGTTGTTTGTTTGAGTTAGAACCCTACCGATTAGACTTCTATGCAAAAGTAGGGCCGCAGTGCATGCTAGGTCAAACACACCGGGAGTCTTGTCCTGCCTTTTGGTGGGGCCTGAGTCTCACTCGTAAGAGCTTTAGACTCCCTTGCAGTGCTCTCACGCACGCACACAACAAAATGCTTCCACCCTCAGGAGCGGCTGTTTTCGCTGAAGCACGGATTCTCTAGTGAGTTTTTCCTTCGAGTTAGGTGGCTGACTTTCAGCCTGCACGGTCCCCTGGGGCAACGCTACTAACCCCATAACCATGATGTGATTTGTGAGCTGCCTTCTGTACCGGCCTGTCTCTACCCCGATTTTACGAACTGGAACTCATCCCCAGGCTCTCACCCACAGTACACCCTAAAAGGCTTCCTCCCATAGAGAGGTCGTCGGAAGATAAAACAGTGTTTCTATACACTGTTGTTTCTTCGAGTTAGAATTCTAGCGATTAGACTTCTATGCAAAAGTAGGGCCGCTGTGCTAGGTAAATCATACACACCGGGAGTCTTGCCTTGCCTTGGCTGGGGCCTGAGTCTCACTCGTAAAGGGCTTTGGACTCCCTTGCAGTGCTCTCACGCATGCACACAACAAAATGCTTCCACCCTCAGGAGTGGCTGTTTTTAATGAAGCACAGATCCTCTACCGAGTTTTTCCTTCGAGTTTGGTGGCTGGCTTTCAGGCTGCACGCACCCCCGGGGCAATGCTACTAGCCCCATAACCATGATTCGATTTGTGAGCTGCCATTTGTACGGTCCTGTCTCTACCCCGATTTTACGAAATGGAACTCATCCCCAGGCTCTCACCCACAGTACACCCTAAACGGCTTCCTCCCACAGAGAGGTCGTCGGAAGATAAAACAGTGTTTCTGTACACGGTTGTTACTTCGAGTTAGAATTCTAGCGATTAGACTTCTATGCAGAAGTAGGGCCGCTGTGCTAGCTAAATCATACACCCCGGGACTCTTGTCCTCCCCTTTGATGGGGTTTGAGTCTCACTCGTAAAAAGCTTTGGTCTCCCTTGCAGTGCTCTCACGCACGTACACAACAGAATGCTTCCACCCTCAGGAGCGGCTGTTTTCAATGAAGCACGGATTCTCTATGGAGTTTTTCCTTCGAGTTAGGTCGCTGACTTTCAGCCTGCACGAGCCTCAGGGGCAACGCTGCTAGCCCTGAAACGATGGTGTGATTTGTGAGCTGCCTTCTGTACTGGCCTGTCTCTACCCCGATTTTACGAAATGGAACCCATCCGCAGGCTCTCACCCACAGTACACGCTAAACTGCTTCCTCCCACAGAGAGGTCGTCGGAAGCTAAAACACTGTTTCTGTACACTGTTGTTTCTTCGAGTTAGAACGCTAGTTATTCGACTTCCATGCAAAGGTAGGGCCGCAGTGCTAGCTTAATCAAAGACACGGGGAGTGTTCTGCCTTTGGCTGGGGCCTGAGTCTCACTCGTGAAAAAGTTTGGAATCCCTTTCAGTGCTCTCACGCACGCACACAACAAAATGCTTCCGCCCTCAGGAGCGGCTGTTGTCGCTGAAGCACGGATTATCTACCGAGGTTTCCTTCGTGTTAGATGGCTGACTTTCCGCCTGAACGCTCCCTCGTGGCCACGCTACTAGCCCCATAAACATGATGTGATTTGTGAGCTGCCTTCTGTTCCGGCCTGTCTCTACCACGATTTTACGAAATGGAGCCCATCCCCAGGCTCTCACACACAGTACACCCTAAACTGCTTCCTCCCACAGAGAGATCGTCGGAAGCTAAAACACTGTTTCTGTACACTGTTGTTTGTTCGAGTTAGAACGCTACCGATTAGACTTCAATGCAAAAGTAAGGCCGCAGTGCATGCTAGGTCAAACACACCGGGAGTCTTGTCCTGCCTTTTGGTGGGGCCTGAGTCTCACTCGTAAGAGCTTTAGACTCCCTTGCAGTGTTCTCACGCACGCACACAATAAAATGCTTCCACCCTCAGGAGCGGCTGTTTTTGCTGAAGCACGGATTCTCTAGCGAGTTTTTCCTTCGAGTTAGGTGGCTGACTTTCAGCCTGCACCGTCCCCTGGGGCAACGCTACTAGCCCCATAACGATGATGTGATTTGTGAGCTGCCTTCTGTACCGGCCTGCCGCTACACCGATTTTACGAAATGGAACTCATCCCCAGGCTCTCACCCACAGTACACCCTAAACGGCTTCCTCCCATATAGAGGTCGTCGGAAGATAAAACAGTGTTTCTGTACACTGTTGTTTCTTCGAGTTAGAATCCTAGCGATTAGACTTCTATGCAAAAGAAGGGCCGCGGTGCTAGCTAACTCATACACCCCGGGACTCTTGTCCTGCCCTTTGATGGGGTTTGAGTCTCACTCGTAAAAAGCTTTGGTCTCCCTTGCAGTCCTCTCACGCACGTACACAACAAAATGCTTCCACCCTCAGGAGCGGCTGTTTTCAATGAAGCACGGATTCTCTACCGAGTTTTTCCTTCGAGTTAGGTCACTGACTTTCAGCCTGCACGAGCCTCAGGGGCAACGCTGCTAGCCCCAAAACGATGGTGTGATTTGTGAGCTGCCTTCTGTACCGGCCTGTCTCTACCCGGATTTTACGAAATGGAACCCATCCGCAGGCTCTCACCCACAGTACACGCTAAACTGCTTCCTCGCACAGAGAGGTCGTCGGAAGCTAAAACACTGTTTCTCTACACTGTTGTTTCTTCGAGTTCGAAAGCTAGTTATTCGACTTCCATGCAAAGGTAGGGCCGCAGTGCTAGCTTAATCGAAGACACGGGGAGTCTTGTCCTGCCTTTTCCTTGGGCCTGAGTCTCACTCGTAAAAGTTTTGGACTCCCTAGCTGTGCTCTCAAGCACGCACACAACAAAATGCTTCCACCCTCAGGAGCGGCTGTTTTCGCTGAAGCACGGATTCTGTACCGAGTTTTTCCTTCGAGTTAGGTGGCTGAATTTCAGCCTCCACGCTCCGCGGGGGCAGCGCTACTAGCCCCATAACCATGATTTGATTTGTGAGCTGCCATTTGTACGGGCCTGTCTCTACCCCGATTTTACGAAATGGCACCAGTCCCGTGACTCTCACCCACACTACACCCTAAACTGCTTCCTCCCACAGAGAGGTCGTCGGAAGCTGAAACTCTGTTTCTGTACACTGTTGTTTCTTCGAGTTAGAATGCTAGCGATTAGACTTCCATGCAAAAGTAGGGCCACTGTGCTAGCTAAATGAAACACACCGGGAGGCTTGTCTTGCCTTTGCTGGGGCCTGAGTCTCCCTCGTAAAGAGCTTTGGACTCCCTTGCAGTGCTCTCACGCATGCACACAACAAAATGCTTCCACCCTCAGGAGCGGCTGTTTTCAATGAAGCACAGATCGTCTACCGAGTTTTTCCTTCGAGTTAGGTGCCTCGCTTTCAGCCTGCACGCACCCCCGGGGCAATGCTACTAGCCCCATAACCATGATGTGATTTGTGAGCTGCCTTCTGTACCGACCTGTCTCTACCCCGATTTTACGAACTGGAACCAGTCCCGTGGCTCTCACCCAAACTAAACCCTAAACTTCTTCCTCCCACAGAGAGGTCATTGGAAGCTAAAACCCTGTTTCTGTACACTGTTGTTTGTTCGAGTAGAACCCTATTGATTAGACTTCAATGCAAAAGTAGGGCCGCTGTGCTAGCTTAGTCAAACACATGGGGAGTGTTGTTCTGCCTTTTGCTGGGGCCTGAGTATCACTCGTGAAAAGGTTTGGAATCCCTTTCAGTGCTCTCACGCACACACACAACAAAATGATTCCGATCTCAGGAGCGGCTGTTGTCGCTGAAGCACGGATTCTCTACCGAGCTTTCCTTCCTGTTAGGTGGCTGAATTTCAGCCTGCACGGTCCCCTGGGGCAACGCTACTAGCCCCATAACCATGATGGAATTTGTCTGCTGCCTTCTGTACCGGCCTGTCTCTACCCTGATTTTACAAAATGGAACCAGTCCCGTGGCTCTCACGCACACTACACCCTAAACGGCTTCCTCCCACAGACAGGTCATCGGATGATAAAACAGTGTTTCTGTACACTGTTGTTTCTTCGAGTTAGAATTCTAGCGATTAGACTTCTATGCAAAAGTAGGGCCGCTGTGCTAGCTAAATCATACACACCGGGAATCTTGTCTTGCCTTTGCTGGGGCCTGAGTCTCACTCGTAAAGAGCTTTGGACTCCCTTGCAGTGCTCTCAAGCATGCACACAACAAAATGCTTCCACCCTCAGGAGCGGCTGTTTTTAATGAAGCACAGATTCTCTACCGAGTTTTTCCTTCGAGTTAGGTGGCTGGCTTTCAGGCTGCATGCACCCCCGGGGCAATGCTACTAGCCCCATAACCATGATTTGATTTGTGAGCTGCCATTCGTACGGGCCTGTCTCTACCCCGATTTTACGAAATGGCACAAGTCCCGTGACTCTCATCCACACTATACCCTAAACAGCTTCCTTGCACAGAGAGGTCTTTGGAAGCTAAAACACTGTTTCTGTACACTCTTCTTTCTTCCAGTTGGAACGCTTGCGATTAGATTTCCATGCAAAAGTAGGGCCGCAGTGCTATCTAAAACAAACACACGGGGAGTCTTGTCCTACCTTTTGCTGGGGCCTGAGTCTCACTCGTAAAAAGCTTTGTACTCCCTTACAGTGATCGCACACACGCACACAACAAAATGCTTCCACCCTCAGGAGCGGCTGTTTTCACTGAAGCACGGATTCTGTACCGAGTTTTTCCTTCGAGTTAGGGGGCGGAATTTCAGCCTGCACGCTCCGCGGGGGCAGCGCTACTAGCCCCATAACCATGATTTGATTTGTGAGCTGCCATTTGTACGGGCCTGTCTCTACCCCGATTTTACGAAATGGCACCAGTCCCGTGACTCTCATCCACACTACACCCTAAACGGCTTCCTCGCACAAAGAGGTCGTCGGAAGCTAAAACACTGTTTTGCTACACTGTTGTTTCTTCGAGTTAGAATCCTAGCGATTAGACTTCTATGCAAAAGTAGGGCCGCTCTGCTAGCTAAATCATACACACCGGGAGTCTTGCCTTGCCTTGGCTGGGGCCTGAGTCTCACTCGTAAAGAGCTTTGGACTGCCTTGCAGTGCTCTCACGCATGCACACAACAAAATGCTTCCACCCTCAGGAGCGGCTGTTTTTAATGAAGCACAGATCCTCTACCGAGTTTCTCCTTCGAGTTAGGTGAATGGCTTTCACCCTGCACGCACCGCCGGGGCAATGCTACTAGCCCCATAACCATGATTTGATTTGTGAGCTGCCATTTGTACGGGCCTGTCTCTACCCCGATTTTACGAAATGGCACCAGTCCCGTGACTCTCACCCACACTACACCCTAAACTGCTTCCTCCCACAGAGAGGTCGTTAGAAGCTAAAACACTGTTTCTGTCCACTGTTGTTTCTTCGAGTTAGAATGCTAGCGATTAGACTTCCATGCAAAAGTAGGGCCACTGTGTTAGCTAAATGAAACACACTGGGAGTCTTGTCTTGCCTTTGCTGGGGCCTGAGTCTCACTCGTAAAGAGCTTTGGACTCCCTTGCAGTGCTCTCACGCATGCACACAACAAAATGCTTCCACCCTCAGGAGCGGCTGTTTTCAATGAAGCACAGATCCTCTACCGAGTTTTTCCTTCGAGTTAGGTGGCTGGTGTTCAGGCTGCACGCACCCCCGGGGCAATGCTACTAGCCCCATAACCATGATGTGATTTGTGAGCTGCCTTCTGTACCGACCTGTCTCTACCCCGATTTTACGAACTGGAACCAGTCCCGTGGCTCTCACCCAAACTAAACCCTAAACTGCTTCCTCCCACAGAGAGGTCATTGGAAGCTAAAACCCTGTTTCTGTACACTGTTGTTTGTTTGAGTTAGAACCCTACCGATTAGACTTCTATGCAAAAGTAGGGCCGCAGTGCATGCTAGGTCAAACACACCGGGAGTCTTGTCCTGCCTTTTGGTGGGGCCTGAGTCTCACTCGTAAGAGCTTTAGACTCCCTTGCAGTGCTCTCACGCACGCACACAACAAAATGCTTCCACCCTCAGGAGCGGCTGTTTTCGCTGAAGCACGGATTCTCTAGTGAGTTTTTCCTTCGAATTAGGTGGCTGACTTTCAGCCTGCACGGTCCCCTGGGGCAACGCTACTAACGCCATAACCATGATGTGATTTGTGAGCTGCCTTCTGTTCCGGCCTGTCTCTACCCCGATTTTACGAACTGGAACTCATCCCCAGGCTCTCACCCACAGTACACCCTAAACGGCTTCCTCCCATAGAGAGGTCGTCGGAAGATAAAACAGTGTTTCTATACACTGTTGTTTCTTCGAGTTAGAATTCTAGCGATTAGACTCCTATGCAAAAGTAGGGCCGCTGTGCTAGGTAAATCATACACACCGGGAGTCTTGCCTTGCCTTGGCTGGGGCCTGAGTCTCACTCGTAAAGGGCTTTGGACTCCCTTGCAGTGCTCTCACGCATGCACACAACAAAATGCTTCCACCCTCAGGAGTGGCTGTTTTTAATGAAGCACAGATCCTCTACCGAGTTTTTCCTTCGAGTTTGGTGGCTGGCTTTCAGGCTGCACGCACCCCCGGGGCAATGCTACTAGCCCCATAACCATGATTCGATTTGTGAGCTGCCATTTGTACGGTCCTGTCTCTACACCGATTTTACGAAATGGAACTCATCCCCAGGCTCTCACCCACAGTACACCCTAAACGGCTTCCTCCCACAGAGAGGTCGTCGGAAGATAAAACAGTGTTTCTGTACACGGTTGTTACTTCGAGTTAGAATCCTAGCGATTAGACTTCTATGCAGAAGTAGGGCCGCTGTGCTAGCTAAATCATACACCCCGGGACTCTTGTCCTCCCCTTTGATGGGGTTTGAGTCTCACTCGTAAAAAGCTTTGGTCTCCCTTGCAGTGCTCTCACGCATGTACACAACAGAATGCTTCCACCCTCAGGAGCGGCTGTTTTCAATGAAGCATGGATTCTCTATGGAGTTTTTCCTTCGAGTTAGGTCGCTGACTTTCAGCCTGCACGAGCCTCAGGGGCAACGCTGCTAGCCCCGAAACGATGGTGTGATTTGTGAGCTGCCTTCTGTACTGGCCTGTCTCTACCCCGATTTTACGAAATGGAACCCATCCGCAGGCTCTCACCCACAGTACACGCTAAACTGCTTCCTCCCACAGAGAGGTCGTCGGAAGCTAAAACACTGTTTCTGTACACTGTTGTTTCTTCGAGTTAGAACGCTAGTTATTCGACTTCCATGCAAAGGTAGGGCCGCAGTGCTAGCTTAATCAAAGACACGGGGAGTGTTCTGCCTTTGGCTGGGGCCTGAGTCTCACTCGTGAAAAAGTTTGGAATCCCTTTCAGTGCTCTCACGCACGCACACAAAGAAATGCTTCCGCCCTCAGGAGCGGCTGTTGTCGCTGAAGCACGGATTATCTACCGAGGTTTCCTTCGTGTTAGGTGGCTGACTTTCCGCCTGAACGCTCCCTCGTGGCCACGCTACTAGCCCCATAAACATGATGTGATTGGTGAGCTGCCTTCTGTTCCGGCCTGTCTCTACCACGATTTTACGAAATGGAACCCATCCCCAGGCTCTCACACACAGTACACCCTAAACTGCTTCCTCCCACAGAGAGATCGTCGGAAGCTAAAACACTGTTTCTGTACACTGTTGTTTGTTCGAGTTAGAACGCTACCGATTAGACTTCAATGCAAAAGTAAGGCCGCAGTGCATGCTAGGTCAAACACACCGGGAGTCTTGTCCTGCCTTTTGGTGGGGCCTGAGTCTCACTCGTAAGAGCTTTAGACTGCCTTGCAGTGCTCTCACGCACGCACACAACAAAATGCTTCCACCCTCAGGAGCGCCTGTTTTCGGTGAAGCACGGATTCTCTAGCGAGTTTTTCCTTCGAGTTAGGTGGCTGAATTTCAGCCTGCACCGTCCCCTGGGGCAACGATACTAGCCCCATAACGATGATGTGATTTGTGAGCTGCCTTCTGTACCGGCCTGCCGCTACACCGATTTTACGAAATGGAACTCATCCCCAGGCTCTCACCCACAGTACCCCCTAAACGGCTTCCTCCCATAGAGAGGTCGTCGGAAGATAAAACAGTGTTTCTGTACACTGTTGTTTCTTCGAGTTAGAATCCTAGCGATTAGACTTCTATGCAAAGTAGGGCCGCTGTGTTAGCTAAATCATACACACCGGGAATCTTGTCTTGCCTTTGCTGGGGCCTGAGTCTCCCTCGTAAAGAGCTTTGGACTCCCTTGCAGTGCTCTCACGCATGCACACAACAAAATGCTTCCACCCTCAGGAGTGGCTGTTTTTAATGAAGCACAGATTCTCTACCGAGTTTTTCCTTCGAGTTAGGTGGCTGGCTTTCAGGCTGCACGCACCCCCGGGGCAATGCTACTAGCCCCATAACCTTGATTTGATTTGTGAGCTGCCATTTGTACGGGCCTGTCTCTAACCCGATTTTATGAAATGGCACAACTCCCGTGACTCTCATCCACACTACACCCTAAACGGCTTCCTCGCACAGAGTGGTCTTCGGAAGCTAAAACACTGTTTCTGTACACTGTTCTTTCTTCCAGTTGGAACGCTTGTGATTCGATTTCCATGCAAAAGTAGGGCCGCAGTGCTAGCTAAAACAAACACACGGGGAGTCTTGTCCTGCCTTTTGCTGGGGCCTGAGTCTCACTCGTAAAAAGCTTTGGACTCCCTTGCAGTGCTCGCACCCACGCACTCAACAAAATGCTTCCACCCTCAGTAGCAGCTGTTTTCGCTGAAGCACAGATCCTCTCCGAGTTTTTCCTTCGAGTTAGGTGGCTGGCTTCCAGCCTGCACGCACCCCCGGGGCAACGCTACTAGCCCCATAACCATGATGGAATTTGTCTGCTGCCTTCTGTACCGGCCTGTCTCTACCCTGATTTTACAAAATGGAACCAGTCCCGTGGCTCTCACGCACACTACACCCTAAACGGCTTCCTCCCACAGACAGGTCATCGGATGATAAAACAGTGTTTCTGTACACTGTTGTTTCTTCGAGTTAGAATTCTAGCGATTAGACTTCTATGCAAAAGTAGGGCCGCTGTGCTAGCTAAATCATACACACCGGGAATCTTGTCTTGCCTTTGCTGGGGCCTGAGTCTCCCTCGTAAAGAGCTTTGGACTCCCTTGCAGTGCTCTCAAGCATGCACACAACAAAATGCTTCCACCCTCAGGAGCGGCTGTTTTTAATGAAGCACAGATTCTCTACCGAGTTTTTCCTTCGAGTTAGGTGGCTGGCTTTCAGGCTGCATGCACCCCCGGGGCAATGCTACTAGCCCCATAACCATGATTTGATTTGTGAGCTGCCATTCGTACGGGCCTGTCTCTACCCCGATTTTACGAAATGGCACAAGTCCCGTGACTCTCATCCACACTATACCCTAAACAGCTTCCTCGCACAGAGAGGTCTTTGGAAGCTAAAACACTGTTTCTGTACACTCTTCTTTCTTCCAGTTGGAACGCTTGCGATTAGATTTCCATGGAAAAGTAGGGCCGCAGTGCTATCTAAAACAAACACACGGGGAGTCTTGTCCTACCTTTTGCTGGGGCCTGAGTCTCACTCGTAAAAAGCTTTGTACTCCCTTACAGTGATCGCACACACGCACACAACAAAATGCTTCCACCCTCAGGAGCGGCTGTTTTCACTGAAGCACGGATTCTGTACCGAGTTTTTCCTTCGAGTTAGGGGGCGGAATTTCAGCCTGCACGCTCCGCGGGGGCAGCGCTACTAGCCCCATAACCATGATTTGATTTGTGAGCTGCCATTTGTACGGGCCTGTCTCTACCCCGATTTTACGAAATGGCACCAGTCCCGTGACTCTCATCCACACTACACCCTAACCGGCTTCCTCGCACAAAGAGGTCGTCGGAAGCTAAAACACTGTTTTGCTACACTGTTGTTTCTTCGAGTTAGAATCCTAGCGATTAGACTTCTATGCAAAAGTAGGGCCGCTCTGCTAGGTAAATCATACACACCGGGAGTCTTGCCTTGCCTTGGCTGGGGCCTGAGTCTCACTCGTAAAGAGCTTTGGACTGCCTTGCAGTGCTCTCACGCATGCACACAACAAAATGCTTCCACCCTCAGGAGCGGCTGTTTTTAATGAAGCACAGATCCTCTACCGAGTTTCTCCTTCGAATTAGGTGAATGGCTTTCACCCTGCACGCACCGCCGGGGCAATGCTACTAGCCCCATAACCATGATTTGATTTGTGAGCTGCCATTTGTACGGGCCTGTCTCTACCCCGATTTTACGAAATGGCACCAGTCCCGTGACTCTCACCCACACTACACCCTAAACTGCTTCCTCCCACAGAGAGGTCGTTAGAAGCTAAAACACTGTTTCTGTCCACTGTTGTTTCTTCGAGTTAGAATGCTAGCGATTAGACTTCCATGCAAAAGTAGGGCCACTGTGTTAGCTAAATGAAACCCACTGGGAGTCTTGTCTTGCCTTTGCTGGGGCCTGAGTCTCACTCGTAAAGAGCTTTGGACTCCCTTGCAGTGCTCTCACGCATGCACACAACAAAATGCTTCCACCCTCAGGAGCGGCTGTTTTCAATGAAGCACAGATCCTCTACCGAGTTTTTCCTTCGAGTTAGGTGGCTGGTGTTCAGGCTGCACGCACCCCCGGGGCAATGCTACTAGCCCCATAACCATGATGTGATTTGTGAGCTGCCTTCTGTACCGACCTGTCTCTACCCCGATTTTACGAACTGGAACCAGTCCCGTGGCTCTCACCCAAACTAAACCCTAAACTGCTTCCTCCCACAGAGAGGTCATTGGAAGCTAAAACCCTGTTTCTGTACACTGTTGTTTGTTCGAGTTAGAACCCTACCGATTAGACTTCTATGCAAAAGTAGGGCCGCAGTGCATGCTAGGTCAAACACACCGGGAGTCTTGTCCTGCCTTTTGGTGGGGCCTGAGTCTCACTCGTAAGAGCTTTAGACTCCCTTGCAGTGCTCTCACGCACGCACACAACAAAATGCTTCCACCCTCAGGAGCGGCTGTTTTCGCTGAAGCACGGATTCTCTAGTGAGTTTTTCCTTCGAGTTAGGTGGCTGACTTTCAGCCTGCACGGTCCCCTGGGGCAACGCTACTAACCCCATAACCATGATGTGATTTGTGAGCTGCCTTCTGTTCCGGCCTGTCTCTACCCCGATTTTACGAACTGGAACTCATCCCCAGGCTCTCACCCACAGTACACCCTAAACGGCTTCCTCCCATAGAGAGGTCGTCGGAAGATAAAACAGTGTTTCTATACACTGTTGTTTCTTCGAGTTAGAATTCTAGCGATTAGACTCCTATGCAAAAGTAGGGCCGCTGTGCTAGGTAAATCATACACACCGGGAGTCTTGCCTTGCCTTGGCTGGGGCCTGAGTCTCACTCGTAAAGGGCTTTGGACTCCCTTGCAGTGCTCTCACGCATGCACACAACAAAATGCTTCCACCCTCAGGAGTGGCTGTTTTTAATGAAGCACAGATCCTCTACCGAGTTTTTCCTTCGAGTTTGGTGCCTGGCTGTCAGGCTGCACGCACCCCCGGGGCAATGCTACTAGCCCCATAACCATGATTCGATTTGTGAGCTGCCATTTGTACGGTCCTGTCTCTACCCCGATTTTACGAAATGGAACTCATCCCCAGGCTCTCACCCACAGTACACCCTAAACGGCTTCCTCCCACAGAGAGGTCGTCGGAAGATAAAACAGTGTTTCTGTACACGGTTGTTACTTCGAGTTAGAATTCTAGCGATTAGACTTCTATGCAGAAGTAGGGCCGCTGTGCTAGCTAAATCATACACCTCGGGACTCTTGTCCTCCCCTTTGATGGGGTTTGAGTCTCACTCGTAAAAAGCTTTGGTCTCCCTTGCAGTGCTCTCACGCACGTACACAACAGAATGCTTCCACCCTCAGGAGCGGCTGTTTTCAATGAAGCACGGATTCTCTATGGAGTTTTTCCTTCGAGTTAGGTCGCTGACTTTCAGCCTGCACGAGCCTCAGGGGCAACGCTGCTAGCCCCGAAACGATGGTGTGATTTGTGAGCTGCCTTCTGTACTGGCCTGTCTCTACCCCGATTTTACGAAATGGAACCCATCCGCAGGCTCTCACCCACAGTACACGCTAAACTGCTTCCTCCCACAGAGAGGTCGTCGGAAGCTAAAACACTGTTTCTGTACACTGTTGTTTCTTCGAGTTAGAACGCTAGTTATTCGACTTCCATGCAAAGGTAGGGCCGCAGTGCTAGCTTAATCAAAGACAGGGGGAGTGTTCTGCCTTTGGCTGGGGCCTGAGTCTCACTCGTGAAAAAGTTTGGAATCCCTTTCAGTGCTCTCACGCACGCACACAAAGAAATGCTTCCGCCCTCAGGAGCGGCTGTTGTCGCTGAAGCACGGATTATCTACCGAGGTTTCCTTCGTGTTAGGTGGCTGACTTTCCGCCTGAACGCTCCCTCG
This sequence comes from Halichoerus grypus, assembly GCF_964656455.1. Lineage (NCBI taxonomy): Eukaryota > Metazoa > Chordata > Mammalia > Carnivora > Phocidae > Halichoerus > Halichoerus grypus. The sequence goes on along the minus strand of NC_135726.1, from coordinate 38,441,936 downwards.
TGGCCACGCTACTAGCCCCATAAACATGATGTGATTTGTGAGCTGCCTTCTGTTCCGGCCTGTCTCTACCACGATTTTACGAAATGGAGCCCATCCCCAGGCTCTCACACACAGTACACCCTAAACTGCTTCCTCCCACAGAGAGATCGTCGGAAGCTAAAACACTGTTTCTGTACACTGTTGTTTGTTCGAGTTAGAACGCTACCGATTAGACTTCAATGCAAAAGTAAGGCCGCAGTGCATGCTAGGTCAAACACACCGGGAGTCTTGTCCTGCCTTTTGGTGGGGCCTGAGTCTCACTCGTAAGAGCTTTAGACTCCCTTGCAGTGTTCTCACGCACGCACACAACAAAATGCTTCCACCCTCAGGAGCGGCTGTTTTTGCTGAAGCACGGATTCTCTAGCGAGTTTTTCCTTGGAGTTAGGTGGCTGACTTTCAGCCTGCACCGTCCCCTGGGGCAACGCTACTAGCCCCATAACGATGATGTGATTTGTGTGCTGCCTTCTGTACCGGCCTGCCGCTACACCGATTTTACGAAATGGAACTCATCCGCAGGCTCTCACCCACAGTACACCCTAAACGGCTTCCTCCCATAGAGAGGTCGTCGGAAGATAAAACAGTGTTTCTGTACACTGTTGTTTCTTCGAGTTAGAATCCTAGCGATTAGACTTCTATGCAAAAGCAGGGCCGCTGTGCTAGCTAACTCATACACACCGGGAGTCTTGTCCTGCCCTTTGATGGGGTTTGAGTCTCACTCGTAAAAAGCTTTGGTCTCCCTTGCAGTCCTCTCACGCACGTACACAACAAAATGCTTCCACCCTCAGGAGCGGCTGTTTTCACTGAAGCACGGATTCTGTACCGAGTTTTTCCTTCGAGTTAGGGGGCGGAATTTCAGCCTGCACGCTCCGCGGGGGCAGCGCTACTAGCCCCATAACCATGATTTGATTTGTGAGCTGCCATTTGTACGGGCCTGTCTCTACCCCGATTTTACGAAATGGCACCAGTCCCGTGACTCTCATCCACACTACACCCTAAACGGCTTCCTCGCACAAAGAGGTCGTCGGAAGCTAAAACACTGTTTTGCTACACTGTTGTTTCTTCGAGTTAGAATCCTAGCGATTAGACTTCTATGCAAAAGTAGGGCCGCTCTGCTAGCTAAATCATACACACCGGGAGTCTTGCCTTGCCTTGGCTGGGGCCTGAGTCTCACTCGTAAAGAGCTTTGGACTGCCTTGCAGTGCTCTCACGCATGCACACAACAAAATGCTTCCACCCTCAGGAGCGGCTGTTTTTAATGAAGCACAGATCCTCTACCGAGTTTCTCCTTCGAATTAGGTGAATGGCTTTCACCCTGCACGCACCGCCGGGGCAATGCTACTAGCCCCATAACCATGATTTGATTTGTGAGCTGCCATTTGTACGGGCCTGTCTCTACCCCGATTTTACGAAATGGCACCAGTCCCGTGACTCTCACCCACACTACACCCTAAACTGCTTCCTCCCACAGAGAGGTCGTTAGAAGCTAAAACACTGTTTCTGTCCACTGTTGTTTCTTCGAGTTAGAATGCTAGCGATTAGACTTCCATGCAAAAGTAGGGCCACTGTGTTAGCTAAATGAAACCCACTGGGAGTCTTGTCTTGCCTTTGCTGGGGCCTGAGTCTCACTCGTAAAGAGCTTTGGACTCCCTTGCAGTGCTCTCACGCATGCACACAACAAAATGCTTCCACCCTCAGGAGCGGCTGTTTTCAATGAAGCACAGATCCTCTACCGAGTTTTTCCTTCGAGTTAAGTGGCTGGTGTTCAGGCTGCACGCACCCCCGGGGCAATGCTACTAGCCCCATAACCATGATGTGATTTGTGAGCTGCCTTCTGTACCGACCTGTCTCTACCCCGATTTTACGAACTGGAACCAGTCCCGTGGCTCTCACCCAAACTAAACCCTAAACTGCTTCCTCCCACAGAGAGGTCATTGGAAGCTAAAACCCTGTTTCTGTACACTGTTGTTTGTTTGAGTTAGAACCCTACCGATTAGACTTCTATGCAAAAGTAGGGCTGCAGTGCATGCTAGGTCAAACACACCGGGAGTCTTGTCCTGCCTTTTGGTGGGGCCTGAGTCTCACTCGTAAGAGCTTTAGACTCCCTTGCAGTGCTCTCACGCACGCACACAACAAAATGCTTCCACCCTCAGGAGCGGCTGTTTTCGCTGAAGCACGGATTCTCTAGTGAGTTTTTCCTTCGAGTTAGGTGGCTGACTTTCAGCCTGCACGGTCCCCTGGGGCAACGCTACTAACCCCATAACCATGATGTGATTTGTGAGCTGCCTTCTGTTCCGGCCTGTCTCTACCCCGATTTTACGAACTGGAACTCATCCCCAGGCTCTCACCCACAGTACACCCTAAACGGCTTCCTCCCATAGAGAGGTCGTCGGAAGATAAAACAGTGTTTCTATACACTGTTGTTTCTTCGAGTTAGAATTCTAGCGATTAGACTCCTATGCAAAAGTAGGGCCGCTGTGCTAGGTAAATCATACACACCGGGAGTCTTGCCTTGCCTTGGCTGGGGCCTGAGTCTCACTCGTAAAGGGCTTTGGACTCCCTTGCAGTGCTCTCACGCATGCACACAACAAAATGCTTCCACCCTCAGGAGTGGCTGTTTTTAATGAAGCACAGATCCTCTACCGAGTTTTTCCTTCGAGTTTGGTGGCTGGCTTTCAGGCTGCACGCACCCCCGGGGCAATGCTACTAGCCCCATAACCATGATTCGATTTGTGAGCTGCCATTTGTACGGTCCTGTCTCTACACCGATTTTACGAAATGGAACTCATCCCCAGGCTCTCACCCACAGTACACCCTAAACGGCTTCCTCCCACAGAGAGGTCGTCGGAAGATAAAACAGTGTTTCTGTACACGGTTGTTACTTCGAGTTAGAATCCTAGCGATTAGACTTCTATGCAGAAGTAGGGCCGCTGTGCTAGCTAAATCATACACCCCGGGACTCTTGTCCTCCCCTTTGATGGGGTTTGAGTCTCACTCGTAAAAAGCTTTGGTCTCCCTTGCAGTGCTCTCACGCATGTACACAACAGAATGCTTCCACCCTCAGGAGCGGCTGTTTTCAATGAAGCACGGATTCTCTATGGAGTTTTTCCTTCGAGTTAGGTCGCTGACTTTCAGCCTGCACGAGCCTCAGGGGCAACGCTGCTAGCCCCGAAACGATGGTGTGATTTGTGAGCTGCCTTCTGTACTGGCCTGTCTCTACCCCGATTTTACGAAATGGAACCCATCCGCAGGCTCTCACCCACAGTACACGCTAAACTGCTTCCTCCCACAGAGAGGTCGTCGGAAGCTAAAACACTGTTTCTGTACACTGTTGTTTCTTCGAGTTAGAATGCTAGTTATTCGACTTCCATGCAAAGGTAGGGCCGCAGTGCTAGCTTAATCAAAGACACAGGGAGTGTTCTGCCTTTGGCTGGGGCCTGGTCTCACTCGTGAAAAAGTTTGGAATCCCTTTCAGTGCTCTCACGCACGCACACAAAGAAATGCTTCCGCCCTCAGGAGCGGCTGTTGTTGCTGAAGCACGGATTATCTACCGAGGTTTCCTTCGAGTTAGGTGGCTGACTTTCCGCCTGAACGCTCCCTCGTGGCCACGCTACTAGCCCCATAAACATGATGTGATTTGTGAGCTGCCTTCTGTTCCGGCCTGTCTCTACCACGATTTTACGAAATGGAGCCCATCCCCAGGCTCTCACACACAGTACACCCTAAACTGCTTCCTCCCACAGAGAGATCATCGGAAGCTAAAACACTGTTTCTGTACACTGTTGTTTGTTCGAGTTAGAACGCTACCGATTAGACTTCAATGCAAAAGTAAGGCCGCAGTGCATGCTAGGTCAAACACACCGGGAGTCTTGTCCTGCCTTTTGGTGGGGCCTGAGTCTCACTCGTAAGAGCTTTAGACTCCCTTGCAGTGCCTCCCGCACGCACACAACAAAATGCTTCCACCCTCAGGAGCGGCTGTTTTCGGTGAAGCACGGATTCTCTAGCGAGTTTTTCCTTCGAGTTAGGTGGCTGACTTTCAGCCTGCACCGTCCCCTGGGGCAACGCTACTAGCCCCATAACGATGATGTGATTTGTGAGCTGCCTTCTGTACCGGCCTGCCGCTACACCGATTTTACGAAATGGAACTCATCCCCAGGCTCTCACCCACAGTACCCCCTAAACGGCTTCCTCCCATAGAGAGGTCGTCGGAAGATAAAACAGTGTTTCTGTACACTGTTGTTTCTTCGAGTTAGAATCCTAGCGATTAGACTTCTATGCAAAGTAGGGCCGCTGTGTTAGCTAAATCATACACACCGGGAATCTTGTCTTGCCTTTGCTGGGGCCTGAGTCTCCCTCGTAAAGAGCTTTGGACTCCCTTGCAGTGCTCTCACGCATGCACACAACAAAATGCTTCCACCCTCAGGAGTGGCTGTTTTTAATGAAGCACAGATTCTCTACCGAGTTTTTCCTTCGAGTTAGGTGGCTGGCTTTCAGGCTGCACGCACCCCCGGGGCAATGCTACTAGCCCCATAACCTTGATTTGATTTGTGAGCTGCCATTTGTACGGGCCTGTCTCTAACCCGATTTTATGAAATGGCACAACTCCCGTGACTCTCATCCACACTACACCCTAAACGGCTTCCTCGCACAGAGTGGTCTTCGGAAGCTAAAACACTGTTTCTGTACACTGTTCTTTCTTCCAGTTGGAACGCTTGTGATTCGATTTCCATGCAAAAGTAGGGCCGCAGTGCTAGCTAAAACAAACACACGGGGAGTCTTGTCCTGCCTTTTGCTGGGGCCTGAGTCTCACTCGTAAAAAGCTTTGGACTCCCTTGCAGTGCTCGCACCCACGCACTCAACAAAATGCTTCCACCCTCAGTAGCAGCTGTTTTCGCTGAAGCACAGATCCTCTCCGACTTTTTCCTTTGAGTTAGGTGGCTGGCTTCCAGCCTGCCCGCACCCCCGGGGCAACGCTACTAGCCCCATAACCATGATGGAATTTGTCTGCTGCCTTCTGTACCGGCCTGTCTCTACCCTGATTTTACAAAATGGAACCAGTCCCGTGGCTCTCACGCACACTACACCCTAAACGGCTTCCTCCCACAGACAGGTCATCGGATGATAAAACAGTGTTTCTGTACACTGTTGTTTCTTCGAGTTAGAATTCTAGCGATTAGACTTCTATGCAAAAGCAGGGCCGCTGTGCTAGCTAACTCATACACACCGGGAGTCTTGTCCTGCCCTTTGATGGGGTTTGAGTCTCACTCGTAAAAAGCTTTGGTCTCCCTTGCAGTCCTCTCACGCACGTACACAACAAAATGCTTCCACCCTCAGGAGCGGCTGTTTTCAATGAAGCACGGATTCTCTACCGAGTTTTTCCTTCGAGTTAGGTCACTGACTTTCAGCCTGCACGAGCCTCAGGGGCAACGCTGCTAGCCCCGAAACGATGGTGTGATTTGTGAGCTGCCTTCTGTACCGGCCTGTCTCTACCCGGATTTTACGAAATGGAACCCATCCGCAGGCTCTCACCCACAGTACACGCTAAACTGCTTCCTCGCACAGAGAGGTCGTCGGAAGCTAAAACACTGTTTCTCTACACTGTTGTTTCTTCGAGTTAGAACGCTAGTTATTCGACTTCCATGCAAAGGTAGGGCCGCAGTGCTAGCTTAATCGAAGACACGGGGAGTCTTGTCCTGCCTTTTCCTTGGGCCTGAGTCTCACTCGTAAAAGTTTTGGACTCCCTAGCTGTGCTCTCAAGCACGCACACAACAAAATGCTTCCACCCTCAGGAGCGGCTGTTTTCGCTGAAGCACGGATTCTGTACCGAGTTTTTCCTTCGAGTTAGGTGGCTGAATTTCAGCCTCCACGCTCCGCGGGGGCAGCGCTACTAGCCCCATAACCATGATTTGATTTGTGAGCTGCCATTTGTACGGGCCTGTCTCTACCCCGATTTTACGAAATGGCACCAGTCCCGTGACTCTCACCCACACTACACCCTAAACTGCTTCCTCCCACAGAGAGGTCGTCGGAAGCTGAAACTCTGTTTCTGTACACTGTTGTTTCTTCGAGTTAGAATGCTAGCGATTAGACTTCCATGCAAAAGTAGGGCCACTGTGCTAGCTAAATGAAACACACCGGGAGTCTTGTCTTGCCTTTGCTGGGGCCTGAGTCTCACTCGTAAAGAGCTTTGGACTCCCTTGCAGTGCTGTCACGCATGCACACAACAAAATGCTTCCACCCTCAGGAGCGGCTGTTTTCAATGAAGCACAGATCGTCTACCGAGTTTTTCCTTCGAGTTAGGTGGCTCGCTTTCAGCCTGCACGCACCCCCGGGGCAATGCTACTAGCCCCATAACCATGATGTGATTTGTGAGCTGCCTTCTGTACCGACCTGTCTCTACCCCGATTTTACGAAATGGAACCAGTCCCGTGGCTCTCACCCAAACTAAACCCTAAACTTCTTCCTCCCACAGAGAGGTCATTGGAAGCTAAAACCCTGTTTCTGTACACTGTTGTTTGTTCGAGTAGAACCCTATTGATTAGACTTCAATGCAAAAGTAGGGCCGCTGTGCTAGCTTAGTCAAACACATGGGGAGTGTTGTTCTGCCTTTTGCTGGGGCCTGAGTCTCACTCGTGAAAAGGTTTGGAATCCCTTTCAGTGCTCTCACGCACACACACAACAAAATGATTCCGATCTCAGGAGCGGCTGTTGTCGCTGAAGCACGGATTCTCTACCGAGGTTTCCTTCCTGTTAGGTGGCTGACTTTCAGCCTGCACGGTCCCCTGGGGCAACGCTACTAGCCCCATAACCATGATGGAATTTGTCTGCTGCCTTCTGTACCGGCCTGTCTCTACCCTGATTTTACAAAATGGAACCAGTCCCGTGGCTCTCACGCACACTACACCCTAAACGGCTTCCTCCCACAGACAGGTCATCGGATGATAAAACAGTGTTTCTGTACACTGTTGTTTCTTCGAGTTAGAATTCTAGCGATTAGACTTCTATGCAAAAGTAGGGCTGCTGTGCTAGCTAAATCATACACACCGGGAATCTTGTCTTGCCTTTGCTGGGGCCTGAGTCTCCCTCGTAAAGAGCTTTGGACTCCCTTGCAGTGCTCTCAAGCATGCACACAACAAAATGCTTCCACCCTCAGGAGCGGCTGTTTTTAATGAAGCACAGATTCTCTACCGAGTTTTTCCTTCGAGTTAGGTGGCTGGCTTTCAGGCTGCATGCACCCCCGGGGCAATGCTACTAGCCCCATAACCATGATTTGATTTGTGAGCTGCCATTCGTACGGGCCTGTCTCTACCCCGATTTTACGAAATGGCACAAGTCCCGTGACTCTCATCCACACTATACCCTAAACAGCTTCCTCGCACAGAGAGGTCTTTGGAAGCTAAAACACTGTTTCTGTACACTCTTCTTTCTTCCAGTTGGAACGCCTGCGATTAGACTTCCATGGAAAAGTAGGGCCGCAGTGCTATCTAAAACAAAAACACGGGGAGTCTTGTCCTACCTTTTGCTGGGGCCTGAGTCTCACTCGTAAAAAGCTTTGTACTCCCTTACAGTGATCGCACACACGCACACAACAAAATGCTTCCACCCTCAGGAGCGGCTGTTTTCACTGAAGCACGGATTCTGTACCGAGTTTTTCCTTCGAGTTAGGGGGCGGAATTTCAGCCTGCACGCTCCGCGGGGGCAGCGCTACTAGCCCCATAACCATGATTTGATTTGTGAGCTGCCATTTGTACGGGCCTGTCTCTACCCCGATTTTACGAAATGGCACCAGTCCCGTGACTCTCATCCACACTACACCCTAAACGGCTTCCTCGCACAAAGAGGTCGTCGGAAGCTAAAACACTGTTTTGCTACACTGTTGTTTCTTCGAGTTAGAATCCTAGCGATTAGACTTCTATGCAAAAGTAGGGCCGCTCTGCTAGCTAAATCATACACACCGGGAGTCTTGCCTTGCCTTGGCTGGGGCCTGAGTCTCACTCGTAAAGAGCTTTGGACTGCCTTGCAGTGCTCTCACGCATGCACACAACAAAATGCTTCCACCCTCAGGAGCGGCTGTTTTTAATGAAGCACAGATCCTCTACCGAGTTTCTCCTTCGAGTTAGGTGAATGGCTTTCACCCTGCACGCACCGCCGGGGCAATGCTACTAGCCCCATAACCATGATTTGATTTGTGAGCTGCCATTTGTACGGGCCTGTCTCTACCCCGATTTTACGAAATGGCACCAGTCCCGTGACTCTCACCCACACTACACCCTAAACTGCTTCCTCCCACAGAGAGGTCGTTAGAAGCTAAAACACTGTTTCTGTCCACTGTTGTTTCTTCGAGTTAGAATGCTAGCGATTAGACTTCCATGCAAAAGTAGGGCCACTGTGTTAGCTAAATGAAACACACTGGGAGTCTTGTCTTGCCTTTGCTGGGGCCTGAGTCTCACTCGTAAAGAGCTTTGGACTCCCTTGCAGTGCTCTCACGCATGCACACAACAAAATGCTTCCACCCTCAGGAGCGGCTGTTTTCAATGAAGCACAGATCCTCTACCGAGTTTTTCCTTCGAGTTAGGTGGCTGGTGTTCAGGCTGCACGCACCCCCGGGGCAATGCTACTAGCCCCATAACCATGATGTGATTTGTGAGCTGCCTTCTGTACCGACCTGTCTCTACCCCGATTTTACGAACTGGAACCAGTCCCGTGGCTCTCACCCAAACTAAACCCTAAACTGCTTCCTCCCACAGAGAGGTCATTGGAAGCTAAAACCCTGTTTCTGTACACTGTTGTTTGTTCGAGTTAGAACCCTACCGATTAGACTTCTATGCAAAAGTAGGGCCGCAGTGCATGCTAGGTCAAACACACCGGGGGTCTTGTCCTGCCTTTTGGTGGGGCCTGAGTCTCACTCGTAAGAGCTTTAGACTCCCTTGCAGTGCTCTCACGCACGCACACAACAAAATGCTTCCACCCTCAGGAGCGGCTGTTTTCGCTGAAGCACGGATTCTCTAGTGAGTTTTTCCTTCGAGTTAGGTGGCTGACTTTCAGCCTGCACGGTCCCCTGGGGCAACGCTACTAACCCCATAACCATGATGTGATTTGTGAGCTGCCTTCTGTTCCGGCCTGTCTCTACCCCGATTTTACGAACTGGAACTCATCCCCAGGCTCTCACCCACAGTACACCCTAAACGGCTTCCTCCCATAGAGAGGTCGTCGGAAGATAAAACAGTGTTTCTATACACTGTTGTTTCTTCGAGTTAGAATTCTAGCGATTAGACTCCTATGCAAAAGTAGGGCCGCTGTGCTAGGTAAATCATACACACCGGGAGTCTTGCCTTGCCTTGGCTGGGGCCTGAGTCTCACTCGTAAAGGGCTTTGGACTCCCTTGCAGTGCTCTCACGCATGCACACAACAAAATGCTTCCACCCTCAGGAGTGGCTGTTTTTAATGAAGCACAGATCCTCTACCGAGTTTTTCCTTCGAGTTTGGTGCCTGGCTGTCAGGCTGCACGCACCCCCGGGGCAATGCTACTAGCCCCATAACCATGATTCGATTTGTGAGCTGCCATTTGTACGGTCCTGTCTCTACCCCGATTTTACGAAATGGAACTCATCCCCAGGCTCTCACCCACAGTACACCCTAAACGGCTTCCTCCCACAGAGAGGTCGTCGGAAGATAAAACAGTGTTTCTGTACACGGTTGTTACTTCGAGTTAGAATCCTAGCGATTAGACTTCTATGCAGAAGTAGGGCCGCTGTGCTAGCTAAATCATACACCCCGGGACTCTTGTCCTCCCCTTTGATGGGGTTTGAGTCTCACTCGTAAAAAGCTTTGGTCTCCCTTGCAGTGCTCTCACGCACGTACACAACAGAATGCTTCCACCCTCAGGAGCGGCTGTTTTCAATGAAGCACGGATTCTCTATGGAGTTTTTCCTTCGAGTTAGGTCGCTGACTTTCAGCCTGCACGAGCCTCAGGGGCAACGCTGCTAGCCCCGAAACGATGGTGTGATTTGTGAGCTGCCTTCTGTACTGGCCTGTCTCTACCCCGATTTTACGAAATGGAACCCATCCGCAGGCTCTCACCCACAGTACACGCTAAACTGCTTCCTCCCACAGAGAGGTCGTCGGAAGCTAAAACACTGTTTCTGTACACTGTTGTTTCTTCGAGTTAGAACGCTAGTTATTCGACTTCCATGCAAAGGTAGGGCCGCAGTGCTAGCTTAATCAAAGACACGGGGAGTGTTCTGCCTTTTGCTGGGGCCTGAGTCTCACTCGTGAAAAAGTTTGGAATCCCTTTCAGTGCTCTCACGCACGCACACAAAGAAATGCTTCCGCCCTCAGGAGCGGCTGTTGTCGCTGAAGCACGGATTATCTACCGAGGTTTCCTTCGTGTTAGGTGGCTGACTTTCCGCCTGAACGCTCCCTCGTGGCCACGCTACTAGCCCCATAAACATGATGTGATTTGTGAGCTGCCTTCTGTTCCGGCCTGTCTCTACCACGATTTTACGAAATGGAGCCCATCCCCAGGCTCTCACACACAGTACACCCTAAACTGCTTCCTCCCACAGAGAGATCGTCGGAAGCTAAAACACTGTTTCTGTACACTGTTGTTTGTTCGAGTTAGAACGCTACCGATTAGACTTCAATGCAAAAGTAAGGCCGCAGTGCATGCTAGGTCAAACACACCGGGAGTCTTGTCCTGCCTTTTGGTGGGGCCTGAGTCTCACTCGTAAGAGCTTTAGACTCCCTTGCAGTGTTCTCACGCACGCACACAACAAAATGCTTCCACCCTCAGGAGCGGCTGTTTTTGCTGAAGCACGGATTCTCTAGCGAGTTTTTCCTTGGAGTTAGGTGGCTGACTTTCAGCCTGCACCGTCCCCTGGGGCAACGCTACTAGCCCCATAACGATGATGTGATTTGTGAGCTGCCTTCTGTACCGGCCTGCCGCTACACCGATTTTACGAAATGGAACTCATCCCCAGGCTCTCACCCACAGTACACCCTAAACGGCTTCCTCCCATAGAGAGGTCGTCGGAAGATAAAACAGTGTTTCTGTACACTGTTGTTTCTTCGAGTTAGAATCCTCGCGATTAGACTTCTATGCAAAAGCAGGGCCGCTGTGCTAGCTAACTCATACACACCGGGAGTCTTGTCCTGCCCTTTGATGGGGTTTGAGTCTCACTCGTAAAAAGCTTTGGTCTCCCTTGCAGTCCTCTCACGCACGTACACAACAAAATGCTTCCACCCTCAGGAGCGGCTGTTTTCAATGAAGCACGGATTCTCTACCGAGTTTTTCCTTCGAGTTAGGTCACTGACTTTCAGCCTGCACGAGCCTCAGGGGCAACGCTGCTAGCCCCGAAACGATGGTGTGATTTGTGAGCTGCCTTCTGTACCGGCCTGTCTCTACCCGGATTTTACGAAATGGAACCCATCCGCAGGCTCTCACCCACAGTACACGCTAAACTGCTTCCTCGCACAGAGAGGTCGTCGGAAGCTAAAACACTGTTTCTCTACACTGTTGTTTCTTCGAGTTAGAACGCTAGTTATTCGACTTCCATGCAAAGGTAGGGCCGCAGTGCTAGCTTAATCGAAGACACGGGGAGTCTTGTCCTGCCTTTTCCTTGGGCCTGAGTCTCACTCGTAAAAGTTTTGGACTCCCTAGCTGTGCTCTCAAGCACGCACACAACAAAATGCTTCCACCCTCAGGAGCGGCTGTTTTCTCTGAAGCACGGATTCTGTACCGAGTTTTTCCTTCGAGTTAGGTGGCTGAATTTCAGCCTCCACACTCCGCGGGGGCAGCGCTACTAGCCCCATAACCATGATTTGATTTGTGAGCTGCCATTTGTACGGGCCTGTCTCTACCCCGATTTTACGAAATGGCACCAGTCCCGTGACTCTCACCCACACTACACCCTAAACTGCTTCCTCCCACAGAGAGGTCGTCGGAAGCTGAAACTCTGTTTCTGTACACTGTTGTTTCTTCGAGTTAGAATGCTAGCGATTAGACTTCCATGCAAAAGTAGGGCCACTGTGCTAGCTAAATGAAACACACCGGGAGTCTTGTCTTGCCTTTGCTGGGGCCTGAGTCTCACTCGTAAAGAGCTTTGGACTCCCTTGCAGTGCTGTCACGCATGCACACAACAAAATGCTTCCACCCTCAGGAGCGGCTGTTTTCAATGAAGCACAGATCGTCTACCGAGTTTTTCCTTCGAGTTAGGTGGCTCGCTTTCAGCCTGCACGCACCCCCGGGGCAATGCTACTAGCCCCATAACCATGATGTGATTTGTGAGCTGCCTTCTGTACCGACCTGTCTCTACCCCGATTTTATGAAATGGAACCAGTCCCGTGGCTCTCACCCAAACTAAACCCTAAACTTCTTCCTCCCACAGAGAGGTCATTGGAAGCTAAAACCCTGTTTCTGTACACTGTTGTTTGTTCGAGTAGAACCCTATTGATTAGACTTCAATGCAAAAGTAGGGCCGCTGTGCTAGCTTAGTCAAACACATGGGGAGTGTTGTTCTGCCTTTTGCTGGGGCCTGAGTCTCACTCGTGAAAAGGTTTGGAATCCCTTTCAGTGCTCTCACGCACACACACAACAAAATGATTCCGATCTCAGGAGCGGCTGTTGTCGCTGAAGCACGGATTCTCTACCGAGGTTTCCTTCCTGTTAGGTGGCTGACTTTCAGCCTGCACGGTCCCCTGGGGCAACGCTACTAGCCCCATAACCATGATGGAATTTGTCTGCTGCCTTCTGTACCGGCCTGTCTCTACCCTGATTTTACAAAATGGAACCAGTCCCGTGGCTCTCACGCACACTACACCCTAAACGGCTTCCTCCCACAGACAGGTCATCGGATGATAAAACAGTGTTTCTGTACACTGTTGTTTCTTCGAGTTAGAATTCTAGCGATTAGACTTCTATGCAAAAGTAGGGCCGCTGTGCTAGCTAAATCATACACACCGGGAATCTTGTCTTGCCTTTGCTGGGGCCTGAGTCTCCCTCGTAAAGAGCTTTGGACTCCCTTGCAGTGCTCTCAAGCATGCACACAACAAAATGCTTCCACCCTCAGGAGCGGCTGTTTTTAATGAAGCACAGATTCTCTACCGAGTTTTTCCTTCGAGTTAGGTGGCTGGCTTTCAGGCTGCATGCACCCCCGGGGCAATGCTACTAGCCCCATAACCATGATTTGATTTGTGAGCTGCCATTCGTACGGGCCTGTCTCTACCCCGATTTTACGAAATGGCACAAGTCCCGTGACTCTCATCCACACTATACCCTAAACTGCTTCCTCCCACAGAGAGGTCTTTGGAAGCTAAAACACTGTTTCTGTACACTCTTCTTTCTTCCAGTTGGAACGCTTGCGATTAGATTTCCATGGAAAAGTAGGGCCGCAGTGCTATCTAAAACAAAAACACGGGGAGTCTTGTCCTACCTTTTGGTGGGGCCTGAGTCTCACTCGTAAAAAGCTTTGTACTCCCTTACAGTGATCGCACACACGCACACAACAAAATGCTTCCACCCTCAGGAGCGGCTGTTTTCACTGAAGCACGGATTCTGTACCGAGTTTTTCCTTCGAGTTAGGGGGCGGAATTTCAGCCTGCACGCTCCGCGGGGGCAGCGCTACTAGCCCCATAACCATGATTTGATTTGTGAGCTGCCATTTGTACGGGCCTGTCTCTACCCCGATTTTACGAAATGGCACCAGTCCCGTGACTCTCATCCACACTACACCCTAAACGGCTTCCTCGCACAAAGAGGTCGTCGGAAGCTAAAACACTGTTTTGCTACACTGTTGTTTCTTCGAGTTAGAATCCTAGCGATTAGACTTCTATGCAAAAGTAGGGCCGCTCTGCTAGCTAAATCATACACACCGGGAGTCTTGCCTTGCCTTGGCTGGGGCCTGAGTCTCACTCGTAAAGAGCTTTGGACTGCCTTGCAGTGCTCTCACGCATGCACACAACAAAATGCTTCCACCCTCAGGAGCGGCTGTTTTTAATGAAGCACAGATCCTCTACCGAGTTTCTCCTTCGAGTTAGGTGAATGGCTTTCACCCTGCACGCACCGCCGGGGCAATGCTACTAGCCCCATAACCATGATTTGATTTGTGAGCTGCCATTTGTACGGGCCTGTCTCTACCCCGATTTTACGAAATGGCACCAGTCCCGTGACTCTCACCCACACTACACCCTAAACTGCTTCCTCCCACAGAGAGGTCGTTAGAAGCTAAAACACTGTTTCTGTCCACTGTTGTTTCTTCGAGTTAGAATGCTAGCGATTAGACTTCCATGCAAAAGTAGGGCCACTGTGTTAGCTAAATGAAACACACTGGGAGTCTTGTCTTGCCTTTGCTGGGGCCTGAGTCTCACTCGTAAAGAGCTTTGGACTCCCTTGCAGTGCTCTCACGCATGCACACAACAAAATGCTTCCACCCTCAGGAGCGGCTGTTTTCAATGAAGCACAGATCCTCTACCGAGTTTTTCCTTCGAGTTAGGTGGCTGGTGTTCAGGCTGCACGCACCCCCGGGGCAATGCTACTAGCCCCATAACCATGATGTGATTTGTGAGCTGCCTTCTGTACCGACCTGTCTCTACCCCGATTTTACGAACTGGAACCAGTCCCGTGGCTCTCACCCAAACTAAACCCTAAACTGCTTCCTCCCACAGAGAGGTCATTGGAAGCTAAAACCCTGTTTCTGTACACTGTTGTTTGTTCGAGTTAGAACCCTACCGATTAGACTTCTATGCAAAAGTAGGGCCGCAGTGCATGCTAGGTCAAACACACCGGGGGTCTTGTCCTGCCTTTTGGTGGGGCCTGAGTCTCACTCGTAAGAGCTTTAGACTCCCTTGCAGTGCTCTCACGCACGCACACAACAAAATGCTTCCACCCTCAGGAGCGGCTGTTTTCGCTGAAGCACGGATTCTCTAGTGAGTTTTTCCTTCGAGTTAGGTGGCTGACTTTCAGCCTGCACGGTCCCCTGGGGCAACGCTACTAACCCCATAACCATGATGTGATTTGTGAGCTGCCTTCTGTTCCGGCCTGTCTCTACCCCGATTTTACGAACTGGAACTCATCCCCAGGCTCTCACCCACAGTACACCCTAAACGGCTTCCTCCCATAGAGAGGTCGTCGGAAGATAAAACAGTGTTTCTATACACTGTTGTTTCTTCGAGTTAGAATTCTAGCGATTAGACTCCTATGCAAAAGTAGGGCCGCTGTGCTAGGTAAATCATACACACCGGGAGTCTTGCCTTGCCTTGGCTGGGGCCTGAGTCTCACTCGTAAAGGGCTTTGGACTCCCTTGCAGTGCTCTCACGCATGCACACAACAAAATGCTTCCACCCTCAGGAGTGGCTGTTTTTAATGAAGCACAGATCCTCTACCGAGTTTTTCCTTCGAGTTTGGTGCCTGGCTGTCAGGCTGCACGCACCCCCGGGGCAATGCTACTAGCCCCATAACCATGATTCGATTTGTGAGCTGCCATTTGTACGGTCCTGTCTCTACCCCGATTTTACGAAATGGAACTCATCCCCAGGCTCTCACCCACAGTACACCCTAAACGGCTTCCTCCCACAGAGAGGTCGTCGGAAGATAAAACAGTGTTTCTGTACACGGTTGTTACTTCGAGTTAGAATTCTAGCGATTAGACTTCTATGCAGAAGTAGGGCCGCTGTGCTAGCTAAATCATACACCCCGGGACTCTTGTCCTCCCCTTTGATGGGGTTTGAGTCTCACTCGTAAAAAGCTTTGGTCTCCCTTGCAGTGCTCTCACGCACGTACACAACAGAATGCTTCCACCCTCAGGAGCGGCTGTTTTCAATGAAGCACGGATTCTCTATGGAGTTTTTCCTTCGAGTTAGGTCGCTGACTTTCAGCCTGCACGAGCCTCAGGGGCAACGCTGCTAGCCCCGAAACGATGGTGTGATTTGTGAGCTGCCTTCTGTACTGGCCTGTCTCTACCCCGATTTTACGAAATGGAACCCATCCGCAGGCTCTCACCCACAGTACACGCTAAACTGCTTCCTCCCACAGAGAGGTCGTCGGAAGCTAAAACACTGTTTCTGTACACTGTTGTTTCTTCGAGTTAGAACGCTAGTTATTCGACTTCCATGCAAAGGTAGGGCCGCAGTGCTAGCTTAATCAAAGACAGGGGGAGTGTTCTGCCTTTGGCTGGGGCCTGAGTCTCACTCGTGAAAAAGTTTGGAATCCCTTTCAGTGCTCTCACGCACGCACACAAAGAAATGCTTCCGCCCTCAGGAGCGGCTGTTGTCGCTGAAGCACGGATTATCTACCGAGGTTTCCTTCGTGTTAGGTGGCTGACTTTCCGCCTGAACGCTCCCTCGTGGCCACGCTACTAGCCCCATAAACATGATGTGATTTGTGAGCTGCCTTCTGTTCCGGCCTGTCTCTACCACGATTTTACGAAATGGAGCCCATCCCCAGGCTCTCACACACAGTACACCCTAAACTGCTTCCTCCCACAGAGAGATCGTCGGAAGCTAAAACACTGTTTCTGTACACTGTTGTTTGTTCGAGTTAGAACGCTACCGATTAGACTTCAATGCAAAAGTAAGGCCGCAGTGCATGCTAGGTCAAACACACCGGGAGTCTTGTCCTGCCTTTTGGTGGGGCCTGAGTCTCACTCGTAAGAGCTTTAGACTCCCTTGCAGTGTTCTCACGCACGCACACAACAAAATGCTTCCACCCTCAGGAGCGGCTGTTTTTGCTGAAGCACGGATTCTCTAGCGAGTTTTTCCTTGGAGTTAGGTGGCTGACTTTCAGCCTGCACCGTCCCCTGGGGCAACGCTACTAGCCCCATAACGATGATGTGATTTGTGAGCTGCCTTCTGTACCGGCCTGCCGCTACACCGATTTTACGAAATGGAACTCATCCCCAGGCTCTCACCCACAGTACACCCTAAACGGCTTCCTCCCATAGAGAGGTCGTCGGAAGATAAAACAGTGTTTCTGTACACTGTTGTTTCTTCGAGTTAGAATCCTCGCGATTAGACTTCTATGCAAAAGCAGGGCCGCTGTGCTAGCTAACTCATACACACCGGGAGTCTTGTCCTGCCCTTTGATGGGGTTTGAGTCTCACTCGTAAAAAGCTTTGGTCTCCCTTGCAGTGCTCTCACGCACGTACACAACAAAATGCTTCCACCCTCAGGAGCGGCTGTTTTCAATGAAGCACGGATTCTCTACCGAGTTTTTCCTTCGAGTTAGGTCACTGACTTTCAGCCTGCACGAGCCTCAGGGGCAACGCTGCTAGCCCCGAAACGATGGTGTGATTTGTGAGCTGCCTTCTGTACCGGCCTGTCTCTACCCGGATTTTACGAAATGGAACCCATCCGCAGGCTCTCACCCACAGTACACGCTAAACTGCTTCCTCGCACAGAGAGGTCGTCGGAAGCTAAAACACTGTTTCTCTACACTGTTGTTTCTTCGAGTTAGAACGCTAGTTATTCGACTTCCATGCAAAGGTAGGGCCGCAGTGCTAGCTTAATCGAAGACATGGGGAGTCTTGTCCTGCCTTTTCCTTGGGCCTGAGTCTCACTCGTAAAAGTTTTGGACTCCCTAGCTGTGCTCTCAAGCACGCACACAACAAAATGCTTCCACCCTCAGGAGCGGCTGTTTTCTCTGAAGCACGGATTCTGTACCGAGTTTTTCCTTCGAGTTAGGTGGCTGAATTTCAGCCTCCACGCTCCGCGGGGGCAGCGCTACTAGCCCCATAACCATGATTTGATTTGTGAGCTGCCATTTGTACGGGCCTGTCTCTACCCCGATTTTACGAAATGGCACCAGTCCCGTGACTCTCACCCACACTACACCCTAAACTGCTTCCTCCCACAGAGAGGTCGTCGGAAGCTGAAACTCTGTTTCTGTACACTGTTGTTTCTTCGAGTTAGAATGCTAGCGATTAGACTTCCATGCAAAAGTAGGGCCACTGTGCTAGCTAAATGAAACACACCGGGAGTCTTGTCTTGCCTTTGCTGGGGCCTGAGTCTCACTCGTAAAGAGCTTTGGACTCCCTTGCAGTGCTGTCACGCATGCACACAACAAAATGCTTCCACCCTCAGGAGCGGCTGTTTTCAATGAAGCACAGATCGTCTACCGAGTTTTTCCTTCGAGTTAGGTGGCTCGCTTTCAGCCTGCACGCACCCCCGGGGCAATGCTACTAGCCCCATAACCATGATGTGATTTGTGAGCTGCCTTCTGTACCGACCTGTCTCTACCCCGATTTTACGAAATGGAACCAGTCCCGTGGCTCTCACCCAAACTAAACCCTAAACTTCTTCCTCCCACAGAGAGGTCATTGGAAGCTAAAACCCTGTTTCTGTACACTGTTGTTTGTTCGAGTAGAACCCTATTGATTAGACTTCAATGCAAAAGTAGGGCCGCTGTGCTAGCTTAGTCAAACACATGGGGAGTGTTGTTCTGCCTTTTGCTGGGGCCTGAGTCTCACTCGTGAAAAGGTTTGGAATCCCTTTCAGTGCTCTCACGCACACACACAACAAAATGATTCCGATCTCAGGAGCGGCTGTTGTCGCTGAAGCACGGATTCTCTACCGAGGTTTCCTTCCTGTTAGGTGGCTGACTTTCAGCCTGCACGGTCCCCTGGGGCAACGCTACTAGCCCCATAACCATGATGGAATTTGTCTGCTGCCTTCTGTACCGGCCTGTCTCTACCCTGATTTTACAAAATGGAACCAGTCCCGTGGCTCTCACGCACACTACACCCTAAACGGCTTCCTCCCACAGACAGGTCATCGGATGATAAAACAGTGTTTCTGTACACTGTTGTTTCTTCGAGTTAGAATTCTAGCGATTAGACTTCTATGCAAAAGTAGGGCCGCTGTGCTAGCTAAATCATACACACCGGGAATCTTGTCTTGCCTTTGCTG
The DNA here is from genome assembly GCF_964656455.1 of Halichoerus grypus. Lineage (NCBI taxonomy): Eukaryota > Metazoa > Chordata > Mammalia > Carnivora > Phocidae > Halichoerus > Halichoerus grypus. Next base: position 38,423,003 of record NC_135726.1, on the reverse strand, counting down.
GGGCCTGAGTCTCCCTCGTAAAGAGCTTTGGACTCCCTTGCAGTGCTCTCAAGCATGCACACAACAAAATGCTTCCACCCTCAGGAGCGGCTGTTTTTAATGAAGCACAGATTCTCTACCGAGTTTTTCCTTCGAGTTAGGTGGCTGGCTTTCAGGCTGCATGCACCCCCGGGGCAATGCTACTAGCCCCATAACCATGATTTGATTTGTGAGCTGCCATTCGTACGGGCCTGTCTCTACCCCGATTTTACGAAATGGCACAAGTCCCGTGACTCTCATCCACACTATACCCTAAACAGCTTCCTCGCACAGAGAGGTCTTTGGAAGCTAAAACACTGTTTCTGTACACTCTTCTTTCTTCCAGTTGGAACGCTTGCGATTAGATTTCCATGGAAAAGTAGGGCCGCAGTGCTATCTAAAACAAACACACGGGGAGTCTTGTCCTACCTTTTGCTGGGGCCTGAGTCTCACTCGTAAAAAGCTTTGTACTCCCTTACAGTGATCGCACACACGCACACAACAAAATGCTTCCACCCTCAGGAGCGGCTGTTTTCACTGAAGCACGGATTCTGTACCGAGTTTTTCCTTCGAGTTAGGGGGCGGAATTTCAGCCTGCACGCTCCGCCGGGGCAGCGCTACTAGCCCCATAACCATGATTTGATTTGTGAGCTGCCATTTGTACGGGCCTGTCTCTACCCCGATTTTACGAAATGGCACCAGTCCCGTGACTCTCATCCACACTACACCCTAAACGGCTTCCTCGCACAAAGAGGTCGTCGGAAGCTAAAACACTGTTTTGCTACACTGTTGTTTCTTCGAGTTAGAATCCTAGCGATTAGACTTCTATGCAAAAGTAGGGCCGCTCTGCTAGCTAAATCATACACACCGGGAGTCTTGCCTTGCCTTGGCTGGGGCCTGAGTCTCACTCGTAAAGAGCTTTGGACTGCCTTGCAGTGCTCTCACGCATGCACACAACAAAATGCTTCCACCCTCAGGAGCGGCTGTTTTTAATGAAGCACAGATCCTCTACCGAGTTTCTCCTTCGAGTTAGGTGAATGGCTTTCACCCTGCACGCACCGCCGGGGCAATGCTACTAGCCCCATAACCATGATTTGATTTGTGAGCTGCCATTTGTACGGGCCTGTCTCTACCCCGATTTTACGAAATGGCACCAGTCCCGTGACTCTCACCCACACTACACCCTAAACTGCTTCCTCCCACAGAGAGGTCGTTAGAAGCTGAAACACTGTTTCTGTCCACTGTTGTTTCTTCGAGTTAGAATGCTAGCGATTAGACTTCCATGCAAAAGTAGGGCCACTGTGTTAGCTAAATGAAACACACTGGGAGTCTTGTCTTGCCTTTGCTGGGGCCTGAGTCTCACTCGTAAAGAGCTTTGGACTCCCTTGCAGTGCTCTCACGCATGCACACAACAAAATGCTTCCACCCTCAGGAGCGGCTGTTTTCAATGAAGCACAGATCCTCTACCGAGTTTTTCCTTCGAGTTAGGTGGCTGGTGTTCAGGCTGCACGCACCCCCGGGGCAATGCTACTAGCCCCATAACCATGATGTGATTTGTGAGCTGCCTTCTGTACCGACCTGTCTCTACCCCGATTTTACGAACTGGAACCAGTCCCGTGGCTCTCACCCAAACTAAACCCTAAACTGCTTCCTCCCACAGAGAGGTCATTGGAAGCTAAAACCCTGTTTCTGTACACTGTTGTTTGTTTGAGTTAGAACCCTACCGATTAGACTTCTATGCAAAAGTAGGGCCGCAGTGCATGCTAGGTCAAACACACCGGGAGTCTTGTCCTGCCTTTTGGTGGGGCCTGAGTCTCACTCGTAAGAGCTTTAGACTCCCTTGCAGTGCTCTCACGCACGCACACAACAAAATGCTTCCACCCTCAGGAGCGGCTGTTTTCGCTGAAGCACGGATTCTCTAGTGAGTTTTTCCTTCGAGTTAGGTGGCTGACTTTCAGCCTGCACGGTCCCCTGGGGCAACGCTACTAACCCCATAACCATGATGTGATTTGTGAGCTGCCTTCTGTTCCGGCCTGTCTCTACCCCGATTTTACGAACTGGAACTCATCCCCAGGCTCTCACCCACAGTACACCCTAAACGGCTTCCTCCCATAGAGAGGTCGTCGGAAGATAAAACAGTGTTTCTATACACTGTTGTTTCTTCGAGTTAGAATTCTAGCGATTAGACTCCTATGCAAAAGTAGGGCCGCTGTGCTAGGTAAATCATACACACCGGGAGTCTTGCCTTGCCTTGGCTGGGGCCTGAGTCTCACTCGTAAAGGGCTTTGGACTCCCTTGCAGTGCTCTCACGCATGCACACAACAAAATGCTTCCACCCTCAGGAGTGGCTGTTTTTAATGAAGCACAGATCCTCTACCGAGTTTTTCCTTCGAGTTTGGTGGCTGGCTGTCAGGCTGCACGCACCCCCGGGGCAATGCTACTAGCCCCATAACCATGATTCGATTTGTGAGCTGCCATTTGTACGGTCCTGTCTCTACCCCGATTTTACGAAATGGAACTCATCCCCAGGCTCTCACCCACAGTACACCCTAAACGGCTTCCTCCCACAGAGAGGTCGTCGGAAGATAAAACAGTGTTTCTGTACACGGTTGTTACTTCGAGTTAGAATTCTAGCGATTAGACTTCTATGCAGAAGTAGGGCCGCTGTGCTAGCTAAATCATACACCCCGGGACTCTTGTCCTCCCCTTTGATGGGGTTTGAGTCTCACTCGTAAAAAGCTTTGGTCTCCCTTGCAGTGCTCTCACGCACGTACACAACAGAATGCTTCCACCCTCAGGAGCGGCTGTTTTCAATGAAGCACGGATTCTCTATGGAGTTTTTCCTTCGAGTTAGGTCGCTGACTTTCAGCCTGCACGAGCCTCAGGGGCAACGCTGCTAGCCCCGAAACGATGGTGTGATTTGTGAGCTGCCTTCTGTACTGGCCTGTCTCTACCCCGATTTTACGAAATGGAACCCATCCGCAGGCTCTCACCCACAGTACACGCTAAACTGCTTCCTCCCACAGAGAGGTCGTCGGAAGCTAAAACACTGTTTCTGTACACTGTTGTTTCTTCGAGTTAGAACGCTAGTTATTCGACTTCCATGCAAAGGTAGGGCCGCAGTGCTAGCTTAATCAAAGACAGGGGGAGTGTTCTGCCTTTGGCTGGGGCCTGAGTCTCACTCGTGAAAAAGTTTGGAATCCCTTTCAGTGCTCTCACGCACGCACACAAAGAAATGCTTCCGCCCTCAGGAGCGGCTGTTGTCGCTGAAGCACGGATTATCTACCGAGGTTTCCTTCGTGTTAGGTGGCTGACTTTCCGCCTGAACGCTCCCTCGTGGCCACGCTACTAGCCCCATAAACATGATGTGATTTGTGAGCTGCCTTCTGTTCCGGCCTGTCTCTACCACGATTTTACGAAATGGAGCCCATCCCCAGGCTCTCACACACAGTACACCCTAAACTGCTTCCTCCCACAGAGAGATCGTCGGAAGCTAAAACACTGTTTCTGTACACTGTTGTTTGTTCGAGTTAGAACGCTACCGATTAGACTTCAATGCAAAAGTAAGGCCGCAGTGCATGCTAGGTCAAACACACCGGGAGTCTTGTCCTGCCTTTTGGTGGGGCCTGAGTCTCACTCGTAAGAGCTTTAGACTCCCTTGCAGTGTTCTCACGCACGCACACAACAAAATGCTTCCACCCTCAGGAGCGGCTGTTTTTGCTGAAGCACGGATTCTCTAGCGAGTTTTTCCTTGGAGTTAGGTGGCTGACTTTCAGCCTGCACCGTCCCCTGGGGCAACGCTACTAGCCCCATAACGATGATGTGATTTGTGAGCTGCCTTCTGTACCGGCCTGCCGCTACACCGATTTTACGAAATGGAACTCATCCCCAGGCTCTCACCCACAGTACACCCTAAACGGCTTCCTCCCATAGAGAGGTCGTCGGAAGATAAAACAGTGTTTCTGTACACTGTTGTTTCTTCGAGTTAGAATCCTAGCGATTAGACTTCTATGCAAAAGCAGGGCCGCTGTGCTAGCTAACTCATACACACCGGGAGTCTTGTCCTGCCCTTTGATGGGGTTTGAGTCTCACTCGTAAAAAGCTTTGGTCTCCCTTGCAGTCCTCTCACGCACGTACACAACAAAATGCTTCCACCCTCAGGAGCGGCTGTTTTCAATGAAGCACGGATTCTCTACCGAGTTTTTCCTTCGAGTTAGGTCACTGACTTTCAGCCTGCACGAGCCTCAGGGGCAACGCTGCTAGCCCCGAAACGATGGTGTGATTTGTGAGCTGCCTTCTGTACCGGCCTGTCTCTACCCGGATTTTACGAAATGGAACCCATCCGCAGGCTCTCACCCACAGTACACGCTAAACTGCTTCCTCGCACAGAGAGGTCGTCGGAAGCTAAAACACTGTTTCTCTACACTGTTGTTTCTTCGAGTTAGAACGCTAGTTATTCGACTTCCATGCAAAGGTAGGGCCGCAGTGCTAGCTTAATCGAAGACACGGGGAGTCTTGTCCTGCCTTTTCCTTGGGCCTGAGTCTCACTCGTAAAAGTTTTGGACTCCCTAGCTGTGCTCTCAAGCACGCACACAACAAAATGCTTCCACCCTCAGGAGCGGCTGTTTTCGCTGAAGCACGGATTCTGTACCGAGTTTTTCCTTCGAGTTAGGTGGCTGAATTTCAGCCTCCACGCTCCGCGGGGGCAGCGCTACTAGCCCCATAACCATGATTTGATTTGTGAGCTGCCATTTGTACGGGCCTGTCTCTACCCCGATTTTACGAAATGGCACCAGTCCCGTGACTCTCACCCACACTACACCCTAAACTGCTTCCTCCCACAGAGAGGTCGTCGGAAGCTGAAACTCTGTTTCTGTACACTGTTGTTTCTTCGAGTTAGAATGCTAGCGATTAGACTTCCATGCAAAAGTAGGGCCACTGTGCTAGCTAAATGAAACACACCGGGAGTCTTGTCTTGCCTTTGCTGGGGCCTGAGTCTCACTCGTAAAGAGCTTTGGACTCCCTTGCAGTGCTGTCACGCATGCACACAACAAAATGCTTCCACCCTCAGGAGCGGCTGTTTTCAATGAAGCACAGATCGTCTACCGAGTTTTTCCTTCGAGTTAGGTGGCTCGCTTTCAGCCTGCACGCACCCCCGGGGCAATGCTACTAGCCCCATAACCATGATGTGATTTGTGAGCTGCCTTCTGTACCGACCTGTCTCTACCCCGATTTTACGAAATGGAACCAGTCCCGTGGCTCTCACCCAAACTAAACCCTAAACTTCTTCCTCCCACAGAGAGGTCATTGGAAGCTAAAACCCTGTTTCTGTACACTGTTGTTTGTTCGAGTAGAACCCTATTGATTAGACTTCAATGCAAAAGTAGGGCCGCTGTGCTAGCTTAGTCAAACACATGGGGAGTGTTGTTCTGCCTTTTGCTGGGGCCTGAGTCTCACTCGTGAAAAGGTTTGGAATCCCTTTCAGTGCTCTCACGCACACACACAACAAAATGATTCCGATCTCAGGAGCGGCTGTTGTCGCTGAAGCACGGATTCTCTACCGAGGTTTCCTTCCTGTTAGGTGGCTGACTTTCAGCCTGCACGGTCCCCTGGGGCAACGCTACTAGCCCCATAACCATGATGGAATTTGTCTGCTGCCTTCTGTACCGGCCTGTCTCTACCCTGATTTTACAAAATGGAACCAGTCCCGTGGCTCTCACGCACACTACACCCTAAACGGCTTCCTCCCACAGACAGGTCATCGGATGATAAAACAGTGTTTCTGTACACTGTTGTTTCTTCGAGTTAGAATTCTAGCGATTAGACTTCTATGCAAAAGTAGGGCCGCTGTGCTAGCTAAATCATACACACCGGGAATCTTGTCTTGCCTTTGCTGGGGCCTGAGTCTCCCTCGTAAAGAGCTTTGGACTCCCTTGCAGTGCTCTCAAGCATGCACACAACAAAATGCTTCCACCCTCAGGAGCGGCTGTTTTTAATGAAGCACAGATTCTCTACCGAGTTTTTCCTTCGAGTTAGGTGGCTGGCTTTCAGGCTGCATGCACCCCCGGGGCAATGCTACTAGCCCCATAACCATGATTTGATTTGTGAGCTGCCATTCGTACGGGCCTGTCTCTACCCCGATTTTACGAAATGGCACAAGTCCCGTGACTCTCATCCACACTATACCCTAAACAGCTTCCTCGCACAGAGAGGTCTTTGGAAGCTAAAACACTGTTTCTGTACACTCTTCTTTCTTCCAGTTGGAACGCTTGCGATTAGATTTCCATGGAAAAGTAGGGCCGCAGTGCTATCTAAAACAAACACACGGGGAGTCTTGTCCTACCTTTTGCTGGGGCCTGAGTCTCACTCGTAAAAAGCTTTGTACTCCCTTACAGTGATCGCACACACGCACACAACAAAATGCTTCCACCCTCAGGAGCGGCTGTTTTCACTGAAGCACGGATTCTGTACCGAGTTTTTCCTTCGAGTTAGGGGGCGGAATTTCAGCCTGCACGCTCCGCCGGGGCAGCGCTACTAGCCCCATAACCATGATTTGATTTGTGAGCTGCCATTTGTACGGGCCTGTCTCTACCCCGATTTTACGAAATGGCACCAGTCCCGTGACTCTCATCCACACTACACCCTAAACGGCTTCCTCGCACAAAGAGGTCGTCGGAAGCTAAAACACTGTTTTGCTACACTGTTGTTTCTTCGAGTTAGAATCCTAGCGATTAGACTTCTATGCAAAAGTAGGGCCGCTCTGCTAGCTAAATCATACACACCGGGAGTCTTGCCTTGCCTTGGCTGGGGCCTGAGTCTCACTCGTAAAGAGCTTTGGACTGCCTTGCAGTGCTCTCACGCATGCACACAACAAAATGCTTCCACCCTCAGGAGCGGCTGTTTTTAATGAAGCACAGATCCTCTACCGAGTTTCTCCTTCGAGTTAGGTGAATGGCTTTCACCCTGCACGCACCGCCGGGGCAATGCTACTAGCCCCATAACCATGATTTGATTTGTGAGCTGCCATTTGTACGGGCCTGTCTCTACCCCGATTTTACGAAATGGCACCAGTCCCGTGACTCTCACCCACACTACACCCTAAACTGCTTCCTCCCACAGAGAGGTCGTTAGAAGCTGAAACACTGTTTCTGTCCACTGTTGTTTCTTCGAGTTAGAATGCTAGCGATTAGACTTCCATGCAAAAGTAGGGCCACTGTGTTAGCTAAATGAAACACACTGGGAGTCTTGTCTTGCCTTTGCTGGGGCCTGAGTCTCACTCGTAAAGAGCTTTGGACTCCCTTGCAGTGCTCTCACGCATGCACACAACAAAATGCTTCCACCCTCAGGAGCGGCTGTTTTCAATGAAGCACAGATCCTCTACCGAGTTTTTCCTTCGAGTTAGGTGGCTGGTGTTCAGGCTGCACGCACCCCCGGGGCAATGCTACTAGCCCCATAACCATGATGTGATTTGTGAGCTGCCTTCTGTACCGACCTGTCTCTACCCCGATTTTACGAACTGGAACCAGTCCCGTGGCTCTCACCCAAACTAAACCCTAAACTGCTTCCTCCCACAGAGAGGTCATTGGAAGCTAAAACCCTGTTTCTGTACACTGTTGTTTGTTTGAGTTAGAACCCTACCGATTAGACTTCTATGCAAAAGTAGGGCCGCAGTGCATGCTAGGTCAAACACACCGGGAGTCTTGTCCTGCCTTTTGGTGGGGCCTGAGTCTCACTCGTAAGAGCTTTAGACTCCCTTGCAGTGCTCTCACGCACGCACACAACAAAATGCTTCCACCCTCAGGAGCGGCTGTTTTCGCTGAAGCACGGATTCTCTAGTGAGTTTTTCCTTCGAGTTAGGTGGCTGACTTTCAGCCTGCACGGTCCCCTGGGGCAACGCTACTAACCCCATAACCATGATGTGATTTGTGAGCTGCCTTCTGTTCCGGCCTGTCTCTACCCCGATTTTACGAACTGGAACTCATCCCCAGGCTCTCACCCACAGTACACCCTAAACGGCTTCCTCCCATAGAGAGGTCGTCGGAAGATAAAACAGTGTTTCTATACACTGTTGTTTCTTCGAGTTAGAATTCTAGCGATTAGACTCCTATGCAAAAGTAGGGCCGCTGTGCTAGGTAAATCATACACACCGGGAGTCTTGCCTTGCCTTGGCTGGGGCCTGAGTCTCACTCGTAAAGGGCTTTGGACTCCCTTGCAGTGCTCTCACGCATGCACACAACAAAATGCTTCCACCCTCAGGAGTGGCTGTTTTTAATGAAGCACAGATCCTCTACCGAGTTTTTCCTTCGAGTTTGGTGGCTGGCTGTCAGGCTGCACGCACCCCCGGGGCAATGCTACTAGCCCCATAACCATGATTCGATTTGTGAGCTGCCATTTGTACGGTCCTGTCTCTACCCCGATTTTACGAAATGGAACTCATCCCCAGGCTCTCACCCACAGTACACCCTAAACGGCTTCCTCCCACAGAGAGGTCGTCGGAAGATAAAACAGTGTTTCTGTACACGGTTGTTACTTCGAGTTAGAATTCTAGCGATTAGACTTCTATGCAGAAGTAGGGCCGCTGTGCTAGCTAAATCATACACCCCGGGACTCTTGTCCTCCCCTTTGATGGGGTTTGAGTCTCACTCGTAAAAAGCTTTGGTCTCCCTTGCAGTGCTCTCACGCACGTACACAACAGAATGCTTCCACCCTCAGGAGCGGCTGTTTTCAATGAAGCACGGATTCTCTATGGAGTTTTTCCTTCGAGTTAGGTCGCTGACTTTCAGCCTGCACGAGCCTCAGGGGCAACGCTGCTAGCCCCGAAACGATGGTGTGATTTGTGAGCTGCCTTCTGTACTGGCCTGTCTCTACCCCGATTTTACGAAATGGAACCCATCCGCAGGCTCTCACCCACAGTACACGCTAAACTGCTTCCTCCCACAGAGAGGTCGTCGGAAGCTAAAACACTGTTTCTGTACACTGTTGTTTCTTCGAGTTAGAACGCTAGTTATTCGACTTCCATGCAAAGGTAGGGCCGCAGTGCTAGCTTAATCAAAGACAGGGGGAGTGTTCTGCCTTTGGCTGGGGCCTGAGTCTCACTCGTGAAAAAGTTTGGAATCCCTTTCAGTGCTCTCACGCACGCACACAAAGAAATGCTTCCGCCCTCAGGAGCGGCTGTTGTCGCTGAAGCACGGATTATCTACCGAGGTTTCCTTCGTGTTAGGTGGCTGACTTTCCGCCTGAACGCTCCCTCGTGGCCACGCTACTAGCCCCATAAACATGATGTGATTTGTGAGCTGCCTTCTGTTCCGGCCTGTCTCTACCACGATTTTACGAAATGGAGCCCATCCCCAGGCTCTCACACACAGTACACCCTAAACTGCTTCCTCCCACAGAGAGATCGTCGGAAGCTAAAACACTGTTTCTGTACACTGTTGTTTGTTCGAGTTAGAACGCTACCGATTAGACTTCAATGCAAAAGTAAGGCCGCAGTGCATGCTAGGTCAAACACACCGGGAGTCTTGTCCTGCCTTTTGGTGGGGCCTGAGTCTCACTCGTAAGAGCTTTAGACTCCCTTGCAGTGTTCTCACGCACGCACACAACAAAATGCTTCCACCCTCAGGAGCGGCTGTTTTTGCTGAAGCACGGATTCTCTAGCGAGTTTTTCCTTGGAGTTAGGTGGCTGACTTTCAGCCTGCACCGTCCCCTGGGGCAACGCTACTAGCCCCATAACGATGATGTGATTTGTGAGCTGCCTTCTGTACCGGCCTGCCGCTACACCGATTTTACGAAATGGAACTCATCCCCAGGCTCTCACCCACAGTACACCCTAAACGGCTTCCTCCCATAGAGAGGTCGTCGGAAGATAAAACAGTGTTTCTGTACACTGTTGTTTCTTCGAGTTAGAATCCTAGCGATTAGACTTCTATGCAAAAGCAGGGCCGCTGTGCTAGCTAACTCATACACACCGGGAGTCTTGTCCTGCCCTTTGATGGGGTTTGAGTCTCACTCGTAAAAAGCTTTGGTCTCCCTTGCAGTCCTCTCACGCACGTACACAACAAAATGCTTCCACCCTCAGGAGCGGCTGTTTTCAATGAAGCACGGATTCTCTACCGAGTTTTTCCTTCGAGTTAGGTCACTGACTTTCAGCCTGCACGAGCCTCAGGGGCAACGCTGCTAGCCCCGAAACGATGGTGTGATTTGTGAGCTGCCTTCTGTACCGGCCTGTCTCTACCCGGATTTTACGAAATGGAACCCATCCGCAGGCTCTCACCCACAGTACACGCTAAACTGCTTCCTCGCACAGAGAGGTCGTCGGAAGCTAAAACACTGTTTCTCTACACTGTTGTTTCTTCGAGTTAGAACGCTAGTTATTCGACTTCCATGCAAAGGTAGGGCCGCAGTGCTAGCTTAATCGAAGACACGGGGAGTCTTGTCCTGCCTTTTCCTTGGGCCTGAGTCTCACTCGTAAAAGTTTTGGACTCCCTAGCTGTGCTCTCAAGCACGCACACAACAAAATGCTTCCACCCTCAGGAGCGGCTGTTTTCGCTGAAGCACGGATTCTGTACCGAGTTTTTCCTTCGAGTTAGGTGGCTGAATTTCAGCCTCCACGCTCCGCGGGGGCAGCGCTACTAGCCCCATAACCATGATTTGATTTGTGAGCTGCCATTTGTACGGGCCTGTCTCTACCCCGATTTTACGAAATGGCACCAGTCCCGTGACTCTCACCCACACTACACCCTAAACTGCTTCCTCCCACAGAGAGGTCGTCGGAAGCTGAAACTCTGTTTCTGTACACTGTTGTTTCTTCGAGTTAGAATGCTAGCGATTAGACTTCCATGCAAAAGTAGGGCCACTGTGCTAGCTAAATGAAACACACCGGGAGTCTTGTCTTGCCTTTGCTGGGGCCTGAGTCTCACTCGTAAAGAGCTTTGGACTCCCTTGCAGTGCTGTCACGCATGCACACAACAAAATGCTTCCACCCTCAGGAGCGGCTGTTTTCAATGAAGCACAGATCGTCTACCGAGTTTTTCCTTCGAGTTAGGTGGCTCGCTTTCAGCCTGCACGCACCCCCGGGGCAATGCTACTAGCCCCATAACCATGATGTGATTTGTGAGCTGCCTTCTGTACCGACCTGTCTCTACCCCGATTTTACGAAATGGAACCAGTCCCGTGGCTCTCACCCAAACTAAACCCTAAACTTCTTCCTCCCACAGAGAGGTCATTGGAAGCTAAAACCCTGTTTCTGTACACTGTTGTTTGTTCGAGTAGAACCCTATTGATTAGACTTCAATGCAAAAGTAGGGCCGCTGTGCTAGCTTAGTCAAACACATGGGGAGTGTTGTTCTGCCTTTTGCTGGGGCCTGAGTCTCACTCGTGAAAAGGTTTGGAATCCCTTTCAGTGCTCTCACGCACACACACAACAAAATGATTCCGATCTCAGGAGCGGCTGTTGTCGCTGAAGCACGGATTCTCTACCGAGGTTTCCTTCCTGTTAGGTGGCTGACTTTCAGCCTGCACGGTCCCCTGGGGCAACGCTACTAGCCCCATAACCATGATGGAATTTGTCTGCTGCCTTCTGTACCGGCCTGTCTCTACCCTGATTTTACAAAATGGAACCAGTCCCGTGGCTCTCACGCACACTACACCCTAAACGGCTTCCTCCCACAGACAGGTCATCGGATGATAAAACAGTGTTTCTGTACACTGTTGTTTCTTCGAGTTAGAATTCTAGCGATTAGACTTCTATGCAAAAGTAGGGCCGCTGTGCTAGCTAAATCATACACACCGGGAATCTTGTCTTGCCTTTGCTGGGGCCTGAGTCTCCCTCGTAAAGAGCTTTGGACTCCCTTGCAGTGCTCTCAAGCATGCACACAACAAAATGCTTCCACCCTCAGGAGCGGCTGTTTTTAATGAAGCACAGATTCTCTACCGAGTTTTTCCTTCGAGTTAGGTGGCTGGCTTTCAGGCTGCATGCACCCCCGGGGCAATGCTACTAGCCCCATAACCATGATTTGATTTGTGAGCTGCCATTCGTACGGGCCTGTCTCTACCCCGATTTTACGAAATGGCACAAGTCCCGTGACTCTCATCCACACTATACCCTAAACAGCTTCCTCGCACAGAGAGGTCTTTGGAAGCTAAAACACTGTTTCTGTACACTCTTCTTTCTTCCAGTTGGAACGCTTGCGATTAGATTTCCATGGAAAAGTAGGGCCGCAGTGCTATCTAAAACAAACACACGGGGAGTCTTGTCCTACCTTTTGCTGGGGCCTGAGTCTCACTCGTAAAAAGCTTTGTACTCCCTTACAGTGATCGCACACACGCACACAACAAAATGCTTCCACCCTCAGGAGCGGCTGTTTTCACTGAAGCACGGATTCTGTACCGAGTTTTTCCTTCGAGTTAGGGGGCGGAATTTCAGCCTGCACGCTCCGCGGGGGCAGCGCTACTAGCCCCATAACCATGATTTGATTTGTGAGCTGCCATTTCTACGGGCCTGTCTCTACCCCGATTTTACGAAATGGCACCAGTCCCGTGACTCTCATCCACACTACACCCTAAACGGCTTCCTCGCACAAAGAGGTCGTCGGAAGCTAAAACACTGTTTTGCTACACTGTTGTTTCTTCGAGTTAGAATCCTAGCGATTAGACTTCTATGCAAAAGTAGGGCCGCTCTGCTAGGTAAATCATACACACCGGGAGTCTTGCCTTGCCTTGGCTGGGGCCTGAGTCTCACTCGTAAAGAGCTTTGGACTGCCTTGCAGTGCTCTCACGCATGCACACAACAAAATGCTTCCACCCTCAGGAGCGGCTGTTTTTAATGAAGCACAGATCCTCTACCGAGTTTCTCCTTCGAGTTAGGTGAATGGCTTTCACCCTGCACGCACCGCCGGGGCAATGCTACTAGCCCCATAACCATGATTTGATTTGTGAGCTGCCATTTGTACGGGCCTGTCTCTACCCCGATTTTACGAAATGGCACCAGTCCCGTGACTCTCACCCACACTACACCCTAAACTGCTTCCTCCCACAGAGAGGTCGTTAGAAGCTGAAACACTGTTTCTGTCCACTGTTGTTTCTTCGAGTTAGAATGCTAGCGATTAGACTTCCATGCAAAAGTAGGGCCACTGTGTTAGCTAAATGAAACACACTGGGAGTCTTGTCTTGCCTTTGCTGGGGCCTGAGTCTCACTCGTAAAGAGCTTTGGACTCCCTTGCAGTGCTCTCACGCATGCACACAACAAAATGCTTCCACCCTCAGGAGCGGCTGTTTTCAATGAAGCACAGATCCTCTACCGAGTTTTTCCTTCGAGTTAGGTGGCTGGTGTTCAGGCTGCACGCACCCCCGGGGCAATGCTACTAGCCCCATAACCATGATGTGATTTGTGAGCTGCCTTCTGTACCGACCTGTGTCTACCCAGATTTTACGAACTGGAACCAGTCCCGTGGCTCTCACCCAAACTAAACCCTAAACTGCTTCCTCCCACAGAGAGGTCATTGGAAGCTAAAACCCTGTTTCTGTACACTGTTGTTTGTTTGAGTTAGAACCCTACCGATTAGACTTCTATGCAAAAGTAGGGCCGCAGTGCATGCTAGGTCAAACACACCGGGAGTCTTGTCCTGCCTTTTGGTGGGGCCTGAGTCTCACTCGTAAGAGCTTTAGACTCCCTTGCAGTGCTCTCACGCACGCACACAACAAAATGCTTCCACCCTCAGGAGCGGCTGTTTTCGCTGAAGCACGGATTCTCTAGTGAGTTTTTCCTTCGAGTTAGGTGGCTGACTTTCAGCCTGCACGGTCCCCTGGGGCAACGCTACTAACCCCATAACCATGATGTGATTTGTGAGCTGCCTTCTGTTCCGGCCTGTCTCTACCCCGATTTTACGAACTGGAACTCATCCCCAGGCTCTCACCCACAGTACACCCTAAACGGCTTCCTCCCATAGAGAGGTCGTCGGAAGATAAAACAGTGTTTCTATACACTGTTGTTTCTTCGAGTTAGAATTCTAGCGATTAGACTCCTATGCAAAAGTAGGGCCGCTGTGCTAGGTAAATCATACACACCGGGAGTCTTGCCTTGCCTTGGCTGGGGCCTGAGTCTCACTCGTAAAGGGCTTTGGACTCCCTTGCAGTGCTCTCACGCATGCACACAACAAAATGCTTCCACCCTCAGGAGTGGCTGTTTTTAATGAAGCACAGATCCTCTACCGAGTTTTTCCTTCGAGTTTGGTGCCTGGCTGTCAGGCTGCACGCACCCCCGGGGCAATGCTACTAGCCCCATAACCATGATTCGATTTGTGAGCTGCCATTTGTACGGTCCTGTCTCTACCCCGATTTTACGAAATGGAACTCATCCCCAGGCTCTCACCCACAGTACACCCTAAACGGCTTCCTCCCACAGAGAGGTCGTCGGAAGATAAAACAGTGTTTCTGTACACGGTTGTTACTTCGAGTTAGAATTCTAGCGATTAGACTTCTATGCAGAAGTAGGGCCGCTGTGCTAGCTAAATCATACACCCCGGGACTCTTGTCCTCCCCTTTGATGGGGTTTGAGTCTCACTCGTAAAAAGCTTTGGTCTCCCTTGCAGTGCTCTCACGCACGTACACAACAGAATGCTTCCACCCTCAGGAGCGGCTGTTTTCAATGAAGCACGGATTCTCTATGGAGTTTTTCCTTCGAGTTAGGTCGCTGACTTTCAGCCTGCACGAGCCTCAGGGGCAACGCTGCTAGCCCCGAAACGATGGTGTGATTTGTGAGCTGCCTTCTGTACTGGCCTGTCTCTACCCCGATTTTACGAAATGGAACCCATCCGCAGGCTCTCACCCACAGTACACGCTAAACTGCTTCCTCCCACAGAGAGGTCGTCGGAAGCTAAAACACTGTTTCTGTACACTGTTGTTTCTTCGAGTTAGAACGCTAGTTATTCGACTTCCATGCAAAGGTAGGGCCGCAGTGCTAGCTTAATCAAAGACAGGGGGAGTGTTCTGCCTTTGGCTGGGGCCTGAGTCTCACTCGTGAAAAAGTTTGGAATCCCTTTCAGTGCTCTCACGCACGCACACAAAGAAATGCTTCCGCCCTCAGGAGCGGCTGTTGTCGCTGAAGCACGGATTATCTACCGAGGTTTCCTTCGTGTTAGGTGGCTGACTTTCCGCCTGAACGCTCCCTCGTGGCCACGCTACTAGCCCCATAAACATGATGTGATTTGTGAGCTGCCTTCTGTTCCGGCCTGTCTCTACCACGATTTTACGAAATGGAGCCCATCCCCAGGCTCTCACACACAGTACACCCTAAACTGCTTCCTCCCACAGAGAGATCGTCGGAAGCTAAAACACTGTTTCTGTACACTGTTGTTTGTTCGAGTTAGAACGCTACCGATTAGACTTCAATGCAAAAGTAAGGCCGCAGTGCATGCTAGGTCAAACACACCGGGAGTCTTGTCCTGCCTTTTGGTGGGGCCTGAGTCTCACTCGTAAGAGCTTTAGACTCCCTTGCAGTGTTCTCACGCACGCACACAACAAAATGCTTCCACCCTCAGGAGCGGCTGTTTTTGCTGAAGCACGGATTCTCTAGCGAGTTTTTCCTTGGAGTTAGGGGGCTGACTTTCAGCCTGCACCGTCCCCTGGGGCAACGCTACTAGCCCCATAACGATGATGTGATTTGTGAGCTGCCTTCTGTACCGGCCTGCCGCTACACCGATTTTACGAAATGGAACTCATCCCCAGGCTCTCACCCACAGTACACCCTAAACGGCTTCCTCCCATAGAGAGGTCGTCGGAAGATAAAACAGTGTTTCTGTACACTGTTGTTTCTTCGAGTTAGAATCCTAGCGATTAGACTTCTATGCAAAAGCAGGGCCGCTGTGCTAGCTAACTCATACACACCGGGAGTCTTGTCCTGCCCTTTGATGGGGTTTGAGTCTCACTCGTAAAAAGCTTTGGTCTCCCTTGCAGTCCTCTCACGCACGTACACAACAAAATGCTTCCACCCTCAGGAGCGGCTGTTTTCAATGAAGCACGGATTCTCTACCGAGTTTTTCCTTCGAGTTAGGTCACTGACTTTCAGCCTGCACGAGCCTCAGGGGCAACGCTGCTAGCCCCGAAACGATGGTGTGATTTGTGAGCTGCCTTCTGTACCGGCCTGTCTCTACCCGGATTTTACGAAATGGAACCCATCCGCAGGCTCTCACCCACAGTACACGCTAAACTGCTTCCTCGCACAGAGAGGTCGTCGGAAGCTAAAACACTGTTTCTCTACACTGTTGTTTCTTCGAGTTAGAACGCTAGTTATTCGACTTCCATGCAAAGGTAGGGCCGCAGTGCTAGCTTAATCGAAGACACGGGGAGTCTTGTCCTGCCTTTTCCTTGGGCCTGAGTCTCACTCGTAAAAGTTTTGGACTCCCTAGCTGTGCTCTCAAGCACGCACACAACAAAATGCTTCCACCCTCAGGAGCGGCTGTTTTCGCTGAAGCACGGATTCTGTACCGAGTTTTTCCTTCGAGTTAGGTGGCTGAATTTCAGCCTCCACGCTCCGCGGGGGCAGCGCTACTAGCCCCATAACCATGATTTGATTTGTGAGCTGCCATTTGTACGGGCCTGTCTCTACCCCGATTTTACGAAATGGCACCAGTCCCGTGACTCTCACCCACACTACACCCTAAACTGCTTCCTCCCACAGAGAGGTCGTCGGAAGCTGAAACTCTGTTTCTGTACACTGTTGTTTCTTCGAGTTAGAATGCTAGCGATTAGACTTCCATGCAAAAGTAGGGCCACTGTGCTAGCTAAATGAAACACACCGGGAGTCTTGTCTTGCCTTTGCTGGGGCCTGAGTCTCACTCGTAAAGAGCTTTGGACTCCCTTGCAGTGCTGTCACGCATGCACACAACAAAATGCTTCCACCCTCAGGAGCGGCTGTTTTCAATGAAGCACAGATCGTCTACCGAGTTTTTCCTTCGAGTTAGGTGGCTCGCTTTCAGCCTGCACGCACCCCCGGGGCAATGCTACTAGCCCCATAACCATGATGTGATTTGTGAGCTGCCTTCTGTACCGACCTGTCTCTACCCCGATTTTACGAAATGGAACCAGTCCCGTGGCTCTCACCCAAACTAAACCCTAAACTGCTTCCTCCCACAGAGAGGTCATTGGAAGCTAAAACCCTGTTTCTGTACACTGTTGTTTGTTCGAGTAGAACCCTATTGATTAGACTTCAATGCAAAAGTAGGGCCGCTGTGCTAGCTTAGTCAAACACATGGGGAGTGTTGTTCTGCCTTTTGCTGGGGCCTGAGTCTCACTCGTGAAAAGGTTTGGAATCCCTTTCAGTGCTCTCACGCACACACACAACAAAATGATTCCGATCTCAGGAGCGGCTGTTGTCGCTGAAGCATGGATTCTCTACCGAGGTTTCCTTCCTGTTAGGTGGCTGACTTTCAGCCTGCACGGTCCCCTGGGGCAACGCTACTAGCCCCATAACCATGATGGAATTTGTCTGCTGCCTTCTGTACCGGCCTGTCTCTACCCTGATTTTACAAAATGGAACCAGTCCCGTGGCTCTCACGCACACTACACCCTAAACGGCTTCCTCCCACAGACAGGTCATCGGATGATAAAACAGTGTTTCTGTACACTGTTGTTTCTTCGAGTTAGAATTCTAGCGATTAGACTTCTATGCAAAAGTAGGGCCGCTGTGCTAGCTAAATCATACACACCGGGAATCTTGTCTTGCCTTTGCTGGGGCCTGAGTCTCCCTCGTAAAGAGCTTTGGACTCCCTTGCAGTGCTCTCAAGCATGCACACAACAAAATGCTTCCACCCTCAGGAGCGGCTGTTTTTAATGAAGCACAGATTCTCTACCGAGTTTTTCCTTCGAGTTAGGTGGCTGGCTTTCAGGCTGCATGCACCCCCGGGGCAATGCTACTAGCCCCATAACCATGATTTGATTTGTGAGCTGCCATTCGTACGGGCCTGTCTCTACCCCGATTTTACGAAATGGCACAAGTCCCGTGACTCTCATCCACACTATACCCTAAACAGCTTCCTCGCACAGAGAGGTCTTTGGAAGCTAAAACACTGTTTCTGTACACTCTTCTTTCTTCCAGTTGGAACGCTTGCGATTAGATTTCCATGGAAAAGTAGGGCCGCAGTGCTATCTAAAACAAAAACACGGGGAGTCTTGTCCTACCTTTTGCTGCGGCCTGAGTCTCACTCGTAAAAAGCTTTGTACTCCCTTACAGTGATCGCACACACGCACACAACAAAATGCTTCCACCCTCAGGAGCGGCTGTTTTCACTGAAGCACGGATTCTGTACCGAGTTTTTCCTTCGAGTTAGGGGGCGGAATTTCAGCCTGCACGCTCCGCGGGGGCAGCGCTACTAGCCCCATAACCATGATTTGATTTGTGAGCTGCCATTTGTACGGGCCTGTCTCTACCCCGATTTTACGAAATGGCACCAGTCCCGTGACTCTCATCCACACTACACCCTAAACGGCTTCCTCGCACAAAGAGGTCGTCGGAAGCTAAAACACTGTTTTGCTACACTGTTGTTTCTTCGAGTTAGAATCCTAGCGATTAGACTTCTATGCAAAAGTAGGGCCGCTCTGCTAGCTAAATCATACACACCGGGAGTCTTGCCTTGCCTTGGCTGGGGCCTGAGTCTCACTCGTAAAGGGCTTTGGACTGCCTTGCAGTGCTCTCACGCATGCACACAAGAAAATGCTTCCACCCTCAGGAGCGGCTGTTTTTAATGAAGCACAGATCCTCTACCGAGTTTCTCCTTCGAGTTAGGTGAATGGCTTTCACCCTGCACGCACCGCCGGGGCAATGCTACTAGCCCCATAACCATGATTTGATTTGTGAGCTGCCATTTGTACGGGCCTGTCTCTACCCCGATTTTACGAAATGGCACCAGTCCCGTGACTCTCACCCACACTACACCCTAAACTGCTTCCTCCCACAGAGAGGTCGTTAGAAGCTAAAACACTGTTTCTGTCCACTGTTGTTTCTTCGAGTTAGAATGCTAGCGATTAGACTTCCATGCAAAAGTAGGGCCACTGTGTTAGCTAAATGAAACACACTGGGAGTCTTGTCTTGCCTTTGCTGGGGCCTGAGTCTCACTCGTAAAGAGCTTTGGACTCCCTTGCAGTGCTCTCACGCATGCACACAACAAAATGCTTCCACCCTCAGGAGCGGCTGTTTTCAATGAAGCACAGATCCTCTACCGAGTTTTTCCTTCGAGTTAGGTGGCTGGTGTTCAGGCTGCACGCACCCCCGGGGCAATGCTACTAGCCCCATAACCATGATGTGATTTGTGAGCTGCCTTCTGTACCGACCTGTCTCTACCCCGATTTTACGAACTGGAACCAGTCCCGTGGCTCTCACCCAAACTAAACCCTAAACTGCTTCCTCCCACAGAGAGGTCATTGGAAGCTAAAACCCTGTTTCTGTACACTGTTGTTTGTTTGAGTTAGAACCCTACCGATTAGACTTCTATGCAAAAGTAGGGCCGCAGTGCATGCTAGGTCAAACACACCGGGAGTCTTGTCCTGCCTTTTGGTGGGGCCTGAGTCTCACTCGTAAGAGCTTTAGACTCCCTTGCGGTGCTCTCACGCACGCACACAACAAAATGCTTCCACCCTCAGGAGCGGCTGTTTTCGCTGAAGCACGGATTCTCTAGTGAGTTTTTCCTTCGAGTTAGGTGGCTGACTTTCAGCCTGCACGGTCCCCTGGGGCAACGCTACTAACCCCATAACTATGATGTGATTTGTGAGCTGCCTTCTGTTCCGGCCTGTCTCTACCCCGATTTTACGAACTGGAACTCATCCCCAGGCTCTCACCCACAGTACACCCTAAACGGCTTCCTCCCATAGAGAGGTCGTCGGAAGATAAAACAGTGTTTCTATACACTGTTGTTTCTTCGAGTTAGAATTCTAGCGATTAGACTCCTATGCAAAAGTAGGGCCGCTGTGCTAGGTAAATCATACACACCGGGAGTCTTGCCTTGCCTTGGCTGGGGCCTGAGTCTCACTCGTAAAGGGCTTTGGACTCCCTTGCAGTGCTCTCACGCATGCACACAACAAAATGCTTCGACCCTCAGGAGTGGCTATTTTTAATGAAGCACAGATCCTCTACCGAGTTTTTCCTTCGAGTTTGGTGGCTGGCTTTCAGGCTGCACGCACCCCCGGGGCAATGCTACTAGCCCCATAACCATGATTCGATTTGTGAGCTGCCATTTGTACGGTCCTGTCTCTACCCCGATTTTACGAAATGGAACTCATCCCCAGGCTCTCACCCACAGTACACCCTAAACGGCTTCCTCCCACAGAGAGGTCGTCGGAAGATAAAACAGTGTTTCTGTACACGGTTGTTACTTCGAGTTAGAATTCTAGCGATTAGACTTCTATGCAGAAGTAGGGCCGCTGTGCTATCTAAATCATACACCCCGGGACTCTTGTCCTCCCCTTTGATGGGGTTTGAGTCTCACTCGTAAAAAGCTTTGGTCTCCCTTGCAGTGCTCTCACGCACGTACACAACAGAATGCTTCCACCCTTAGGAGCGGCTGTTTTCAATGAAGCACGGATTCTCTATGGAGTTTTTCCTTCGAGTTAGGTCGCTGACTTTCAGCCTGCACGAGCCTCAGGGGCAACGCTGCTAGCCCCGAAACGATGGTGTGATTTGTGAGCTGCCTTCTGTACTGGCCTGTCTCTACCCCGATTTTACGAAATGGAACCCATCCGCAGGCTCTCACCCACAGTACACGCTAAACTGCTTCCTCCCACAGAGAGGTCGTCGGAAGCTAAAACACTGTTTCTGTACACTGTTGTTTCTTCGAGTTAGAACGCTAGTTATTCGACTTCCATGCAAAGGTAGGGCCGCAGTGCTAGCTTAATCAAAGACAGGGGGAGTGTTCTGCCTTTGGCTGGGGCCTGAGTCTCACTCGTGAAAAAGTTTGGAATCCCTTTCAGTGCTCTCACGCACGCACACAAAGAAATGCTTCCGCCCTCAGGAGCGGCTGTTGTCGCTGAAGCACGGATTATCTACCGAGGTTTCCTTCGTGTTAGGTGGCTGACTTTCCGCCTGAACGCTCCCTCGTGGCCACGCTACTAGCCCCATAAACATGATGTGATTTGTGAGCTGCCTTCTGTTCCGGCCTGTCTCTACCACGATTTTACGAAATGGAGCCCATCCCCAGGCTCTCACACACAGTACACCCTAAACTGCTTCCTCCCACAGAGAGATCGTCGGAAGCTAAAACACTGTTTCTGTACACTGTTGTTTGTTCGAGTTAGAACGCTACCGATTAGACTTCAATGCAAAAGTAAGGCCGCAGTGCATGCTAGGTCAAACACACCGGGAGTCTTGTCCTGCCTTTTGGTGGGGCCTGAGTCTCACTCGTAAGAGCTTTAGACTCCCTTGCAGTGTTCTCACGCACGCACACAACAAAATGCTTCCACCCTCAGGAGCGGCTGTTTTTGCTGAAGCACGGATTCTCTAGCGAGTTTTTCCTTGGAGTTAGGTGGCTGACTTTCAGCCTGCACCGTCCCCTGGGGCAACGCTACTAGCCCCATAACGATGATGTGATTTGTGAGCTGCCTTCTGTACCGGCCTGCCGCTACACCGATTTTACGAAATGGAACTCATCCGCAGGCTCTCACCCACAGTACACCCTAAACGGCTTCCTCCCATAGAGAGGTCGTCGGAAGATAAAACAGTGTTTCTGTACACTGTTGTTTCTTCGAGTTAGAATCCTAGCGATTAGACTTCTATGCAAAAGCAGGGCCGCTGTGCTAGCTAACTCATACACACCGGGAGTCTTGTCCTGCCCTTTGATGGGGTTTGAGTCTCACTCGTAAAAAGCTTTGGTCTCCCTTGCAGTCCTCTCACGCACGTACACAACAAAATGCTTCCACCCTCAGGAGCGGCTGTTTTCAATGGAGCACGGATTCTCTACCGAGTTTTTCCTTCGAGTTAGGTCACTGACTTTCAGCCTGCACGAGCCTCAGGGGCAACGCTGCTAGCCCCGAAACGATGGTGTGATTTGTGAGCTGCCTTCTGTACCGGCCTGTCTCTACCCGGATTTTACGAAATGGAACCCATCCGCAGGCTCTCACCCACAGTACACGCTAAACTGCTTCCTCGCACAGAGAGGTCGTCGGAAGCTAAAACACTGTTTCTCTACACTGTTGTTTCTTCGAGTTAGAACGCTAGTTATTCGACTTCCATGCAAAGGTAGGGCCGCAGTGCTAGCTTAATCGAAGACACGGGGAGTCTTGTCCTGCCTTTTCCTTGGGCCTGAGTCTCACTCGTAAAAGTTTTGGATTCCCTAGCTGTGCTCTCAAGCACGCACACAACAAAATGCTTCCACCCTCAGGAGCGGCTGTTTTCACTGAAGCACGGATTCTGTACCGAGTTTTTCCTTCGAGTTAGGTGGTTAAATTCAGCCTGCACGCTCCGCGGGGGCAGCGCTACTAGCCCCATAACCATGATTTGATTTGTGAGCTGCCATTTGTACGGGCCTGTCTCTACCCCGATTTTACGAAATGGCACCAGTCCCGTGACTCTCACCCACACTACACCCTAAACTGCTTCCTCCCACAGAGAGGTCGTCGGAAGCTGAAACTCTGTTTCTGTACACTGTTGTTTCTTCGAGTTAGAATGCTAGCGATTAGACTTCCATGCAAAAGTAGGGCCACAGTGCTAGCTAAATGAAACACACCGGGAGTCTTGTCTTGCCTTTGCTGGGGCCTGAGTCTCACTCGTAAAGAGCTTTGGACTCCCTTGCAGTGCTGTCACGCATGCACACAACAAAATGCTTCCACCCTCAGGAGCGGCTGTTTTCAATGAAGCACAGATCGTCTACCGAGTTTTTCCTTCGAGTTAGGTGGCTCGCTTTCAGCCTGCACGCACCCCCGGGGCAATGCTACTAGCCCCATAACCATGATGTGATTTGTGAGCTGCCTTCTGTACCGACCTGTCTCTACCCCGATTTTACGAAATGGAACCAGTCCCGTGGCTCTCACCCAAACTAAACCCTAAACTTCTTCCTCCCACAGAGAGGTCATTGGAAGCTAAAACCCTGTTTCTGTACACTGTTGTTTGTTCGAGTAGAACCCTATTGATTAGACTTCAATGCAAAAGGAGGGCCGCTGTGCTAGCTTAGTCAAACACATGGGGAGTGTTGTTCTGCCTTTTGCTGGGGCCTGAGTCTCACTCGTGAAAAGGTTTGGAATCCCTTTCAGTGCTCTCACGCACACACACAACAAAATGATTCCGATCTCAGGAGCGGCTGTTGTCGCTGAAGCACGGATTCTCTACCGAGGTTTCCTTCCTGTTAGGTGGCTGACTTTCAGCCTGCACGGTCCCCTGGGGCAACGCTACTAGCCCCATAACCATGATGGAATTTGTCTGCTGCCTTCTGTACCGGCCTGTCTCTACCCTGATTTTACAAAATGGAACCAGTCCCGTGGCTCTCACGCACACTACACCCTAAACGGCTTCCTCCCACAGACAGGTCATCGGATGATAAAACAGTGTTTCTGTACACTGTTGTTTCTTCGAGTTAGAATTCTAGCGATTAGACTTCTATGCAAAAGTAGGGCCGCTGTGCTAGCTAAATCATACACACCGGGAATCTTGTCTTGCCTTTGCTGGGGCCTGAGTCTCCCTCGTAAAGAGCTTTGGACTCCCTTGCAGTGCTCTCAAGCATGCACACAACAAAATGCTTCCACCCTCAGGAGCGGCTGTTTTTAATGAAGCACAGATTCTCTACCGAGTTTTTCCTTCGAGTTAGGTGGCTGGCTTTCAGGCTGCATGCACCCCCGGGGCAATGCTACTAGCCCCATAACCATGATTTGATTTGTGAGCTGCCATTCGTACGGGCCTGTCTCTACCCCGATTTTACGAAATGGCACAAGTCCCGTGACTCTCATCCACACTATACCCTAAACAGCTTCCTCGCACAGAGAGGTCTTTGGAAGCTAAAACACTGTTTCTGTACACTCTTCTTTCTTCCAGTTGGAACGCTTGCGATTAGATTTCCATGGAAAAGTAGGGCCGCAGTGCTATCTAAAACAAAAACACGGGGAGTCTTGTCCTACCTTTTGCTGCGGCCTGAGTCTCACTCGTAAAAAGCTTTGTACTCCCTTAGAGTGATCGCACACACGCACACAACAAAATGCTTCCACCCTCAGGAGCGGCTGTTTTCACTGAAGCACGGATTCTGTACCGAGTTTTTCCTTCGAGTTAGGGGGCGGAATTTCAGCCTGCACGCTCCGCGGGGGCAGCGCTACTAGCCCCATAACCATGATTTGATTTGTGAGCTGCCATTTGTACGGGCCTGTCTCTACCCCGATTTTACGAAATGGCACCAGTCCCGTGACTCTCATCCACACTACACCCTAAACGGCTTCCTCGCACAAAGAGGTCGTCGGAAGCTAAAACACTGTTTTGCTACACTGTTGTTTCTTCGAGTTAGAATCCTAGCGATTAGACTTCTATGCAAAAGTAGGGCCGCTCTGCTAGCTAAATCATACACACCGGGAGTCTTGCCTTGCCTTGGCTGGGGCCTGAGTCTCACTCGTAAAGAGCTTTGGACTGCCTTGCAGTGCTCTCACGCATGCACACAAGAAAATGCTTCCACCCTCAGGAGCGGCTGTTTTTAATGAAGCACAGATCCTCTACCGAGTTTCTCCTTCGAGTTAGGTGAATGGCTTTCACCCTGCACGCACCGCCGGGGCAATGCTACTAGCCCCATAACCATGATTTGATTTGTGAGCTGCCATTTGTACGGGCCTGTCTCTACCCCGATTTTACGAAATGGCACCAGTCCCGTGACTCTCACCCACACTACACCCTAAACTGCTTCCTCCCACAGAGAGGTCGTTAGAAGCTAAAACACTGTTTCTGTCCACTGTTGTTTCTTCGAGTTAGAATGCTAGCGATTAGACTTCCATGCAAAAGTAGGGCCACTGTGTTAGCTAAATGAAACACACTGGGAGTCTTGTCTTGCCTTTGCTGGGGCCTGAGTCTCACTCGTAAAGAGCTTTGGACTCCCTTGCAGTGCTCTCACGCATGCACACAACAAAATGCTTCCACCCTCAGGAGCGGCTGTTTTCAATGAAGCACAGATCCTCTACCGAGTTTTTCCTTCGAGTTAGGTGGCTGGTGTTCAGGCTGCACGCACCCCCGGGGCAATGCTACTAGCCCCATAACCATGATGTGATTTGTGAGCTGCCTTCTGTACCGACCTGTCTCTACCCCGATTTTACGAACTGGAACCAGTCCCGTGGCTCTCACCCAAACTAAACCCTAAACTGCTTCCTCCCACAGAGAGGTCATTGGAAGCTAAAACCCTGTTTCTGTACACTGTTGTTTGTTTGAGTTAGAACCCTACCGATTAGACTTCTATGCAAAAGTAGGGCCGCAGTGCATGCTAGGTCAAACACACCGGGAGTCTTGTCCTGCCTTTTGGTGGGGCCTGAGTCTCACTCGTAAGAGCTTTAGACTCCCTTGCAGTGCTCTCACGCACGCACACAACAAAATGCTTCCACCCTCAGGAGCGGCTGTTTTCGCTGAAGCACGGATTCTCTAGTGAGTTTTTCCTTCGAGTTAGGTGGCTGACTTTCAGCCTGCACGGTCCCCTGGGGCAACGCTACTAACCCCATAACCATGATGTGATTTGTGAGCTGCCTTCTGTTCCGGCCTGTCTCTACCCCGATTTTACGAACTGGAACTCATCCCCAGGCTCTCACCCACAGTACACCCTAAACGGCTTCCTCCCATAGAGAGGTCGTCGGAAGATAAAACAGTGTTTCTATACACTGTTGTTTCTTCGAGTTAGAATTCTAGCGATTAGACTCCTATGCAAAAGTAGGGCCGCTGTGCTAGGTAAATCATACACACCGGGAGTCTTGCCTTGCCTTGGCTGGGGCCTGAGTCTCACTCGTAAAGGGCTTTGGACTCCCTTGCAGTGCTCTCACGCATGCACACAACAAAATGCTTCCACCCTCAGGAGTGGCTGTTTTTAATGAAGCACAGATCCTCTACCGAGTTTTTCCTTCGAGTTTGGTGCCTGGCTGTCAGGCTGCACGCACCCCCGGGGCAATGCTACTAGCCCCATAACCATGATTCGATTTGTGAGCTGCCATTTGTACGGTCCTGTCTCTACCCCGATTTTACGAAATGGAACTCATCCCCAGGCTCTCACCCACAGTACACCCTAAACGGCTTCCTCCCACAGAGAGGTCGTCGGAAGATAAAACAGTGTTTCTGTACACGGTTGTTACTTCGAGTTAGAATTCTAGCGATTAGACTTCTATGCAGAAGTAGGGCCGCTGTGCTAGCTAAATCATACACCCCGGGACTCTTGTCCTCCCCTTTGATGGGGTTTGAGTCTCACTCGTAAAAAGCTTTGGTCTCCCTTGCAGTGCTCTCACGCACGTACACAACAGAATGCTTCCACCCTCAGGAGCGGCTGTTTTCAATGAAGCACGGATTCTCTATGGAGTTTTTCCTTCGAGTTAGGTCGCTGACTTTCAGCCTGCACGAGCCTCAGGGGCAACGCTGCTAGCCCCGAAACGATGGTGTGATTTGTGAGCTGCCTTCTGTACTGGCCTGTCTCTACCCCGATTTTACGAAATGGAACCCATCCGCAGGCTCTCACCCACAGTACACGCTAAACTGCTTCCTCCCACAGAGAGGTCGTCGGAAGCTAAAACACTGTTTCTGTACACTGTTGTTTCTTCGAGTTAGAACGCTAGTTATTCGACTTCCATGCAAAGGTAGGGCCGCAGTGCTAGCTTAATCAAAGACAGGGGGAGTGTTCTGCCTTTGGCTGGGGCCTGAGTCTCACTCGTGAAAAAGTTTGGAATCCCTTTCAGTGCTCTCACGCACGCACACAAAGAAATGCTTCCGCCCTCAGGAGCGGCTGTTGTCGCTGAAGCACGGATTATCTACCGAGGTTTCCTTCGTGTTAGGTGGCTGACTTTCCGCCTGAACGCTCCCTCGTGGCCATGCTACTAGCCCCATAAACATGATGTGATTTGTGAGCTGCCTTCTGTTCCGGCCTGTCTCTACCACGATTTTACGAAATGGAACCCATCCCCAGGCTCTCACACACAGTACACCCTAAACTGCTTCCTCCCACAGAGAGATCGTCGGAAGCTAAAACACTGTTTCTGTACACTGTTGTTTGTTCGAGTTAGAACGCTACCGATTAGACTTCAATGCAAAAGTAAGGCCGCAGTGCATGCTAGGTCAAACACACCGGGAGTCTTGTCCTGCCTTTTGGTGGGGCCTGAGTCTCACTCGTAAGAGCTTTAGACTCCCTTGCAGTGCTCTCACGCACGCACAGAACAAAATGCTTCCACCCTCAGGAGCGCCTGTTTTCGGTGAAGCACGGATTCTCTAGCGAGTTTTTCCTTCGAGTTAGGTGGCTGACTTTCAGCCTGCACCGTCCCCTGGGGCAACGCTACTAGCCCCATAACGATGATGTGATTTGTGAGCTGCCTTCTGTACCGGCCTGCCGCTACACCGATTTTACGAAATGGAACTCATCCCCAGGCTCTCACCCACAGTACCCCCTAAACGGCTTCCTCCCATAGAGAGGTCGTCGGAAGATAAAACAGTGTTTCTGTACACTGTTGTTTCTTCGAGTTAGAATCCTAGCGATTAGACTTCTATGCAAAGTAGGGCCGCTGTGTTAGCTAAATCATACACACCGGGAATCTTGTCTTGCCTTTGCTGGGGCCTGAGTCTCCCTCGTAAAGAGCTTTGGACTCCCTTGCAGTGCTCTCACGCATGCACACAACAAAATGCTTCCACCCTCAGGAGTGGCTGTTTTTAATGAAGCACAGATTCTCTACCGAGTTTTTCCTTCGAGTTAGGTGGCTGGCTTTCAGGCTGCACGCACCCCCGGGGCAATGCTACTAGCCCCATAACCTTGATTTGATTTGTGAGCTGCCATTTGTACGGGCCTGTCTCTAACCCGATTTTATGAAATGGCACAACTCCCGTGACTCTCATCCACACTACACCCTAAACGGCTTCCTCGCACAGAGTGGTCTTCGGAAGCTAAAACACTGTTTCTGTACACTGTTCTTTCTTCCAGTTGGAACGCTTGTGATTCGATTTCCATGCAAAAGTAGGGCCGCAGTGCTAGCTAAAACAAACACACGGGGAGTCTTGTCCTGCCTTTTGCTGGGGCCTGAGTCTCACTCGTAAAAAGCTTTGGACTCCCTTGCAGTGCTCGCACCCACGCACTCAACAAAATGCTTCCACCCTCAGTAGCAGCTGTTTTCGCTGAAGCACAGATCCTCTCCGAGTTTTTCCTTCGAGTTAGGTGGCTGGCTTCCAGCCTGCACGCACCCCCGGGGCAACGCTACTAGCCCCATAACCATGATGGAATTTGTCTGCTGCCTTCTGTACCGGCCTGTCTCTACCCTGATTTTACAAAATGGAACCAGTCCCGTGGCTCTCACGCACACTACACCCTAAACGGCTTCCTCCCACAGACAGGTCATCGGATGATAAAACAGTGTTTCTGTACACTGTTGTTTCTTCGAGTTAGAATTCTAGCGATTAGACTTCTATGCAAAAGTAGGGCCGCTGTGCTAGCTAAATCATACACACCGGGAATCTTGTCTTGCCTTTGCTGGGGCCTGAGTCTCCCTCGTAAAGAGCTTTGGACTCCCTTGCAGTGCTCTCAAGCATGCACACAACAAAATGCTTCCACCCTCAGGAGCGGCTGTTTTTAATGAAGCACAGATTCTCTACCGAGTTTTTCCTTCGAGTTAGGTGGCTGGCTTTCAGGCTGCATGCACCCCCGGGGCAATGCTACTAGCCCCATAACCATGATTTGATTTGTGAGCTGCCATTCGTACGGGCCTGTCTCTACCCCGATTTTACGAAATGGCACAAGTCCCGTGACTCTCATCCACACTATACCCTAAACAGCTTCCTCGCACAGAGAGGTCTTTGGAAGCTAAAACACTGTTTCTGTACACTCTTCTTTCTTCCAGTTGGAACGCTTGCGATTAGATTTCCATGGAAAAGTAGGGCCGCAGTGCTATCTAAAACAAACACACGGGGAGTCTTGTCCTACCTTTTGCTGGGGCCTGAGTCTCACTCGTAAAAAGCTTTGTACTCCCTTACAGTGATCGCACACACGCACACAACAAAATGCTTCCACCCTCAGGAGCGGCTGTTTTCACTGAAGCACGGATTCTGTACCGAGTTTTTCCTTCGAGTTAGGGGGCGGAATTTCAGCCTGCACGCTCCGCGGGGGCAGCGCTACTAGCCCCATAACCATGATTTGATTTGTGAGCTGCCATTTGTACGGGCCTGTCTCTACCCCGATTTTACGAAATGGCACCAGTCCCGTGACTCTCATCCACACTACACCCTAAACGGCTTCCTCGCACAAAGAGGTCGTCGGAAGCTAAAACACTGTTTTGCTACACTGTTGTTTCTTCGAGTTAGAATCCTAGCGATTAGACTTCTATGCAAAAGTAGGGCCGCTCTGCTAGCTAAATCATACACACCGGGAGTCTTGCCTTGCCTTGGCTGGGGCCTGAGTCTCACTCGTAAAGAGCTTTGGACTGCCTTGCAGTGCTCTCACGCATGCACACAACAAAATGCTTCCACCCTCAGGAGCGGCTGTTTTTAATGAAGCACAGATCCTCTACCGAGTTTCTCCTTCGAGTTAGGTGAATGGCTTTCACCCTGCACGCACCGCCGGGGCAATGCTACTAGCCCCATAACCATGATTTGATTTGTGAGCTGCCATTTGTACGGGCCTGTCTCTACCCCGATTTTACGAAATGGCACCAGTCCCGTGACTCTCACCCACACTACACCCTAAACTGCTTCCTCCCACAGAGAGGTCGTTAGAAGCTAAAACACTGTTTCTGTCCACTGTTGTTTCTTCGAGTTAGAATGCTAGCGATTAGACTTCCATGCAAAAGTAGGGCCACTGTGTTAGCTAAATGAAACACACTGGGAGTCTTGTCTTGCCTTTGCTGGGGCCTGAGTCTCACTCGTAAAGAGCTTTGGACTCCCTTGCAGTGCTCTCACGCATGCACACAACAAAATGCTTCCACCCTCAGGAGCGGCTGTTTTCAATGAAGCACAGATCCTCTACCGAGTTTTTCCTTCGAGTTAGGTGGCTGGTGTTCAGGCTGCACGCACCCCCGGGGCAATGCTACTAGCCCCATAACCATGATGTGATTTGTGAGCTGCCTTCTGTACCGACCTGTCTCTACCCCGATTTTACGAACTGGAACCAGTCCCGTGGCTCTCACCCAAACTAAACCCTAAACTGCTTCCTCCCACAGAGAGGTCATTGGAAGCTAAAACCCTGTTTCTGTACACTGTTGTTTGTTTGAGTTAGAACCCTACCGATTAGACTTCTATGCAAAAGTAGGGCCGCAGTGCATGCTAGGTCAAACACACCGGGAGTCTTGTCCTGCCTTTTGGTGGGGCCTGAGTCTCACTCGTAAGAGCTTTAGACTCCCTTGCAGTGCTCTCACGCACGCACACAACAAAATGCTTCCACCCTCAGGAGCGGCTGTTTTCGCTGAAGCACGGATTCTCTAGTGAGTTTTTCCTTCGAGTTAGGTGGCTGACTTTCAGCCTGCACGGTCCCCTGGGGCAACGCTACTAACCCCATAACCATGATGTGATTTGTGAGCTGCCTTCTGTTCCGGCCTGTCTCTACCCCGATTTTACGAACTGGAACTCATCCCCAGGCTCTCACCCACAGTACACCCTAAACGGCTTCCTCCCATAGAGAGGTCGTCGGAAGATAAAACAGTGTTTCTATACACTGTTGTTTCTTCGAGTTAGAATTCTAGCGATTAGACTCCTATGCAAAAGTAGGGCCGCTGTGCTAGGTAAATCATACACACCGGGAGTCTTGCCTTGCCTTGGCTGGGGCCTGAGTCTCACTCGTAAAGGGCTTTGGACTCCCTTGCAGTGCTCTCACGCATGCACACAACAAAATGCTTCCACCCTCAGGAGTGGCTGTTTTTAATGAAGCACAGATCCTCTACCGAGTTTTTCCTTCGAGTTTGGTGCCTGGCTGTCAGGCTGCACGCACCCCCGGGGCAATGCTACTAGCCCCATAACCATGATTCGATTTGTGAGCTGCCATTTGTACGGTCCTGTCTCTACCCCGATTTTACGAAATGGAACTCATCCCCAGGCTCTCACCCACAGTACACCCTAAACGGCTTCCTCCCACAGAGAGGTCGTCGGAAGATAAAACAGTGTTTCTGTACACGGTTGTTACTTCGAGTTAGAATTCTAGCGATTAGACTTCTATGCAGAAGTAGGGCCGCTGTGCTAGCTAAATCATACACCCCGGGACTCTTGTCCTCCCCTTTGATGGGGTTTGAGTCTCACTCGTAAAAAGCTTTGGTCTCCCTTGCAGTGCTCTCACGCATGTACACAACAGAATGCTTCCACCCTCAGGAGCGGCTGTTTTCAATGAAGCACGGATTCTCTATGGAGTTTTTCCTTCGAGTTAGGTCGCTGACTTTCAGCCTGCACGAGCCTCAGGGGCAACGCTGCTAGCCCCGAAACGATGGTGTGATTTGTGAGCTGCCTTCTGTACTGGCCTGTCTCTACCCCGATTTTACGAAATGGAACCCATCCGCAGGCTCTCACCCACAGTACACGCTAAACTGCTTCCTCCCACAGAGAGGTCGTCGGAAGCTAAAACACTGTTTCTGTACACTGTTGTTTCTTCGAGTTAGAACGCTAGTTATTCGACTTCCATGCAAAGGTAGGGCCGCAGTGCTAGCTTAATCAAAGACAGGGGGAGTGTTCTGCCTTTGGCTGGGGCCTGAGTCTCACTCGTGAAAAAGTTTGGAATCCCTTTCAGTGCTCTCACGCACGCACACAAAGAAATGCTTCCGCCCTCAGGAGCGGCTGTTGTCGCTGAAGCACGGATTATCTACCGAGGTTTCCTTCGTGTTAGGTGGCTGACTTTCCGCCTGAACGCTCCCTCGTGGCCACGCTACTAGCCCCATAAACATGATGTGATTTGTGAGCTGCCTTCTGTTCCGGCCTGTCTCTACCACGATTTTACGAAATGGAACCCATCCCCAGGCTCTCACACACAGTACACCCTAAACTGCTTCCTCCCACAGAGAGATCGTCGGAAGCTAAAACACTGTTTCTGTACACTGTTGTTTGTTCGAGTTAGAACGCTACCGATTAGACTTCAATGCAAAAGTAAGGCCGCAGTGCATGCTAGGTCAAACACACCGGGAGTCTTGTCCTGCCTTTTGGTGGGGCCTGAGTCTCACTCGTAAGAGCTTTAGACTCCCTTGCAGTGCTCTCACGCACGCACAGAACAAAATGCTTCCACCCTCAGGAGCGCCTGTTTTCGGTGAAGCACGGATTCTCTAGCGAGTTTTTCCTTCGAGTTAGGTGGCTGACTTTCAGCCTGCACCGTCCCCTGGGGCAACGCTACTAGCCCCATAACGATGATGTGATTTGTGAGCTGCCTTCTGTACCGGCCTGCCGCTACACCGATTTTACGAAATGGAACTCATCCCCAGGCTCTCACCCACAGTACCCCCTAAACGGCTTCCTCCCATAGAGAGGTCGTCGGAAGATAAAACAGTGTTTCTGTACACTGTTGTTTCTTCGAGTTAGAATCCTAGCGATTAGACTTCTATGCAAAGTAGGGCCGCTGTGTTAGCTAAATCATACACACCGGGAATCTTGTCTTGCCTTTGCTGGGGCCTGAGTCTCCCTCGTAAAGAGCTTTGGACTCCCTTGCAGTGCTCTCACGCATGCACACAACAAAATGCTTCCACCCTCAGGAGTGGCTGTTTTTAATGAAGCACAGATTCTCTACCGAGTTTTTCCTTCGAGTTAGGTGGCTGGCTTTCAGGCTGCACGCACCCCCGGGGCAATGCTACTAGCCCCATAACCTTGATTTGATTTGTGAGCTGCCATTTGTACGGGCCTGTCTCTAACCCGATTTTATGAAATGGCACAACTCCCGTGACTCTCATCCACACTACACCCTAAACGGCTTCCTCGCACAGAGTGGTCTTCGGAAGCTAAAACACTGTTTCTGTACACTGTTCTTTCTTCCAGTTGGAACGCTTGTGATTCGATTTCCATGCAAAAGTAGGGCCGCAGTGCTAGCTAAAACAAACACACGGGGAGTCTTGTCCTGCCTTTTGCTGGGGCCTGAGTCTCACTCGTAAAAAGCTTTGGACTCCCTTGCAGTGCTCGCACCCACGCACTCAACAAAATGCTTCCACCCTCAGTAGCAGCTGTTTTCGCTGAAGCACAGATCCTCTCCGAGTTTTTCCTTCGAGTTAGGTGGCTGGCTTCCAGCCTGCACGCACCCCCGGGGCAACGCTACTAGCCCCATAACCATGATGGAATTTGTCTGCTGCCTTCTGTACCGGCCTGTCTCTACCCTGATTTTACAAAATGGAACCAGTCCCGTGGCTCTCACGCACACTACACCCTAAACGGCTTCCTCCCACAGACAGGTCATCGGATGATAAAACAGTGTTTCTGTACACTGTTGTTTCTTCGAGTTAGAATTCTAGCGATTAGACTTCTATGCAAAAGTAGGGCCGCTGTGCTAGCTAAATCATACACACCGGGAATCTTGTCTTGCCTTTGCTGGGGCCTGAGTCTCCCTCGTAAAGAGCTTTGGACTCCCTTGCAGTGCTCTCAAGCATGCACACAACAAAATGCTTCCACCCTCAGGAGCGGCTGTTTTTAATGAAGCACAGATTCTCTACCGAGTTTTTCCTTCGAGTTAGGTGGCTGGCTTTCAGGCTGCATGCACCCCCGGGGCAATGCTACTAGCCCCATAACCATGATTTGATTTGTGAGCTGCCATTCGTACGGGCCTGTCTCTACCCCGATTTTACGAAATGGCACAAGTCCCGTGACTCTCATCCACACTATACCCTAAACAGCTTCCTCGCACAGAGAGGTCTTTGGAAGCTAAAACACTGTTTCTGTACACTCTTCTTTCTTCCAGTTGGAACGCTTGCGATTAGATTTCCATGGAAAAGTAGGGCCGCAGTGCTATCTAAAACAAACACACGGGGAGTCTTGTCCTACCTTTTGCTGGGGCCTGAGTCTCACTCGTAAAAAGCTTTGTACTCCCTTACAGTGATCGCACACACGCACACAACAAAATGCTTCCACCCTCAGGAGCGGCTGTTTTCACTGAAGCACGGATTCTGTACCGAGTTTTTCCTTCGAGTTAGGGGGCGGAATTTCAGCCTGCACGCTCCGCGGGGGCAGCGCTACTAGCCCCATAACCATGATTTGATTTGTGAGCTGCCATTTGTACGGGCCTGTCTCTACCCCGATTTTACGAAATGGCACCAGTCCCGTGACTCTCATCCACACTACACCCTAAACGGCTTCCTCGCACAAAGAGGTCGTCGGAAGCTAAAACACTGTTTTGCTACACTGTTGTTTCTTCGAGTTAGAATCCTAGCGATTAGACTTCTATGCAAAAGTAGGGCCGCTCTGCTAGCTAAATCATACACACCGGGAGTCTTGCCTTGCCTTGGCTGGGGCCTGAGTCTCACTCGTAAAGAGCTTTGGACTGCCTTGCAGTGCTCTCACGCATGCACACAACAAAATGCTTCCACCCTCAGGAGCGGCTGTTTTTAATGAAGCACAGATCCTCTACCGAGTTTCTCCTTCGAGTTAGGTGAATGGCTTTCACCCTGCACGCACCGCCGGGGCAATGCTACTAGCCCCATAACCATGATTTGATTTGTGAGCTGCCATTTGTACGGGCCTGTCTCTACCCCGATTTTACGAAATGGCACCAGTCCCGTGACTCTCACCCACACTACACCCTAAACTGCTTCCTCCCACAGAGAGGTCGTTAGAAGCTAAAACACTGTTTCTGTCCACTGTTGTTTCTTCGAGTTAGAATGCTAGCGATTAGACTTCCATGCAAAAGTAGGGCCACTGTGTTAGCTAAATGAAACACACTGGGAGTCTTGTCTTGCCTTTGCTGGGGCCTGAGTCTCACTCGTAAAGAGCTTTGGACTCCCTTGCAGTGCTCTCACGCATGCACACAACAAAATGCTTCCACCCTCAGGAGCGGCTGTTTTCAATGAAGCACAGATCCTCTACCGAGTTTTTCCTTCGAGTTAGGTGGCTGGTGTTCAGGCTGCACGCACCCCCGGGGCAATGCTACTAGCCCCATAACCATGATGTGATTTGTGAGCTGCCTTCTGTACCGACCTGTCTCTACCCCGATTTTACGAACTGGAACCAGTCCCGTGGCTCTCACCCAAACTAAACCCTAAACTGCTTCCTCCCACAGAGAGGTCATTGGAAGCTAAAACCCTGTTTCTGTACACTGTTGTTTGTTTGAGTTAGAACCCTACCGATTAGACTTCTATGCAAAAGTAGGGCCGCAGTGCATGCTAGGTCAAACACACCGGGAGTCTTGTCCTGCCTTTTGGTGGGGCCTGAGTCTCACTCGTAAGAGCTTTAGACTCCCTTGCAGTGCTCTCACGCACGCACACAACAAAATGCTTCCACCCTCAGGAGCGGCTGTTTTCGCTGAAGCACGGATTCTCTAGTGAGTTTTTCCTTCGAGTTAGGTGGCTGACTTTCAGCCTGCACGGTCCCCTGGGGCAACGCTACTAACCCCATAACCATGATGTGATTTGTGAGCTGCCTTCTGTTCCGGCCTGTCTCTACCCCGATTTTACGAACTGGAACTCATCCCCAGGCTCTCACCCACAGTACACCCTAAACGGCTTCCTCCCATAGAGAGGTCGTCGGAAGATAAAACAGTGTTTCTATACACTGTTGTTTCTTCGAGTTAGAATTCTAGCGATTAGACTCCTATGCAAAAGTAGGGCCGCTGTGCTAGGTAAATCATACACACCGGGAGTCTTGCCTTGCCTTGGCTGGGGCCTGAGTCTCACTCGTAAAGGGCTTTGGACTCCCTTGCAGTGCTCTCACGCATGCACACAACAAAATGCTTCCACCCTCAGGAGTGGCTGTTTTTAATGAAGCACAGATCCTCTACCGAGTTTTTCCTTCGAGTTTGGTGGCTGGCTTTCAGGCTGCACGCACCCCCGGGGCAATGCTACTAGCCCCATAACCATGATTCGATTTGTGAGCTGCCATTTGTACGGTCCTGTCTCTACCCCGATTTTACGAAATGGAACTCATCCCCAGGCTCTCACCCACAGTACACCCTAAACGGCTTCCTCCCACAGAGAGGTCGTCGGAAGATAAAACAGTGTTTCTGTACACGGTTGTTACTTCGAGTTAGAATTCTAGCGATTAGACTTCTATGCAGAAGTAGGGCCGCTGTGCTAGCTAAATCATACACCCCGGGACTCTTGTCCTCCCCTTTGATGGGGTTTGAGTCTCACTCGTAAAAAGCTTTGGTCTCCCTTGCAGTGCTCTCACGCATGTACACAACAGAATGCTTCCACCCTCAGGAGCGGCTGTTTTCAATGAAGCACGGATTCTCTATGGAGTTTTTCCTTCGAGTTAGGTCGCTGACTTTCAGCCTGCACGAGCCTCAGGGGCAACGCTGCTAGCCCCGAAACGATGGTGTGATTTGTGAGCTGCCTTCTGTACTGGCCTGTCTCTACCCCGATTTTACGAAATGGAACCCATCCGCAGGCTCTCACCCACAGTACACGCTAAACTGCTTCCTCCCACAGAGAGGTCGTCGGAAGCTAAAACACTGTTTCTGTACACTGTTGTTTCTTCGAGTTAGAACGCTAGTTATTCGACTTCCATGCAAAGGTAGGGCCGCAGTGCTAGCTTAATCAAAGACACGGGGAGTGTTCTGCCTTTGGCTGGGGCCTGAGTCTCACTCGTGAAAAAGTTTGGAATCCCTTTCAGTGCTCTCACGCACGCACACAAAGAAATGCTTCCGCCCTCAGGAGCGGCTGTTGTCGCTGAAGCACGGATTATCTACCGAGGTTTCCTTCGTGTTAGGTGGCTGACTTTCCGCCTGAACGCTCCCTCGTGGCCACGCTACTAGCCCCATAAACATGATGTGATTTGTGAGCTGCCTTCTGTTCCGGCCTGTCTCTACCACGATTTTACGAAATGGAACCCATCCCCAGGCTCTCACACACAGTACACCCTAAACTGCTTCCTCCCACAGAGAGATCGTCGGAAGCTAAAACACTGTTTCTGTACACTGTTGTTTGTTCGAGTTAGAACGCTACCGATTAGACTTCAATGCAAAAGTAAGGCCGCAGTGCATGCTAGGTCAAACACACCGGGAGTCTTGTCCTGCCTTTTGGTGGGGCCTGAGTCTCACTCGTAAGAGCTTTAGACTCCCTTGCAGTGCTCTCACGCACGCACACAACAAAATGCTTCCACCCTCAGGAGCGCCTGTTTTCGGTGAAGCACGGATTCTCTAGCGAGTTTTTCCTTCGAGTTAGGTGGCTGACTTTCAGCCTGCACCGTCCCCTGGGGCAACGCTACTAGCCCCATAACGATGATGTGATTTGTGAGCTGCCTTCTGTACCGGCCTGCCGCTACACCGATTTTACGAAATGGAACTCATCCCCAGGCTCTCACCCACAGTACCCCCTAAACGGCTTCCTCCCATAGAGAGGTCGTCGGAAGATAAAACAGTGTTTCTGTACACTGTTGTTTCTTCGAGTTAGAATCCTAGCGATTAGACTTCTATGCAAAGTAGGGCCGCTGTGTTAGCTAAATCATACACACCGGGAATCTTGTCTTGCCTTTGCTGGGGCCTGAGTCTCCCTCGTAAAGAGCTTTGGACTCCCTTGCAGTGCTCTCACGCATGCACACAACAAAATGCTTCCACCCTCAGGAGTGGCTGTTTTTAATGAAGCACAGATTCTCTACCGAGTTTTTCCTTCGAGTTAGGTGGCTGGCTTTCAGGCTGCACGCACCCCCGGGGCAATGCTACTAGCCCCATAACCTTGATTTGATTTGTGAGCTGCCATTTGTACGGGCCTGTCTCTAACCCGATTTTATGAAATGGCACAACTCCCGTGACTCTCATCCACACTACACCCTAAACGGCTTCCTCGCACAGAGTGGTCTTCGGAAGCTAAAACACTGTTTCTGTACACTGTTCTTTCTTCCAGTTGGAACGCTTGTGATTCGATTTCCATGCAAAAGTAGGGCCGCAGTGCTAGCTAAAACAAACACACGGGGAGTCTTGTCCTGCCTTTTGCTGGGGCCTGAGTCTCACTCGTAAAAAGCTTTGGACTCCCTTGCAGTGCTCGCACCCACGCACTCAACAAAATGCTTCCACCCTCAGTAGCAGCTGTTTTCGCTGAAGCACAGATCCTCTCCGAGTTTTTCCTTCGAGTTAGGTGGCTGGCTTCCAGCCTGCACGCACCCCCGGGGCAACGCTACTAGCCCCATAACCATGATGGAATTTGTCTGCTGCCTTCTGTACCGGCCTGTCTCTACCCTGATTTTACAAAATGGAACCAGTCCCGTGGCTCTCACGCACACTACACCCTAAACGGCTTCCTCCCACAGACAGGTCATCGGATGATAAAACAGTGTTTCTGTACACTGTTGTTTCTTCGAGTTAGAATTCTAGCGATTAGACTTCTATGCAAAAGTAGGGCCGCTGTGCTAGCTAAATCATACACACCGGGAATCTTGTCTTGCCTTTGCTGGGGCCTGAGTCTCCCTCGTAAAGAGCTTTGGACTCCCTTGCAGTGCTCTCAAGCATGCACACAACAAAATGCTTCCACCCTCAGGAGCGGCTGTTTTTAATGAAGCACAGATTCTCTACCGAGTTTTTCCTTCGAGTTAGGTGGCTGGCTTTCAGGCTGCATGCACCCCCGGGGCAATGCTACTAGCCCCATAACCATGATTTGATTTGTGAGCTGCCATTCGTACGGGCCTGTCTCTACCCCGATTTTACGAAATGGCACAAGTCCCGTGACTCTCATCCACACTATACCCTAAACAGCTTCCTCGCACAGAGAGGTCTTTGGAAGCTAAAACACTGTTTCTGTACACTCTTCTTTCTTCCAGTTGGAACGCTTGCGATTAGATTTCCATGGAAAAGTAGGGCCTCAGTGCTATCTAAAACAAACACACGGGGAGTCTTGTCCTACCTTTTGCTGCGGCCTGAGTCTCACTCGTAAAAAGCTTTGTACTCCCTTAGAGTGATCGCACACACGCACACAACAAAATGCTTCCACCCTCAGGAGCGGCTGTTTTCACTGAAGCACGGATTCTGTACCGAGTTTTTCCTTCGAGTTAGGGGGCGGAATTTCAGCCTGCACGCTCCGCGGGGGCAGCGCTACTAGCCCCATAACCATGATTTGATTTGTGAGCTGCCATTTGTACGGGCCTGTCTCTACCCCGATTTTACGAAATGGCACCAGTCCCGTGACTCTCATC
Organism: Halichoerus grypus; assembly: GCF_964656455.1. Lineage (NCBI taxonomy): Eukaryota > Metazoa > Chordata > Mammalia > Carnivora > Phocidae > Halichoerus > Halichoerus grypus. The sequence continues at coordinate 38,383,603 of NC_135726.1, read as the reverse complement.
CACACTACACCCTAAACGGCTTCCTCGCACAAAGAGGTCGTCGGAAGCTAAAACACTGTTTTGCTACACTGTTGTTTCTTCGAGTTAGAATCCTAGCGATTAGACTTCTATGCAAAAGTAGGGCCGCTCTGCTAGCTAAATCATACACACCGGGAGTCTTGCCTTGCCTTGGCTGGGGCCTGAGTCTCACTCGTAAAGAGCTTTGGACTGCCTTGCAGTGCTCTCACGCATGCACACAACAAAATGCTTCCACCCTCAGGAGCGGCTGTTTTTAATGAAGCACAGATCCTCTACCGAGTTTCTCCTTCGAGTTAGGTGAATGGCTTTCACCCTGCACGCACCGCCGGGGCAATGCTACTAGCCCCATAACCATGATTTGATTTGTGAGCTGCCATTTGTACGGGCCTGTCTCTACCCCGATTTTACGAAATGGCACCAGTCCCGTGACTCTCACCCACACTACACCCTAAACTGCTTCCTCCCACAGAGAGGTCGTTAGAAGCTAAAACACTGTTTCTGTCCACTGTTGTTTCTTCGAGTTAGAATGCTAGCGATTAGACTTCCATGCAAAAGTAGGGGCACTGTGTTAGCTAAATGAAACACACTGGGAGTCTTGTCTTGCCTTTGCTGGGGCCTGAGTCTCACTCGTAAAGAGCTTTGGACTCCCTTGCAGTGCTCTCACGCATGCACACAACAAAATGCTTCCACCCTCAGGAGCGGCTGTTTTCAATGAAGCACAGATCCTCTACCGAGTTTTTCCTTCGAGTTAGGTGGCTGGTGTTCAGGCTGCACGCACCCCCGGGGCAATGCTACTAGCCCCATAACCATGATGTGATTTGTGAGCTGCCTTCTGTACCGACCTGTCTCTACCCCGATTTTACGAACTGGAACCAGTCCCGTGGCTCTCACCCAAACTAAACCCTAAACTGCTTCCTCCCACAGAGAGGTCATTGGAAGCTAAAACCCTGTTTCTGTACACTGTTGTTTGTTTGAGTTAGAACCCTACCGATTAGACTTCTATGCAAAAGTAGGGCCGCAGTGCATGCTAGGTCAAACACACCGGGAGTCTTGTCCTGCCTTTTGGTGGGGCCTGAGTCTCACTCGTAAGAGCTTTAGACTCCCTTGCAGTGCTCTCACGCACGCACACAACAAAATGCTTCCACCCTCAGGAGCGGCTGTTTTCGCTGAAGCACGGATTCTCTAGTGAGTTTTTCCTTCGAGTTAGGTGGCTGACTTTCAGCCTGCACGGTCCCCTGGGGCAACGCTACTAACCCCATAACCATGATGTGATTTGTGAGCTGCCTTCTGTTCCGGCCTGTCTCTACCCCGATTTTACGAACTGGAACTCATCCCCAGGCTCTCACCCACAGTACACCCTAAACGGCTTCCTCCCATAGAGAGGTCGTCGGAAGATAAAACAGTGTTTCTATACACTGTTGTTTCTTCGAGTTAGAATTCTAGCGATTAGACTCCTATGCAAAAGTAGGGCCGCTGTGCTAGGTAAATCATACACACCGGGAGTCTTGCCTTGCCTTGGCTGGGGCCTGAGTCTCACTCGTAAAGGGCTTTGGACTCCCTTGCAGTGCTCTCACGCATGCACACAACAAAATGCTTCCACCCTCAGGAGTGGCTGTTTTTAATGAAGCACAGATCCTCTACCGAGTTTTTCCTTCGAGTTTGGTGGCTGGCTTTCAGGCTGCACGCACCCCCGGGGCAATGCTACTAGCCCCATAACCATGATTCGATTTGTGAGCTGCCATTTGTACGGTCCTGTCTCTACCCCGATTTTACGAAATGGAACTCATCCCCAGGCTCTCACCCACAGTACACCCTAAACGGCTTCCTCCCACAGAGAGGTCGTCGGAAGATAAAACAGTGTTTCTGTACACGGTTGTTACTTCGAGTTAGAATTCTAGCGATTAGACTTCTATGCAGAAGTAGGGCCGCTGTGCTAGCTAAATCATACACCCCGGGACTCTTGTCCTCCCCTTTGATGGGGTTTGAGTCTCACTCGTAAAAAGCTTTGGTCTCCCTTGCAGTGCTCTCACGCACGTACACAACAGAATGCTTCCACCCTCAGGAGCGGCTGTTTTCAATGAAGCACGGATTCTCTATGGAGTTTTTCCTTCGAGTTAGGTCGCTGACTTTCAGCCTGCACGAGCCTCAGGGGCAACGCTGCTAGCCCCGAAACGATGGTGTGATTTGTGAGCTGCCTTCTGTACTGGCCTGTCTCTACCCCGATTTTACGAAATGGAACCCATCCGCAGGCTCTCACCCACAGTACACGCTAAACTGCTTCCTCCCACAGAGAGGTCGTCGGAAGCTAAAACACTGTTTCTGTACACTGTTGTTTCTTCGAGTTAGAACGCTAGTTATTCGACTTCCATGCAAAGGTAGGGCCGCAGTGCTAGCTTAATCAAAGACAGGGGGAGTGTTCTGCCTTTGGCTGGGGCCTGAGTCTCACTCGTGAAAAAGTTTGGAATCCCTTTCAGTGCTCTCACGCACGCACACAAAGAAATGCTTCCGCCCTCAGGAGCGGCTGTTGTCGCTGAAGCACGGATTATCTACCGAGGTTTCCTTCGTGTTAGGTGGCTGACTTTCCGCCTGAACGCTCCCTCGTGGCCACGCTACTAGCCCCATAAACATGATGTGATTTGTGAGCTGCCTTCTGTTCCGGCCTGTCTCTACCACGATTTTACGAAATGGAGCCCATCCCCAGGCTCTCACACACAGTACACCCTAAACTGCTTCCTCCCACAGAGAGATCGTCGGAAGCTAAAACACTGTTTCTGTACACTGTTGTTTGTTCGAGTTAGAACGCTACCGATTAGACTTCAATGCAAAAGTAAGGCCGCAGTGCATGCTAGGTCAAACACACCGGGAGTCTTGTCCTGCCTTTTGGTGGGGCCTGAGTCTCACTCGTAAGAGCTTTAGACTCCCTTGCAGTGTTCTCACGCACGCACACAACAAAATGCTTCCACCCTCAGGAGCGGCTGTTTTTGCTGAAGCACGGATTCTCTAGCGAGTTTTTCCTTGGAGTTAGGTGGCTGACTTTCAGCCTGCACCGTCCCCTGGGGCAACGCTACTAGCCCCATAACGATGATGTGATTTGTGAGCTGCCTTCTGTACCGGCCTGCCGCTACACCGATTTTACGAAATGGAACTCATCCCCAGGCTCTCACCCACAGTACACCCTAAACGGCTTCCTCCCATAGAGAGGTCGTCGGAAGATAAAACAGTGTTTCTGTACACTGTTGTTTCTTCGAGTTAGAATCCTCGCGATTAGACTTCTATGCAAAAGCAGGGCCGCTGTGCTAGCTAACTCATACACACCGGGAGTCTTGTCCTGCCCTTTGATGGGGTTTGAGTCTCACTCGTAAAAAGCTTTGGTCTCCCTTGCAGTCCTCTCACGCACGTACACAACAAAATGCTTCCACCCTCAGGAGCGGCTGTTTTCAATGAAGCACGGATTCTCTCCCGAGTTTTTCCTTCGAGTTAGGTCACTGACTTTCAGCCTGCACGAGCCTCAGGGGCAACGCTGCTAGCCCCGAAACGATGGTGTGATTTGTGAGCTGCCTTCTGTACCGGCCTGTCTCTACCCGGATTTTACGAAATGGAACCCATCCGCAGGCTCTCACCCACAGTACACGCTAAACTGCTTCCTCCCACAGAGAGGTCGTCGGAAGCTAAAACACTGTTTCTCTACACTGTTGTTTCTTCGAGTTAGAACGCTAGTTATTCGACTTCCATGCAAAGGTAGGGCCGCAGTGCTAGCTTAATCGAAGACACGGGGAGTCTTGTCCTGCCTTTTCCTTGGGCCTGAGTCTCACTCGTAAAAGTTTTGGACTCCCTAGCTGTGCTCTCAAGCACGCACACAACAAAATGCTTCCACCCTCAGGAGCGGCTGTTTTCGCTGAAGCACGGATTCTGTACCGAGTTTTTCCTTCGAGTTAGGTGGCTGAATTTCAGCCTCCACGCTCCGCGGGGGCAGCGCTACTAGCCCCATAACCATGATTTGATTTGTGAGCTGCCATTTGTACGGGCCTGTCTCTACCCCGATTTTACGAAATGGCACCAGTCCCGTGACTCTCACCCACACTACACCCTAAACTGCTTCCTCCCACAGAGAGGTCGTCGGAAGCTGAAACTCTGTTTCTGTACACTGTTGTTTCTTCGAGTTAGAATGCTAGCGATTAGACTTCCATGCAAAAGTAGGGCCACTGTGCTAGCTAAATGAAACACACCGGGAGTCTTGTCTTGCCTTTGCTGGGGCCTGAGTCTCACTCGTAAAGAGCTTTGGACTCCCTTGCAGTGCTGTCACGCATGCACACAACAAAATGCTTCCACCCTCAGGAGCGGCTGTTTTCAATGAAGCACAGATCGTCTACCGAGTTTTTCCTTCGAGTTAGGTGGCTCGCTTTCAGCCTGCACGCACCCCCGGGGCAATGCTACTAGCCCCATAACCATGATGTGATTTGTGAGCTGCCTTCTGTACCGACCTGTCTCTACCCCGATTTTACGAAATGGAACCAGTCCCGTGGCTCTCACCCAAACTAAACCCTAAACTTCTTCCTCCCACAGAGAGGTCATTGGAAGCTAAAACCCTGTTTCTGTACACTGTTGTTTGTTCGAGTAGAACCCTATTGATTAGACTTCAATGCAAAAGTAGGGCCGCTGTGCTAGCTTAGTCAAACACATGGGGAGTGTTGTTCTGCCTTTTGCTGGGGCCTGAGTCTCACTCGTGAAAAGGTTTGGAATCCCTTTCAGTGCTCTCACGCACACACACAACAAAATGATTCCGATCTCAGGAGCGGCTGTTGTCGCTGAAGCACGGATTCTCTACCGAGGTTTCCTTCCTGTTAGGTGGCTGACTTTCAGCCTGCACGGTCCCCTGGGGCAACGCTACTAGCCCCATAACCATGATGGAATTTGTCTGCTGCCTTCTGTACCGGCCTGTCTCTACCCTGATTTTACAAAATGGAACCAGTCCCGTGGCTCTCACGCACACTACACCCTAAACGGCTTCCTCCCACAGACAGGTCATCGGATGATAAAACAGTGTTTCTGTACACTGTTGTTTCTTCAAGTTAGAATTCTAGCGATTAGACTTCTATGCAAAAGTAGGGCTGCTGTGCTAGCTAAATCATACACACCGGGAATCTTGTCTTGCCTTTGCTGGGGCCTGAGTCTCCCTCGTAAAGAGCTTTGGACTCCCTTGCAGTGCTCTCAAGCATGCACACAACAAAATGCTTCCACCCTCAGGAGCGGCTGTTTTTAATGAAGCACAGATTCTCTACCGAGTTTTTCCTTCGAGTTAGGTGGCTGGCTTTCAGGCTGCATGCACCCCCGGGGCAATGCTACTAGCCCCATAACCATGATTTGATTTGTGAGCTGCCATTCGTACGGGCCTGTCTCTACCCCGATTTTACGAAATGGCACAAGTCCCGTGACTCTCATCCACACTATACCCTAAACAGCTTCCTCGCACAGAGAGGTCTTTGGAAGCTAAAACACTGTTTCTGTACACTCTTCTTTCTTCCAGTTGGAACGCTTGCGATTAGATTTCCATGGAAAAGTAGGGCCGCAGTGCTATCTAAAACAAACACACGGGGAGTCTTGTCCTACCTTTTGCTGGGGCCTGAGTCTCACTCGTAAAAAGCTTTGTACTCCCTTACAGTGATCGCACACACGCACACAACAAAATGCTTCCACCCTCAGGAGCGGCTGTTTTCACTGAAGCACGGATTCTGTACCGAGTTTTTCCTTCGAGTTAGGGGGCGGAATTTCAGCCTGCACGCTCCGCGGGGGCAGCGCTACTAGCCCCATAACCATGATTTGATTTGTGAGCTGCCATTTGTACGGGCCTGTCTCTACCCCGATTTTACGAAATGGCACCAGTCCCGTGACTCTCATCCACACTACACCCTAAACGGCTTCCTCGCACAAAGAGGTCGTCGGAAGCTAAAACACTGTTTTGCTACACTGTTGTTTCTTCGAGTTAGAATCCTAGCGATTAGACTTCTATGCAAAAGTAGGGCCGCTCTGCTAGCTAAATCATACACACCGGGAGTCTTGCCTTGCCTTGGCTGGGGCCTGAGTCTCACTCGTAAAGAGCTTTGGACTGCCTTGCAGTGCTCTCACGCATGCACACAACAAAATGCTTCCACCCTCAGGAGCGGCTGTTTTTAATGAAGCACAGATCCTCTACCGAGTTTCTCCTTCGAGTTAGGTGAATGGCTTTCACCCTGCACGCACCGCCGGGGCAATGCTACTAGCCCCATAACCATGATTTGATTTGTGAGCTGCCATTTGTACGGGCCTGTCTCTACCCCGATTTTACGAAATGGCACCAGTCCCGTGACTCTCACCCACACTACACCCTAAACTGCTTCCTCCCACAGAGAGGTCGTTAGAAGCTAAAACACTGTTTCTGTCCACTGTTGTTTCTTCGAGTTAGAATGCTAGCGATTAGACTTCCATGCAAAAGTAGGGCCACTGTGTTAGCTAAATGAAACACACTGGGAGTCTTGTCTTGCCTTTGCTGGGGCCTGAGTCTCACTCGTAAAGAGCTTTGGACTCCCTTGCAGTGCTGTCACGCATGCACACAACAAAATGCTTCCACCCTCAGGAGCGGCTGTTTTCAATGAAGCACAGATCCTCTACCGAGTTTTTCCTTCGAGTTAGGTGGCTGGTGTTCAGGCTGCACGCACCCCCGGGGCAATGCTACTAGCCCCATAACCATGATGTGATTTGTGAGCTGCCTTCTGTACCGACCTGTCTCTACCCCGATTTTACGAACTGGAACCAGTCCCGTGGCTCTCACCCAAACTAAACCCTAAACTGCTTCCTCCCACAGAGAGGTCATTGGAAGCTAAAACCCTGTTTCTGTACACTGTTGTTTGTTTGAGTTAGAACCCTACCGATTAGACTTCTATGCAAAAGTAGGGCCGCAGTGCATGCTAGGTCAAACACACCGGGAGTCTTGTCCTGCCTTTTGGTGGGGCCTGAGTCTCACTCGTAAGAGCTTTAGACTCCCTTGCAGTGCTCTCACGCACGCACACAACAAAATGCTTCCACCCTCAGGAGCGGCTGTTTTCGCTGAAGCACGGATTCTCTAGTGAGTTTTTCCTTCGAGTTAGGTGGCTGACTTTCAGCCTGCACGGTCCCCTGGGGCAACGCTACTAACCCCATAACCATGATGTGATTTGTGAGCTGCCTTCTGTTCCGGCCTGTCTCTACCCCGATTTTACGAACTGGAACTCATCCCCAGGCTCTCACCCACAGTACACCCTAAACGGCTTCCTCCCATAGAGAGGTCGTCGGAAGATAAAACAGTGTTTCTATACACTGTTGTTTCTTCGAGTTAGAATTCTAGCAATTAGACTCCTATGCAAAAGTAGGGCCGCTGTGCTAGGTAAATCATACACACCGGGAGTCTTGCCTTGCCTTGGCTGGGGCCTGAGTCTCACTCGTAAAGGGCTTTGGACTCCCTTGCAGTGCTCTCACGCATGCACACAACAAAATGCTTCCACCCTCAGGAGTGGCTGTTTTTAATGAAGCACAGATCCTCTACCGAGTTTTTCCTTCGAGTTTGGTGGCTGGCTTTCAGGCTGCACGCACCCCCGGGGCAATGCTACTAGCCCCATAACCATGATTCGATTTGTGAGCTGCCATTTGTACGGTCCTGTCTCTACCCCGATTTTACGAAATGGAACTCATCCCCAGGCTCTCACCCACAGTACACCCTAAACGGCTTCCTCCCACAGAGAGGTCGTCGGAAGATAAAACAGTGTTTCTGTACACGGTTGTTACTTCGAGTTAGAATTCTAGCGATTAGACTTCTATGCAGAAGTAGGGCCGCTGTGCTAGCTAAATCATACACCCCGGGACTCTTGTCCTCCCCTTTGATGGGGTTTGAGTCTCACTCGTAAAAAGCTTTGGTCTCCCTTGCAGTGCTCTCACGCACGTACACAACAGAATGCTTCCACCCTCAGGAGCGGCTGTTTTCAATGAAGCACGGATTCTCTATGGAGTTTTTCCTTCGAGTTAGGTCGCTGACTTTCAGCCTGCACGAGCCTCAGGGGCAACGCTGCTAGCCCCGAAACGATGGTGTGATTTGTGAGCTGCCTTCTGTACTGGCCTGTCTCTACCCCGATTTTACGAAATGGAACCCATCCGCAGGCTCTCACCCACAGTACACGCTAAACTGCTTCCTCCCACAGAGAGGTCGTCGGAAGCTAAAACACTGTTTCTGTACACTGTTGTTTCTTCGAGTTAGAACGCTAGTTATTCGACTTCCATGCAAAGGTAGGGCCGCAGTGCTAGCTTAATCAAAGACAGGGGGAGTGTTCTGCCTTTGGCTGGGGCCTGAGTCTCACTCGTGAAAAAGTTTGGAATCCCTTTCAGTGCTCTCACGCACGCACACAAAGAAATGCTTCCGCCCTCAGGAGCGGCTGTTGTCGCTGAAGCACGGATTATCTACCGAGGTTTCCTTCGTGTTAGGTGGCTGACTTTCCGCCTGAACGCTCCCTCGTGGCCACGCTACTAGCCCCATAAACATGATGTGATTTGTGAGCTGCCTTCTGTTCCGGCCTGTCTCTACCACGATTTTATGAAATGGAGCCCATCCCCAGGCTCTCACACACAGTACACCCTAAACTGCTTCCTCCCACAGAGAGATCGTCGGAAGCTAAAACACTGTTTCTGTACACTGTTGTTTGTTCGAGTTAGAACGCTACCGATTAGACTTCAATGCAAAAGTAAGGCCGCAGTGCATGCTAGGTCAAACACACCGGGAGTCTTGTCCTGCCTTTTGGTGGGGCCTGAGTCTCACTCGTAAGAGCTTTAGACTCCCTTGCAGTGTTCTCACGCACGCACACAACAAAATGCTTCCACCCTCAGGAGCGGCTGTTTTTGCTGAAGCACGGATTCTCTAGCGAGTTTTTCCTTGGAGTTAGGTGGCTGACTTTCAGCCTGCACCGTCCCCTGGGGCAACGCTACTAGCCCCATAACGATGATGTGATTTGTGAGCTGCCTTCTGTACCGGCCTGCCGCTACACCGATTTTACGAAATGGAACTCATCCCCAGGCTCTCACCCACAGTACACCCTAAACGGCTTCCTCCCATAGAGAGGTCGTCGGAAGATAAAACAGTGTTTCTGTACACTGTTGTTTCTTCGAGTTAGAATCCTCACGATTAGACTTCTATGCAAAAGCAGGGCCGCTGTGCTAGCTAACTCATACACACCGGGAGTCTTGTCCTGCCCTTTGATGGGGTTTGAGTCTCACTCGTAAAAAGCTTTGGTCTCCCTTGCAGTCCTCTCACGCACGTACACAACAAAATGCTTCCACCCTCAGGAGCGGCTGTTTTCAATGAAGCACGGATTCTCTACCGAGTTTTTCCTTCGAGTTAGGTCACTGACTTTCAGCCTGCACGAGCCTCAGGGGCAACGCTGCTAGCCCTGAAACGATGGTGTGATTTGTGAGCTGCCTTCTGTACCGGCCTGTCTCTACCCGGATTTTACGAAATGGAACCCATCCGCAGGCTCTCACCCACAGTACACGCTAAACTGCTTCCTCGCACAGAGAGGTCGTCGGAAGCTAAAACACTGTTTCTCTACACTGTTGTTTCTTCGAGTTAGAACGCTAGTTATTCGACTTCCATGCAAAGGTAGGGCCGCAGTGCTAGCTTAATCGAAGACACGGGGAGTCTTGTCCTGCCTTTTCCTTGGGCCTGAGTCTCACTCGTAAAAGTTTTGGACTCCCTAGCTGTGCTCTCAAGCACGCACACAACAAAATGCTTCCACCCTCAGGAGCGGCTGTTTTCGCTGAAGCACGGATTCTGTACCGAGTTTTTCCTTCGAGTTAGGTGGCTGAATTTCAGCCTCCACGCTCCGCGGGGGCAGCGCTACTAGCCCCATAACCATGATTTGATTTGTGAGCTGCCATTTGTACGGGCCTGTCTCTACCCCGATTTTACGAAATGGCACCAGTCCCGTGACTCTCACCCACACTACACCCTAAACTGCTTCCTCCCACAGAGAGGTCGTCGGAAGCTGAAACTCTGTTTCTGTACACTGTTGTTTCTTCGAGTTAGAATGCTAGCGATTAGACTTCCATGCAAAAGTAGGGCCACTGTGCTAGCTAAATGAAACACACCGGGAGTCTTGTCTTGCCTTTGCTGGGGCCTGAGTCTCACTCGTAAAGAGCTTTGGACTCCCTTGCAGTGCTGTCACGCATGCACACAACAAAATGCTTCCACCCTCAGGAGCGGCTGTTTTCAATGAAGCACAGATCGTCTACCGAGTTTTTCCTTCGAGTTAGGTGGCTCGCTTTCAGCCTGCACGCACCCCCGGGGCAATGCTACTAGCCCCATAACCATGATGTGATTTGTGAGCTGCCTTCTGTACCGACCTGTCTCTACCCCGATTTTACGAAATGGAACCAGTCCCGTGGCTCTCACCCAAACTAAACCCTAAACTTCTTCCTCCCACAGAGAGGTCATTGGAAGCTAAAACCCTGTTTCTGTACACTGTTGTTTGTTCGAGTAGAACCCTATTGATTAGACTTCAATGCAAAAGTAGGGCCGCTGTGCTAGCTTAGTCAAACACATGGGGAGTGTTGTTCTGCCTTTTGCTGGGGCCTGAGTCTCACTCGTGAAAAGGTTTGGAATCCCTTTCAGTGCTCTCACGCACACACACAACAAAATGATTCCGATCTCAGGAGCGGCTGTTGTCGCTGAAGCACGGATTCTCTACCGAGGTTTCCTTCCTGTTAGGTGGCTGACTTTCAGCCTGCACGGTCCCCTGGGGCAACGCTACTAGCCCCATAACCATGATGGAATTTGTCTGCTGCCTTCTGTACCGGCCTGTCTCTACCCTGATTTTACAAAATGGAACCAGTCCCGTGGCTCTCACGCACACTACACCCTAAACGGCTTCCTCCCACAGACAGGTCATCGGATGATAAAACAGTGTTTCTGTACACTGTTGTTTCTTCGAGTTAGAATTCTAGCGATTAGACTTCTATGCAAAAGTAGGGCTGCTGTGCTAGCTAAATCATACACACCGGGAATCTTGTCTTGCCTTTGCTGGGGCCTGAGTCTCCCTCGTAAAGAGCTTTGGACTCCCTTGCAGTGCTCTCAAGCATGCACACAACAAAATGCTTCCACCCTCAGGAGCGGCTGTTTTTAATGAAGCACAGATTCTCTACCGAGTTTTTCCTTCGAGTTAGGTGGCTGGCTTTCAGGCTGCATGCACCCCCGGGGCAATGCTACTAGCCCCATAACCATGATTTGATTTGTGAGCTGCCATTCGTACGGGCCTGTCTCTACCCCGATTTTACGAAATGGCACAAGTCCCGTGACTCTCATCTACACTATACCCTAAACAGCTTCCTCGCACAGAGAGGTCTTTGGAAGCTAAAACACTGTTTCTGTACACTCTTCTTTCTTCCAGTTGGAACGCTTGCGATTAGATTTCCATGGAAAAGTAGGGCCGCAGTGCTATCTAAAACAAAAACACGGGGAGTCTTGTCCTACCTTTTGCTGCGGCCTGAGTCTCACTCGTAAAAAGCTTTGTACTCCCTTAGAGTGATCGCACACACGCACACAACAAAATGCTTCCACCCTCAGGAGCGGCTGTTTTCACTGAAGCACGGATTCTGTACCGAGTTTTTCCTTCGAGTTAGGGGGCGGAATTTCAGCCTGCACGCTCCGCGGGGGCAGCGCTACTAGCCCCATAACCATGATTTGATTTGTGAGCTGCCATTTGTACGGGCCTGTCTCTACCCCGATTTTACGAAATGGCACCAGTCCCGTGACTCTCATCCACACTACACCCTAAACGGCTTCCTCGCACAAAGAGGTCGTCGGAAGCTAAAACACTGTTTTGCTACACTGTTGTTTCTTCGAGTTAGAATCCTAGCGATTAGACTTCTATGCAAAAGTAGGGCCGCTCTGCTAGCTAAATCATACACACCGGGAGTCTTGCCTTGCCTTGGCTGGGGCCTGAGTCTCACTCGTAAAGAGCTTTGGACTGCCTTGCAGTGCTCTCACGCATGCACACAACAAAATGCTTCCACCCTCAGGAGCGGCTGTTTTTAATGAAGCACAGATCCTCTACCGAGTTTCTCCTTCGAGTTAGGTGAATGGCTTTCACCCTGCACGCACCGCCGGGGCAATGCTACTAGCCCCATAACCATGATTTGATTTGTGAGCTGCCATTTGTACGGGCCTGTCTCTACCCCGATTTTACAAAATGGCACCAGTCCCGTGACTCTCACCCACACTACACCCTAAACTGCTTCCTCCCACAGAGAGGTCGTTAGAAGCTAAAACACTGTTTCTGTCCACTGTTGTTTCTTCGAGTTAGAATGCTAGCGATTAGACTTCCATGCAAAAGTAGGGCCACTGTGTTAGCTAAATGAAACACACTGGGAGTCTTGTCTTGCCTTTGCTGGGGCCTGAGTCTCACTCGTAAAGAGCTTTGGACTCCCTTGCAGTGCTCTCACGCATGCACACAACAAAATGCTTCCACCCTCAGGAGCGGCTGTTTTCAATGAAGCACAGATCCTCTACCGAGTTTTTCCTTCGAGTTAGGTGGCTGGTGTTCAGGCTGCACGCACCCCCGGGGCAATGCTACTAGCCCCATAACCATGATGTGATTTGTGAGCTGCCTTCTGTACCGACCTGTCTCTACCCCGATTTTACGAACTGGAACCAGTCCCGTGGCTCTCACCCAAACTAAACCCTAAACTGCTTCCTCCCACAGAGAGGTCATTGGAAGCTAAAACCCTGTTTCTGTACACTGTTGTTTGTTTGAGTTAGAACCCTACCGATTAGACTTCTATGCAAAAGTAGGGCCGCAGTGCATGCTAGGTCAAACACACCGGGAGTCTTGTCCTGCCTTTTGGTGGGGCCTGAGTCTCACTCGTAAGAGCTTTAGACTCCCTTGCAGTGCTCTCACGCACGCACACAACAAAATGCTTCCACCCTCAGGAGCGGCTGTTTTCGCTGAAGCACGGATTCTCTAGTGAGTTTTTCCTTCGAGTTAGGTGGCTGACTTTCAGCCTGCACGGTCCCCTGGGGCAACGCTACTAACCCCATAACCATGATGTGATTTGTGAGCTGCCTTCTGTTCCGGCCTGTCTCTACCCCGATTTTACGAACTGGAACTCATCCCCAGGCTCTCACCCACAGTACACCCTAAACGGCTTCCTCCCATAGAGAGGTCGTCGGAAGATAAAACAGTGTTTCTATACACTGTTGTTTCTTCGAGTTAGAATTCTAGCGATTAGACTCCTATGCAAAAGTAGGGCCGCTGTGCTAGGTAAATCATACACACCGGGAGTCTTGCCTTGCCTTGGCTGGGGCCTGAGTCTCACTCGTAAAGGGCTTTGGACTCCCTTGCAGTGCTCTCACGCATGCACACAACAAAATGCTTCCACCCTCAGGAGTGGCTGTTTTTAATGAAGCACAGATCCTCTACCGAGTTTTTCCTTCGAGTTTGGTGGCTGGCTGTCAGGCTGCACGCACCCCCGGGGCAATGCTACTAGCCCCATAACCATGATTCGATTTGTGAGCTGCCATTTGTACGGTCCTGTCTCTACCCCGATTTTACGAAATGGAACTCATCCCCAGGCTCTCACCCACAGTACACCCTAAACGGCTTCCTCCCACAGAGAGGTCGTCGGAAGATAAAACAGTGTTTCTGTACACGGTTGTTACTTCGAGTTAGAATTCTAGCGATTAGACTTCTATGCAGAAGTAGGGCCGCTGTGCTAGCTAAATCATACACCCCGGGACTCTTGTCCTCCCCTTTGATGGGGTTTGAGTCTCACTCGTAAAAAGCTTTGGTCTCCCTTGCAGTGCTCTCACGCACGTACACAACAGAATGCTTCCACCCTCAGGAGCGGCTGTTTTCAATGAAGCACGGATTCTCTATGGAGTTTTTCCTTCGAGTTAGGTCGCTGACTTTCAGCCTGCACGAGCCTCAGGGGCAACGCTGCTAGCCCCGAAACGATGGTGTGATTTGTGAGCTGCCTTCTGTACTGGCTTGTCTCTACCCCGATTTTACGAAATGGAACCCATCCGCAGGCTCTCACCCACAGTACACGCTAAACTGCTTCCTCCCACAGAGAGGTCGTCGGAAGCTAAAACACTGTTTCTGTACACTGTTGTTTCTTCGAGTTAGAACGCTAGTTATTCGACTTCCATGCAAAGGTAGGGCCGCAGTGCTAGCTTAATCAAAGACAGGGGGAGTGTTCTGCCTTTGGCTGGGGCCTGAGTCTCACTCGTGAAAAAGTTTGGAATCCCTTTCAGTGCTCTCACGCACGCACACAAAGAAATGCTTCCGCCCTCAGGAGCGGCTGTTGTCGCTGAAGCACGGATTATCTACCGAGGTTTCCTTCGTGTTAGGTGGCTGACTTTCCGCCTGAACGCTCCCTCGTGGCCACGCTACTAGCCCCATAAACATGATGTGATTTGTGAGCTGCCTTCTGTTCCGGCCTGTCTCTACCACGATTTTACGAAATGGAGCCCATCCCCAGGCTCTCACACACAGTACACCCTAAACTGCTTCCTCCCACAGAGAGATCGTCGGAAGCTAAAACACTGTTTCTGTACACTGTTGTTTGTTCGAGTTAGAACGCTACCGATTAGACTTCAATGCAAAAGTAAGGCCGCAGTGCATGCTAGGTCAAACACACCGGGAGTCTTGTCCTGCCTTTTGGTGGGGCCTGAGTCTCACTCGTAAGAGCTTTAGACTCCCTTGCAGTGTTCTCACGCACGCACACAACAAAATGCTTCCACCCTCAGGAGCGGCTGTTTTTGCTGAAGCACGGATTCTCTAGCGAGTTTTTCCTTGGAGTTAGGGGGCTGACTTTCAGCCTGCACCGTCCCCTGGGGCAACGCTACTAGCCCCATAACGATGATGTGATTTGTGAGCTGCCTTCTGTACCGGCCTGCCGCTACACCGATTTTACGAAATGGAACTCATCCCCAGGCTCTCACCCACAGTACACCCTAAACGGCTTCCTCCCATAGAGAGGTCGTCGGAAGATAAAACAGTGTTTCTGTACACTGTTGTTTCTTCGAGTTAGAATCCTCGCGATTAGACTTCTATGCAAAAGCAGGGCCGCTGTGCTAGCTAACTCATACACACCGGGAGTCTTGTCCTGCCCTTTGATGGGGTTTGAGTCTCACTCGTAAAAAGCTTTGGTCTCCCTTGCAGTCCTCTCACGCACGTACACAACAAAATGCTTCCACCCTCAGGAGCGGCTGTTTTCAATGAAGCACGGATTCTCTACCGAGTTTTTCCTTCGAGTTAGGTCACTGACTTTCAGCCTGCACGAGCCTCAGGGGCAACGCTGCTAGCCCCGAAACGATGGTGTGATTTGTGAGCTGCCTTCTGTACCGGCCTGTCTCTACCCGGATTTTACGAAATGGAACCCATCCGCAGGCTCTCACCCACAGTACACGCTAAACTGCTTCCTCGCACAGAGAGGTCGTCGGAAGCTAAAACACTGTTTCTCTACACTGTTGTTTCTTCGAGTTAGAACGCTAGTTATTCGACTTCCATGCAAAGGTAGGGCCGCAGTGCTAGCTTAATCGAAGACACGGGGAGTCTTGTCCTGCCTTTTCCTTGGGCCTGAGTCTCACTCGTAAAAGTTTTGGACTCCCTAGCTGTGCTCTCAAGCACGCACACAACAAAATGCTTCCACCCTCAGGAGCGGCTGTTTTCGCTGAAGCACGGATTCTGTACCGAGTTTTTCCTTCGAGTTAGGTGGCTGAATTTCAGCCTGCACGCTCCGCGGGGGCAGCGCTACTAGCCCCATAACCATGATTTGATTTGTGAGCTGCCATTTGTACGGGCCTGTCTCTACCCCGATTTTACGAAATGGCACCAGTCCCGTGACTCTCACCCACACTACACCCTAAACTGCTTCCTCCCACAGAGAGGTCGTCGGAAGCTGAAACTCTGTTTCTGTACACTGTTGTTTCTTCGAGTTAGAATGCTAGCGATTAGACTTCCATGCAAAAGTAGGGCCACTGTGCTAGCTAAATGAAACACACCGGGAGTCTTGTCTTGCCTTTGCTGGGGCCTGAGTCTCACTCGTAAAGAGCTTTGGACTCCCTTGCAGTGCTGCCACGCATGCACACAACAAAATGCTTCCACCCTCAGGAGCGGCTGTTTTCAATGAAGCACAGATCGTCTACCGAGTTTTTCCTTCGAGTTAGGTGGCTCGCTTTCAGCCTGCACGCACCCCCGGGGCAATGCTACTAGCCCCATAACCATGATGTGATTTGTGAGCTGCCTTCTGTACCGACCTGTCTCTACCCCGATTTTACGAAATGGAACCAGTCCCGTGGCTCTCACCCAAACTAAACCCTAAACTTCTTCCTCCCACAGAGAGGTCATTGGAAGCTAAAACCCTGTTTCTGTACACTGTTGTTTGTTCGAGTAGAACCCTATTGATTAGACTTCAATGCAAAAGTAGGGCCGCTGTGCTAGCTTAGTCAAACACATGGGGAGTGTTGTTCTGCCTTTTGCTGGGGCCTGAGTCTCACTCGTGAAAAGGTTTGGAATCCCTTTCAGTGCTCTCACGCACACACACAACAAAATGATTCCGATCTCAGGAGCGGCTGTTGTCGCTGAAGCACGGATTCTCTACCGAGGTTTCCTTCCTGTTAGGTGGCTGACTTTCAGCCTGCACGGTCCCCTGGGGCAACGCTACTAGCCCCATAACCATGATGGAATTTGTCTGCTGCCTTCTGTACCGGCCTGTCTCTACCCTGATTTTACAAAATGGAACCAGTCCCGTGGCTCTCACGCACACTACACCCTAAACGGCTTCCTCCCACAGACAGGTCATCGGATGATAAAACAGTGTTTCTGTACACTGTTGTTTCTTCGAGTTAGAATTCTAGCGATTAGACTTCTATGCAAAAGTAGGGCCGCTGTGCTAGCTAAATCATACACACCGGGAATCTTGTCTTGCCTTTGCTGGGGCCTGAGTCTCCCTCGTAAAGAGCTTTGGACTCCCTTGCAGTGCTCTCAAGCATGCACACAACAAAATGCTTCCACCCTCAGGAGCGGCTGTTTTTAATGAAGCACAGATTCTCTACCGAGTTTTTCCTTCGAGTTAGGTGGCTGGCTTTCAGGCTGCATGCACCCCCGGGGCAATGCTACTAGCCCCATAACCATGATTTGATTTGTGAGCTGCCATTCGTACGGGCCTGTCTCTACCCCGATTTTACGAAATGGCACAAGTCCCGTGACTCTCATCCACACTATACCCTAAACAGCTTCCTCGCACAGAGAGGTCTTTGGAAGCTAAAACACTGTTTCTGTACACTCTTCTTTCTTCCAGTTGGAACGCTTGCGATTAGATTTCCATGGAAAAGTAGGGCCGCAGTGCTATCTAAAACAAACACACGGGGAGTCTTGTCCTACCTTTTGCTGCGGCCTGAGTCTCACTCGTAAAAAGCTTTGTACTCCCTTAGAGTGATCGCACACACGCACACAACAAAATGCTTCCACCCTCAGGAGCGGCTGTTTTCACTGAAGCACGGATTCTGTACCGAGTTTTTCCTTCGAGTTAGGGGGCGGAATTTCAGCCTGCACGCTCCGCGGGGGCAGCGCTACTAGCCCCATAACCATGATTTGATTTGTGAGCTGCCATTTGTACGGGCCTGTCTCTACCCCGATTTTACGAAATGGCACCAGTCCCGTGACTCTCATCCACACTACACCCTAAACGGCTTCCTCGCACAAAGAGGTCGTCGGAAGCTAAAACACTGTTTTGCTACACTGTTGTTTCTTCGAGTTAGAATCCTAGCGATTAGACTTCTATGCAAAAGTAGGGCCGCTCTGCTAGCTAAATCATACACACCGGGAGTCTTGCCTTGCCTTGGCTGGGGCCTGAGTCTCACTCGTAAAGAGCTTTGGACTGCCTTGCAGTGCTCTCACGCATGCACACAACAAAATGCTTCCACCCTCAGGAGCGGCTGTTTTTAATGAAGCACAGATCCTCTACCGAGTTTCTCCTTCGAGTTAGGTGAATGGCTTTCACCCTGCACGCACCGCCGGGGCAATGCTACTAGCCCCATAACCATGATTTGATTTGTGAGCTGCCATTTGTACGGGCCTGTCTCTACCCCGATTTTACGAAATGGCACCAGTCCCGTGACTCTCACCCACACTACACCCTAAACTGCTTCCTCCCACAGAGAGGTCGTTAGAAGCTAAAACACTGTTTCTGTCCACTGTTGTTTCTTCGAGTTAGAATGCTAGCGATTAGACTTCCATGCAAAAGTAGGGCCACTGTGTTAGCTAAATGAAACACACTGGGAGTCTTGTCTTGCCTTTGCTGGGGCCTGAGTCTCACTCGTAAAGAGCTTTGGACTCCCTTGCAGTGCTCTCACGCATGCACACAACAAAATGCTTCCACCCTCAGGAGCGGCTGTTTTCAATGAAGCACAGATCCTCTACCGAGTTTTTCCTTCGAGTTAGGTGGCTGGTGTTCAGGCTGCACGCACCCCCGGGGCAATGCTACTAGCCCCATAACCATGATGTGATTTGTGAGCTGCCTTCTGTACCGACCTGTCTCTACCCCGATTTTACGAACTGGAACCAGTCCCGTGGCTCTCACCCAAACTAAACCCTAAACTGCTTCCTCCCACAGAGAGGTCATTGGAAGCTAAAACCCTGTTTCTGTACACTGTTGTTTGTTTGAGTTAGAACCCTACCGATTAGACTTCTATGCAAAAGTAGGGCCGCAGTGCATGCTAGGTCAAACACACCGGGAGTCTTGTCCTGCCTTTTGGTGGGGCCTGAGTCTCACTCGTAAGAGCTTTAGACTCCCTTGCAGTGCTCTCACGCACGCACACAACAAAATGCTTCCACCCTCAGGAGCGGCTGTTTTCGCTGAAGCACGGATTCTCTAGTGAGTTTTTCCTTCGAGTTAGGTGGCTGACTTTCAGCCTGCACGGTCCCCTGGGGCAACGCTACTAACCCCATAACCATGATGTGATTTGTGAGCTGCCTTCTGTTCCGGCCTGTCTCTACCCCGATTTTACGAACTGGAACTCATCCCCAGGCTCTCACCCACAGTACACCCTAAACGGCTTCCTCCCATAGAGAGGTCGTCGGAAGATAAAACAGTGTTTCTATACACTGTTGTTTCTTCGAGTTAGAATTCTAGCGATTAGACTCCTATGCAAAAGTAGGGCCGCTGTGCTAGGTAAATCATACACACCGGGAGTCTTGCCTTGCCTTGGCTGGGGCCTGAGTCTCACTCGTAAAGGGCTTTGGACTCCCTTGCAGTGCTCTCACGCATGCACACAACAAAATGCTTCCACCCTCAGGAGTGGCTGTTTTTAATGAAGCACAGATCCTCTACCGAGTTTTTCCTTCGAGTTTGGTGGCTGGCTGTCAGGCTGCACGCACCCCCGGGGCAATGCTACTAGCCCCATAACCATGATTCGATTTGTGAGCTGCCATTTGTACGGTCCTGTCTCTACCCCGATTTTACGAAATGGAACTCATCCCCAGGCTCTCACCCACAGTACACCCTAAACGGCTTCCTCCCACAGAGAGGTCGTCGGAAGATAAAACAGTGTTTCTGTACACGGTTGTTACTTCGAGTTAGAATTCTAGCGATTAGACTTCTATGCAGAAGTAGGGCCGCTGTGCTAGCTAAATCATACACCCCGGGACTCTTGTCCTCCCCTTTGATGGGGTTTGAGTCTCACTCGTAAAAAGCTTTGGTCTCCCTTGCAGTGCTCTCACGCACGTACACAACAGAATGCTTCCACCCTCAGGAGCGGCTGTTTTCAATGAAGCACGGATTCTCTATGGAGTTTTTCCTTCGAGTTAGGTCGCTGACTTTCAGCCTGCACGAGCCTCAGGGGCAACGCTGCTAGCCCCGAAACGATGGTGTGATTTGTGAGCTGCCTTCTGTACTGGCCTGTCTCTACCCCGATTTTACGAAATGGAACCCATCCGCAGGCTCTCACCCACAGTACACGCTAAACTGCTTCCTCCCACAGAGAGGTCGTCGGAAGCTAAAACACTGTTTCTGTACACTGTTGTTTCTTCGAGTTAGAACGCTAGTTATTCGACTTCCATGCAAAGGTAGGGCCGCAGTGCTAGCTTAATCAAAGACAGGGGGAGTGTTCTGCCTTTGGCTGGGGCCTGAGTCTCACTCGTGAAAAAGTTTGGAATCCCTTTCAGTGCTCTCACGCACGCACACAAAGAAATGCTTCCGCCCTCAGGAGCGGCTGTTGTCGCTGAAGCACGGATTATCTACCGAGGTTTCCTTCGTGTTAGGTGGCTGACTTTCCGCCTGAACGCTCCCTCGTGGCCACGCTACTAGCCCCATAAACATGATGTGATTTGTGAGCTGCCTTCTGTTCCGGCCTGTCTCTACCACGATTTTACGAAATGGAGCCCATCCCCAGGCTCTCACACACAGTACACCCTAAACTGCTTCCTCCCACAGAGAGATCGTCGGAAGCTAAAACACTGTTTCTGTACACTGTTGTTTGTTCGAGTTAGAACGCTACCGATTAGACTTCAATGCAAAAGTAAGGCCGCAGTGCATGCTAGGTCAAACACACCGGGAGTCTTGTCCTGCCTTTTGGTGGGGCCTGAGTCTCACTCGTAAGAGCTTTAGACTCCCTTGCAGTGTTCTCACGCACGCACACAACAAAATGCTTCCACCCTCAGGAGCGGCTGTTTTTGCTGAAGCACGGATTCTCTAGCGAGTTTTTCCTTGGAGTTAGGGGGCTGACTTTCAGCCTGCACCGTCCCCTGGGGCAACGCTACTAGCCCCATAACGATGATGTGATTTGTGAGCTGCCTTCTGTACCGGCCTGCCGCTACACCGATTTTACGAAATGGAACTCATCCCCAGGCTCTCACCCACAGTACACCCTAAACGGCTTCCTCCCATAGAGAGGTCGTCGGAAGATAAAACAGTGTTTCTGTACACTGTTGTTTCTTCGAGTTAGAATCCTCGCGATTAGACTTCTATGCAAAAGCAGGGCCGCTGTGCTAGCTAACTCATACACACCGGGAGTCTTGTCCTGCCCTTTGATGGGGTTTGAGTCTCACTCGTAAAAAGCTTTGGTCTCCCTTGCAGTCCTCTCACGCACGTACACAACAAAATGCTTCCACCCTCAGGAGCGGCTGTTTTCAATGAAGCACGGATTCTCTACCGAGTTTTTCCTTCGAGTTAGGTCACTGACTTTCAGCCTGCACGAGCCTCAGGGGCAACGCTGCTAGCCCCGAAACGATGGTGTGATTTGTGAGCTGCCTTCTGTACCGGCCTGTCTCTACCCGGATTTTACGAAATGGAACCCATCCGCAGGCTCTCACCCACAGTACACGCTAAACTGCTTCCTCGCACAGAGAGGTCGTCGGAAGCTAAAACACTGTTTCTCTACACTGTTGTTTCTTCGAGTTAGAACGCTAGTTATTCGACTTCCATGCAAAGGTAGGGCCGCAGTGCTAGCTTAATCGAAGACACGGGGAGTCTTGTCCTGCCTTTTCCTTGGGCCTGAGTCTCACTCGTAAAAGTTTTGGACTCCCTAGCTGTGCTCTCAAGCACGCACACAACAAAATGCTTCCACCCTCAGGAGCGGCTGTTTTCGCTGAAGCACGGATTCTGTACCGAGTTTTTCCTTCGAGTTAGGTGGCTGAATTTCAGCCTGCACGCTCCGCGGGGGCAGCGCTACTAGCCCCATAACCATGATTTGATTTGTGAGCTGCCATTTGTACGGGCCTGTCTCTACCCCGATTTTACGAAATGGCACCAGTCCCGTGACTCTCACCCACACTACACCCTAAACTGCTTCCTCCCACAGAGAGGTCGTCGGAAGCTGAAACTCTGTTTCTGTACACTGTTGTTTCTTCGAGTTAGAATGCTAGCGATTAGACTTCCATGCAAAAGTAGGGCCACTGTGCTAGCTAAATGAAACACACCGGGAGTCTTGTCTTGCCTTTGCTGGGGCCTGAGTCTCACTCGTAAAGAGCTTTGGACTCCCTTGCAGTGCTGCCACGCATGCACACAACAAAATGCTTCCACCCTCAGGAGCGGCTGTGTTCAATGAAGCACAGATCGTCTACCGAGTTTTTCCTTCGAGTTAGGTGGCTCGCTTTCAGCCTGCACGCACCCCCGGGGCAATGCTACTAGCCCCATAACCATGATGTGATTTGTGAGCTGCCTTCTGTACCGACCTGTCTCTACCCCGATTTTACGAAATGGAACCAGTCCCGTGGCTCTCACCCAAACTAAACCCTAAACTTCTTCCTCCCACAGAGAGGTCATTGGAAGCTAAAACCCTGTTTCTGTACACTGTTGTTTGTTCGAGTAGAACCCTATTGATTAGACTTCAATGCAAAAGTAGGGCCGCTGTGCTAGCTTAGTCAAACACATGGGGAGTGTTGTTCTGCCTTTTGCTGGGGCCTGAGTCTCACTCGTGAAAAGGTTTGGAATCCCTTTCAGTGCTCTCACGCACACACACAACAAAATGATTCCGATCTCAGGAGCGGCTGTTGTCGCTGAAGCACGGATTCTCTACCGAGGTTTCCTTCCTGTTAGGTGGCTGACTTTCAGCCTGCACGGTCCCCTGGGGCAACGCTACTAGCCCCATAACCATGATGGAATTTGTCTGCTGCCTTCTGTACCGGCCTGTCTCTACCCTGATTTTACAAAATGGAACCAGTCCCGTGGCTCTCACGCACACTACACCCTAAACGGCTTCCTCCCACAGACAGGTCATCGGATGATAAAACAGTGTTTCTGTACACTGTTGTTTCTTCGAGTTAGAATTCTAGCGATTAGACTTCTATGCAAAAGTAGGGCCGCTGTGCTAGCTAAATCATACACACCGGGAATCTTGTCTTGCCTTTGCTGGGGCCTGAGTCTCCCTCGTAAAGAGCTTTGGACTCCCTTGCAGTGCTCTCAAGCATGCACACAACAAAATGCTTCCACCCTCAGGAGCGGCTGTTTTTAATGAAGCACAGATTCTCTACCGAGTTTTTCCTTCGAGTTAGGTGGCTGGCTTTCAGGCTGCATGCACCCCCGGGGCAATGCTACTAGCCCCATAACCATGATTTGATTTGTGAGCTGCCATTCGTACGGGCCTGTCTCTACCCCGATTTTACGAAATGGCACAAGTCCCGTGACTCTCATCCACACTATACCCTAAACAGCTTCCTCGCACAGAGAGGTCTTTGGAAGCTAAAACACTGTTTCTGTACACTCTTCTTTCTTCCAGTTGGAACGCTTGCGATTAGATTTCCATGGAAAAGTAGGGCCGCAGTGCTATCTAAAACAAACACACGGGGAGTCTTGTCCTACCTTTTGCTGCGGCCTGAGTCTCACTCGTAAAAAGCTTTGTACTCCCTTAGAGTGATCGCACACACGCACACAACAAAATGCTTCCACCCTCAGGAGCGGCTGTTTTCACTGAAGCACGGATTCTGTACCGAGTTTTTCCTTCGAGTTAGGGGGCGGAATTTCAGCCTGCACGCTCCGCGGGGGCAGCGCTACTAGCCCCATAACCATGATTTGATTTGTGAGCTGCCATTTGTACGGGCCTGTCTCTACCCCGATTTTACGAAATGGCACCAGTCCCGTGACTCTCATCCACACTACACCCTAAACGGCTTCCTCGCACAAAGAGGTCGTCGGAAGCTAAAACACTGTTTTGCTACACTGTTGTTTCTTCGAGTTAGAATCCTAGCGATTAGACTTCTATGCAAAAGTAGGGCCGCTCTGCTAGCTAAATCATACACACCGGGAGTCTTGCCTTGCCTTGGCTGGGGCCTGAGTCTCACTCGTAAAGAGCTTTGGACTGCCTTGCAGTGCTCTCACGCATGCACACAACAAAATGCTTCCACCCTCAGGAGCGGCTGTTTTTAATGAAGCACAGATCCTCTACCGAGTTTCTCCTTCGAGTTAGGTGAATGGCTTTCACCCTGCACGCACCGCCGGGGCAATGCTACTAGCCCCATAACCATGATTTGATTTGTGAGCTGCCATTTGTACGGGCCTGTCTCTACCCCGATTTTACGAAATGGCACCAGTCCCGTGACTCTCACCCACACTACACCCTAAACTGCTTCCTCCCACAGAGAGGTCGTTAGAAGCTAAAACACTGTTTCTGTCCACTGTTGTTTCTTCGAGTTAGAATGCTAGCGATTAGACTTCCATGCAAAAGTAGGGCCACTGTGTTAGCTAAATGAAACACACTGGGAGTCTTGTCTTGCCTTTGCTGGGGCCTGAGTCTCACTCGTAAAGAGCTTTGGACTCCCTTGCAGTGCTCTCACGCATGCACACAACAAAATGCTTCCACCCTCAGGAGCGGCTGTTTTCAATGAAGCACAGATCCTCTACCGAGTTTTTCCTTCGAGTTAGGTGGCTGGTGTTCAGGCTGCACGCACCCCCGGGGCAATGCTACTAGCCCCATAACCATGATGTGATTTGTGAGCTGCCTTCTGTACCGACCTGTCTCTACCCCGATTTTACGAACTGGAACCAGTCCCGTGGCTCTCACCCAAACTAAACCCTAAACTGCTTCCTCCCACAGAGAGGTCATTGGAAGCTAAAACCCTGTTTCTGTACACTGTTGTTTGTTTGAGTTAGAACCCTACCGATTAGACTTCTATGCAAAAGTAGGGCCGCAGTGCATGCTAGGTCAAACACACCGGGAGTCTTGTCCTGCCTTTTGGTGGGGCCTGAGTCTCACTCGTAAGAGCTTTAGACTCCCTTGCAGTGCTCTCACGCACGCACACAACAAAATGCTTCCACCCTCAGGAGCGGCTGTTTTCGCTGAAGCACGGATTCTCTAGTGAGTTTTTCCTTCGAGTTAGGTGGCTGACTTTCAGCCTGCACGAGCCTCAGGGGCAACGCTGCTAGCCCCGAAACGATGGTGTGATTTGTGAGCTGCCTTCTGTACCGGCCTGTCTCTACCCGGATTTTACGAAATGGAACCCATCCGCAGGCTCTCACCCACAGTACACGCTAAACTGCTTCCTCGCACAGAGAGGTCGTCGGAAGCTAAAACACTGTTTCTCTACACTGTTGTTTCTTCGAGTTAGAACGCTAGTTATTCGACTTCCATGCAAAGGTAGGGCCGCAGTGCTAGCTTAATCGAAGACACGGGGAGTCTTGTCCTGCCTTTTCCTTGGGCCTGAGTCTCACTCGTAAAAGTTTTGGACTCCCTAGCTGTGCTCTCAAGCACGCACACAACAAAATGCTTCCACCCTCAGGAGCGGCTGTTTTCGCTGAAGCACGGATTCTGTACCGAGTTTTTCCTTCGAGTTAGGTGGCTGAATTTCAGCCTGCACGCTCCGCGGGGGCAGCGCTACTAGCCCCATAACCATGATTTGATTTGTGAGCTGCCATTTGTACGGGCCTGTCTCTACCCCGATTTTACGAAATGGCACCAGTCCCGTGACTCTCACCCACACTACACCCTAAACTGCTTCCTCCCACAGAGAGGTCGTCGGAAGCTGAAACTCTGTTTCTGTACACTGTTGTTTCTTCGAGTTAGAATGCTAGCGATTAGACTTCCATGCAAAAGTAGGGCCACTGTGCTAGCTAAATGAAACACACCGGGAGTCTTGTCTTGCCTTTGCTGGGGCCTGAGTCTCACTCGTAAAGAGCTTTGGACTCCCTTGCAGTGCTGTCACGCATGCACACAACAAAATGCTTCCACCCTCAGGAGCGGCTGTTTTCAATGAAGCACAGATCGTCTACCGAGTTTTTCCTTCGAGTTAGGTGGCTCGCTTTCAGCCTGCACGCACCCCCGGGGCAATGCTACTAGCCCCATAACCATGATGTGATTTGTGAGCTGCCTTCTGTACCGACCTGTCTCTACCCCGATTTTACGAAATGGAACCAGTCCCGTGGCTCTCACCCAAACTAAACCCTAAACTTCTTCCTCCCACAGAGAGGTCATTGGAAGCTAAAACCCTGTTTCTGTACACTGTTGTTTGTTCGAGTAGAACCCTATTGATTAGACTTCAATGCAAAAGTAGGGCCGCTGTGCTAGCTTAGTCAAACACATGGGGAGTGTTGTTCTGCCTTTTGCTGGGGCCTGAGTCTCACTCGTGAAAAGGTTTGGAATCCCTTTCAGTGCTCTCACGCACACACACAACAAAATGATTCCGATCTCAGGAGCGGCTGTTGTCGCTGAAGCACGGATTCTCTACCGAGGTTTCCTTCCTGTTAGGTGGCTGACTTTCAGCCTGCACGGTCCCCTGGGGCAACGCTACTAGCCCCATAACCATGATGGAATTTGTCTGCTGCCTTCTGTACCGGCCTGTCTCTACCCTGATTTTACAAAATGGAACCAGTCCCGTGGCTCTCACGCACACTACACCCTAAACGGCTTCCTCCCACAGACAGGTCATCGGATGATAAAACAGTGTTTCTGTACACTGTTGTTTCTTCGAGTTAGAATTCTAGCGATTAGACTTCTATGCAAAAGTAGGGCCGCTGTGCTAGCTAAATCATACACACCGGGAATCTTGTCTTGCCTTTGCTGGGGCCTGAGTCTCCCTCGTAAAGAGCTTTGGACTCCCTTGCAGTGCTCTCAAGCATGCACACAACAAAATGCTTCCACCCTCAGGAGCGGCTGTTTTTAATGAAGCACAGATTCTCTACCGAGTTTTTCCTTCGAGTTAGGTGGCTGGCTTTCAGGCTGCATGCACCCCCGGGGCAATGCTACTAGCCCCATAACCATGATTTGATTTGTGAGCTGCCATTCGTACGGGCCTGTCTCTACCCCGATTTTACGAAATGGCACAAGTCCCGTGACTCTCATCCACACTATACCCTAAACAGCTTCCTCGCACAGAGAGGTCTTTGGAAGCTAAAACACTGTTTCTGTACACTCTTCTTTCTTCCAGTTGGAACGCTTGCGATTAGATTTCCATGGAAAAGTAGGGCCGCAGTGCTATCTAAAACAAACACACGGGGAGTCTTGTCCTACCTTTTGCTGCGGCCTGAGTCTCACTCGTAAAAAGCTTTGTACTCCCTTACAGTGATCGCACACACGCACACAACAAAATGCTTCCACCCTCAGGAGCGGCTGTTTTCACTGAAGCACGGATTCTGTACCGAGTTTTTCCTTCGAGTTAGGGGGCGGAATTTCAGCCTGCACGCTCCGCGGGGGCAGCGCTACTAGCCCCATAACCATGATTTGATTTGTGAGCTGCCATTTGTACGGGCCTGTCTCTACCCCGATTTTACGAAATGGCACCAGTCCCGTGACTCTCATCCACACTACACCCTAAACGGCTTCCTCGCACAAAGAGGTCGTCGGAAGCTAAAACACTGTTTTGCTACACTGTTGTTTCTTCGAGTTAGAATCCTAGCGATTAGACTTCTATGCAAAAGTAGGGCCGCTCTGCTAGCTAAATCATACACACCGGGAGTCTTGCCTTGCCTTGGCTGGGGCCTGAGTCTCACTCGTAAAGAGCTTTGGACTGCCTTGCAGTGCTCTCACGCATGCACACAACAAAATGCTTCCACCCTCAGGAGCGGCTGTTTTTAATGAAGCACAGATCCTCTACCGAGTTTCTCCTTCGAGTTAGGTGAATGGCTTTCACCCTGCACGCACCGCCGGGGCAATGCTACTAGCCCCATAACCATGATTTGATTTGTGAGCTGCCATTTGTACGGGCCTGTCTCTACCCCGATTTTACGAAATGGCACCAGTCCCGTGACTCTCACCCACACTACACCCTAAACTGCTTCCTCCCACAGAGAGGTCGTTAGAAGCTAAAACACTGTTTCTGTCCACTGTTGTTTCTTCGAGTTAGAATGCTAGCGATTAGACTTCCATGCAAAAGTAGGGCCACTGTGTTAGCTAAATGAAACACACTGGGAGTCTTGTCTTGCCTTTGCTGGGGCCTGAGTCTCACTCGTAAAGAGCTTTGGACTCCCTTGCAGTGCTCTCACGCATGCACACAACAAAATGCTTCCACCCTCAGGAGCGGCTGTTTTCAATGAAGCACAGATCCTCTACCGAGTTTTTCCTTCGAGTTAGGTGGCTGGTGTTCAGGCTGCACGCACCCCCGGGGCAATGCTACTAGCCCCATAACCATGATGTGATTTGTGAGCTGCCTTCTGTACCGACCTGTCTCTACCCCGATTTTACGAACTGGAACCAGTCCCGTGGCTCTCACCCAAACTAAACCCTAAACTGCTTCCTCCCACAGAGAGGTCATTGGAAGCTAAAACCCTGTTTCTGTACACTGTTGTTTGTTTGAGTTAGAACCCTACCGATTAGACTTCTATGCAAAAGTAGGGCCGCAGTGCATGCTAGGTCAAACACACCGGGAGTCTTGTCCTGCCTTTTGGTGGGGCCTGAGTCTCACTCGTAAGAGCTTTAGACTCCCTTGCAGTGCTCTCACGCACGCACACAACAAAATGCTTCCACCCTCAGGAGCGGCTGTTTTCGCTGAAGCACGGATTCTCTAGTGAGTTTTTCCTTCGAGTTAGGTGGCTGACTTTCAGCCTGCACGATCCCCTGGGGCAACGCTACTAACCCCATAACCATGATGTGATTTGTGAGCTGCCTTCTGTTCCGGCCTGTCTCTACCCCGATTTTACGAACTGGAACTCATCCCCAGGCTCTCACCCACAGTACACCCTAAACGGCTTCCTCCCATAGAGAGGTCGTCGGAAGATAAAACAGTGTTTCTATACACTGTTGTTTCTTCGAGTTAGAATTCTAGCGATTAGACTCCTATGCAAAAGTAGGGCCGCTGTGCTAGGTAAATCATACACACCGGGAGTCTTGCCTTGCCTTGGCTGGGGCCTGAGTCTCACTCGTAAAGGGCTTTGGACTCCCTTGCAGTGCTCTCACGCATGCACACAACAAAATGCTTCCACCCTCAGGAGTGGCTGTTTTTAATGAAGCACAGATCCTCTACCGAGTTTTTCCTTCGAGTTTGGTGCCTGGCTGTCAGGCTGCACGCACCCCCGGGGCAATGCTACTAGCCCCATAACCATGATTCGATTTGTGAGCTGCCATTTGTACGGTCCTGTCTCTACCCCGATTTTACGAAATGGAACTCATCCCCAGGCTCTCACCCACAGTACACCCTAAACGGCTTCCTCCCACAGAGAGGTCGTCGGAAGATAAAACAGTGTTTCTGTACACGGTTGTTACTTCGAGTTAGAATTCTAGCGATTAGACTTCTATGCAGAAGTAGGGCCGCTGTGCTAGCTAAATCATACACCCCGGGACTCTTGTCCTCCCCTTTGATGGGGTTTGAGTCTCACTCGTAAAAAGCTTTGGTCTCCCTTGCAGTGCTCTCACGCACGTACACAACAGAATGCTTCCACCCTCAGGAGCGGCTGTTTTCAATGAAGCACGGATTCTCTATGGAGTTTTTCCTTCGAGTTAGGTCGCTGACTTTCAGCCTGCACGAGCCTCAGGGGCAACGCTGCTAGCCCCGAAACGATGGTGTGATTTGTGAGCTGCCTTCTGTACTGGCCTGTCTCTACCCCGATTTTACGAAATGGAACCCATCCGCAGGCTCTCACCCACAGTACACGCTAAACTGCTTCCTCCCACAGAGAGGTCGTCGGAAGCTAAAACACTGTTTCTGTACACTGTTGTTTCTTCGAGTTAGAACGCTAGTTATTCGACTTCCATGCAAAGGTAGGGCCGCAGTGCTAGCTTAATCAAAGACAGGGGGAGTGTTCTGCCTTTGGCTGGGGCCTGAGTCTCACTCGTGAAAAAGTTTGGAATCCCTTTCAGTGCTCTCACGCACGCACACAAAGAAATGCTTCCGCCCTCAGGAGCGGCTGTTGTCGCTGAAGCACGGATTATCTACCGAGGTTTCCTTCGTGTTAGGTGGCTGACTTTCCGCCTGAACGCTCCCTCGTGGCCACGCTACTAGCCCCATAAACATGATGTGATTTGTGAGCTGCCTTCTGTTCCGGCCTGTCTCTACCACGATTTTACGAAATGGAGCCCATCCCCAGGCTCTCACACACAGTACACCCTAAACTGCTTCCTCCCACAGAGAGATCGTCGGAAGCTAAAACACTGTTTCTGTACACTGTTGTTTGTTCGAGTTAGAACGCTACCGATTAGACTTCAATGCAAAAGTAAGGCCGCAGTGCATGCTAGGTCAAACACACCGGGAGTCTTGTCCTGCCTTTTGGTGGGGCCTGAGTCTCACTCGTAAGAGCTTTAGACTCCCTTGCAGTGTTCTCACGCACGCACACAACAAAATGCTTCCACCCTCAGGAGCGGCTGTTTTTGCTGAAGCACGGATTCTCTAGCGAGTTTTTCCTTGGAGTTAGGTGGCTGACTTTCAGCCTGCACCGTCCCCTGGGGCAACGCTACTAGCCCCATAACGATGATGTGATTTGTGAGCTGCCTTCTGTACCGGCCTGCCGCTACACCGATTTTACGAAATGGAACTCATCCCCAGGCTCTCACCCACAGTACACCCTAAACGGCTTCCTCCCATAGAGAGGTCGTCGGAAGATAAAACAGTGTTTCTGTACACTGTTGTTTCTTCGAGTTAGAATCCTAGCGATTAGACTTCTATGCAAAAGCAGGGCCGCTGTGCTAGCTAACTCATACACACCGGGAGTCTTGTCCTGCCCTTTGATGGGGTTTGAGTCTCACTCGTAAAAAGCTTTGGTCTCCCTTGCAGTCCTCTCACGCACGTACACAACAAAATGCTTCCACCCTCAGGAGCGGCTGTTTTCAATGAAGCACGGATTCTCTACCGAGTTTTTCCTTCGAGTTAGGTCACTGACTTTCAGCCTGCACGAGCCTCAGGGGCAACGCTGCTAGCCCCGAAACGATGGTGTGATTTGTGAGCTGCCTTCTGTACCGGCCTGTCTCTACCCGGATTTTACGAAATGGAACCCATCCGCAGGCTCTCACCCACAGTACACGCTAAACTGCTTCCTCCCACAGAGAGGTCGTCGGAAGCTAAAACACTGTTTCTCTACACTGTTGTTTCTTCGAGTTAGAACGCTAGTTATTCGACTTCCATGCAAAGGTAGGGCCGCAGTGCTAGCTTATTCGAAGACACGGGGAGTCTTGTCCTGCCTTTTCCTTGGGCCTGAGTCTCACTCGTAAAAGTTTTGGACTCCCTAGCTGTGCTCTCAAGCACGCACACAACAAAATGCTTCCACCCTCAGGAGCGGCTGTTTTCGCTGAAGCACGGATTCTGTACCGAGTTTTTCCTTCGAGTTAGGTGGCTGAATTTCAGCCTGCACGCTCCGCGGGGGCAGCGCTACTAGCCCCATAACCATGATTTGATTTGTGAGCTGCCATTTGTACGGGCCTGTCTCTACCCCGATTTTACGAAATGGCACCAGTCCCGTGACTCTCACCCACACTACACCCTAAACTGCTTCCTCCCACAGAGAGGTCGTCGGAAGCTGAAACTCTGTTTCTGTACACTGTTGTTTCTTCGAGTTAGAATGCTAGCGATTAGACTTCCATGCAAAAGTAGGGCCACTGTGCTAGCTAAATGAAACACACCGGGAGTCTTGTCTTGCCTTTGCTGGGGCCTGAGTCTCACTCGTAAAGAGCTTTGGACTCCCTTGCAGTGCTGTCACGCATGCACACAACAAAATGCTTCCACCCTCAGGAGCGGCTGTTTTCAATGAAGCACAGATCGTCTACCGAGTTTTTCCTTCGAGTTAGGTGGCTCGCTTTCAGCCTGCACGCACCCCCGGGGCAATGCTACTAGCCCCATAACCATGATGTGATTTGTGAGCTGCCTTCTGTACCGACCTGTCTCTACCCCGATTTTACGAAATGGAACCAGTCCCGTGGCTCTCACCCAAACTAAACCCTAAACTTCTTCCTCCCACAGAGAGGTCATTGGAAGCTAAAACCCTGTTTCTGTACACTGTTGTTTGTTCGAGTAGAACCCTATTGATTAGACTTCAATGCAAAAGTAGGGCCGCTGTGCTAGCTTAGTCAAACACATGGGGAGTGTTGTTCTGCCTTTTGCTGGGGCCTGAGTCTCACTCGTGAAAAGGTTTGGAATCCCTTTCAGTGCTCTCACGCACACACACAACAAAATGATTCCGATCTCAGGAGCGGCTGTTGTCGCTGAAGCACGGATTCTCTACCGAGGTTTCCTTCCTGTTAGGTGGCTGACTTTCAGCCTGCACGGTCCCCTGGGGCAACGCTACTAGCCCCATAACCATGATGGAATTTGTCTGCTGCCTTCTGTACCGGCCTGTCTCTACCCTGATTTTACAAAATGGAACCAGTCCCGTGGCTCTCACGCACACTACACCCTAAACGGCTTCCTCCCACAGACAGGTCATCGGATGATAAAACAGTGTTTCTGTACACTGTTGTTTCTTCGAGTTAGAATTCTAGCGATTAGACTTCTATGCAAAAGTAGGGCCGCTGTGCTAGCTAAATCATACACACCGGGAATCTTGTCTTGCCTTTGCTGGGGCCTGAGTCTCCCTCGTAAAGAGCTTTGGACTCCCTTGCAGTGCTCTCAAGCATGCACACAACAAAATGCTTCCACCCTCAGGAGCGGCTGTTTTTAATGAAGCACAGATTCTCTACCGAGTTTTTCCTTCGAGTTAGGTGGCTGGCTTTCAGGCTGCATGCACCCCCGGGGCAATGCTACTAGCCCCATAACCATGATTTGATTTGTGAGCTGCCATTCGTACGGGCCTGTCTCTACCCCGATTTTACGAAATGGCACAAGTCCCGTGACTCTCATCCACACTATACCCTAAACAGCTTCCTCGCACAGAGAGGTCTTTGGAAGCTAAAACACTGTTTCTGTACACTCTTCTTTCTTCCAGTTGGAACGCTTGCGATTAGATTTCCATGGAAAAGTAGGGCCGCAGTGCTATCTAAAGCAAAAACACGGGGAGTCTTGTCCTACCTTTTGCTGCGGCCTGAGTCTCACTCGTAAAAAGCTTTGTACTCCCTTACAGTGATCGCACACACGCACACAACAAAATGCTTCCACCCTCAGGAGCGGCTGTTTTCACTGAAGCACGGATTCTGTACCGAGTTTTTCCTTCGAGTTAGGGGGCGGAATTTCAGCCTGCACGCTCCGCGGGGGCAGCGCTACTAGCCCCATAACCATGATTTGATTTGTGAGCTGCCATTTGTACGGGCCTGTCTCTACCCCGATTTTACGAAATGGCACCAGTCCCGTGACTCTCATCCACACTACACCCTAAACGGCTTCCTCGCACAAAGAGGTCGTCGGAAGCTAAAACACTGTTTTGCTACACTGTTGTTTCTTCGAGTTAGAATCCTAGCGATTAGACTTCTATGCAAAAGTAGGGCCGCTCTGCTAGCTAAATCATACACACCGGGAGTCTTGCCTTGCCTTGGCTGGGGCCTGAGTCTCACTCGTAAAGAGCTTTGGACTGCCTTGCAGTGCTCTCACGCATGCACACAACAAAATGCTTCCACCCTCAGGAGCGGCTGTTTTTAATGAAGCACAGATCCTCTACCGAGTTTCTCCTTCGAGTTAGGTGAATGGCTTTCACCCTGCACGCACCGCCGGGGCAATGCTACTAGCCCCATAACCATGATTTGATTTGTGAGCTGCCATTTGTACGGGCCTGTCTCTACCCCGATTTTACGAAATGGCACCAGTCCCGTGACTCTCACCCACACTACACCCTAAACTGCTTCCTCCCACAGAGAGGTCGTTAGAAGCTAAAACACTGTTTCTGTCCACTGTTGTTTCTTCGAGTTAGAATGCTAGCGATTAGAATTCCATGCAAAAGTAGGGCCACTGTGTTAGCTAAATGAAACACACTGGGAGTCTTGTCTTGCCTTTGCTGGGGCCTGAGTCTCACTCGTAAAGAGCTTTGGACTCCCTTGCAGTGCTCTCACACATGCACACAACAAAATGCTTCCACCCTCAGGAGCGGCTGTTTTCAATGAAGCACAGATCCTCTACCGAGTTTTTCCTTCGAGTTAGGTGGCTGGTGTTCAGGCTGCACGCACCCCCGGGGCAATGCTACTAGCCCCATAACCATGATGTGATTTGTGAGCTGCCTTCTGTACCGACCTGTCTCTACCCCGATTTTACGAACTGGAACCAGTCCCGTGGCTCTCACCCAAACTAAACCCTAAACTGCTTCCTCCCACAGAGAGGTCATTGGAAGCTAAAACCCTGTTTCTGTACACTGTTGTTTGTTCGAGTTAGAACCCTACCGATTAGACTTCTATGCAAAAGTAGGGCCGCAGTGCATGCTAGGTCAAACACACCGGGAGTCTTGTCCTGCCTTTTGGTGGGGCCTGAGTCTCACTCGTAAGAGCTTTAGACTCCCTTGCAGTGCTCTCACGCACGCACACAACAAAATGCTTCCACCCTCAGGAGCGGCTTTTTTCGCCGAAGCACGGATTCTCTAGCGAGTTTTTCCTTCGAGTTAGGTGGCTGACTTTCAGCCTGCACGGTCCCCTGGGGCAACGCTACTAACCCCATAACCATGATGTGATTTGTGAGCTGCCTTCTGTTCCGGCCTGTCTCTACCCCGATTTTACGAACTGGAACTCATCCCCAGGCTCTCACCCACAGTACACCCTAAACGGCTTCCTCCCATAGAGAGGTCGTCGGAAGATAAAACAGTGTTTCTATACACTGTTGTTTCTTCGAGTTAGAATTCTAGCGATTAGACTCCTATGCAAAAGTAGGGCCGCTGTGCTAGGTAAATCTTACACACCGGGAGTCTTGCCTTGCCTTGGCTGGGGCCTGAGTCTCACTCGTAAAGGGCTTTGGACTCCCTTGCAGTGCTCTCACGCATGCACACAACAAAATGCTTCCACCCTCAGGAGTGGCTATTTTTAATGAAGCACAGATCCTCTACCGAGTTTTTCTTTCGAGTTTGGTGGCTGGCTTTCAGGCTGCACGCACCCCCGGGGCAATGCTACTAGCCCCATAACCATGATTCGATTTGTGAGCTGCCATTTGTACGGTCCTGTCTCTACCCCGATTTTACGAAATGGAACTCATCCCCAGGCTCTCACCCACAGTACACCCTAAACGGCTTCCTCCCACAGAGAGGTCGTCGGAAGATAAAACAGTGTTTCTGTACACGGTTGTTACTTCGAGTTAGAATTCTAGCGATTAGACTTCTATGCAGAAGTAGGGCCGCTGTGCTAGCTAAATCATACACCCCGGGACTCTTGTCCTCCCCTTTGATGGGGTTTGAGTCTCACTCGTAAAAAGCTTTGGTCTCCCTTGCAGTGCTCTCACGCACGTACACAACAGAATGCTTCCACCCTCAGGAGCGGCTGTTTTCAATGAAGCACGGATTCTCTATGGAGTTTTTCCTTCGAGTTAGGTCGCTGACTTTCAGCCTGCACGAGCCTCAGGGGCAACGCTGCTAGCCCCGAAACGATGGTGTGATTTGTGAGCTGCCTTCTGTACTGGCCTGTCTCTACCCCGATTTTACGAAATGGAACCCATCCGCAGGCTCTCACCCACAGTACACGCTAAACTGCTTCCTCCCACAGAGAGGTCGTCGGAAGCTAAAACACTGTTTCTGTACACTGTTGTTTCTTCGAGTTAGAACGCTAGTTATTCCACTTCCATGCAAAGGTAGGGCCGCAGTGCTAGCTTAATCAAAGACAGGGGGAGTGTTCTGCCTTTGGCTGGGGCCTGAGTCTCACTCGTGAAAAAGTTTGGAATCCCTTTCAGTGCTCTCACGCACGCACACAACAAAATGCTTCTGCCCTCAGGAGCGGCTGTTGTCTCTGAAGCACGGATTATCTACCGAGGTTTCCTTCGTGTTAGGTGGCTGACTTTCCGCCTGAACGCTCCCTCGTGGCCACGCTACTAGCCCCATAAACATGATGTGATTTGTGAGCTGCCTTCTGTTCCGGCCTGTCTCTACCACGATTTTACGAAATGGAGCCCATCCCCAGGCTCTCACACACAGTACACCCTAAACTGCTTCCTCCCACAGAGAGATCGTCGGAAGCTAAAACACTGTTTCTGTACACTGTTGTTTGTTCGAGTTAGAACGCTACCGATTAGACTTCAATGCAAAAGTAAGGCCGCAGTGCATGCTAGGTCAAACACACCGGGAGTCTTGTCCTGCCTTTTGGTGGGGCCTGAGTCTCACTCGTAAGAGCTTTAGACTCCCTTGCAGTGCTCTCACGCACGCACACAACAAAATGCTTCCACCCTCAGGAGCGGCTGTTTTCGGTGAAGCACGGATTCTCTAGCGAGTTTTTCCTTCGAGTTAGGTGGCTGACTTTCAGCCTGCACCGTCCCCTGGGGCAACGCTACTAGCCCCATAACGATGATGTGATTTGTGAGCTGCCTTCTGTACCGGCCTGCCGCTACACCGATTTTACGAAATGGAACTCATCCCCAGGCTCTCACCCACAGTACACCCTAAACGGCTTCCTCCCATAGAGAGGTCGTCGGAAGATAAAACAGTGTTTCTGTACACTGTTGTTTCTTCGAGTTAGAATCCTAGCGATTAGACTTCTATGCAAAAGCAGGGCCGCTGTGCTAGCTAACTCATACACACCGGGAGTCTTGTCCTGCCCTTTGATGGGGTTTGAGTCTCACTCGTAAAAAGCTTTGGTCTCCCTTGCAGTCCTCTCACGCACGTACACAACAAAATGCTTCCACCCTCAGGAGCGGCTGTTTTCAATGAAGCACGGATTCTCTACCGAGTTTTTCCTTCGAGTTAGGTCACTGACTTTCAGCCTGCACGAGCCTCAGGGGCAACGCTGCTAGCCCCGAAACGATGGTGTGATTTGTGAGCTGCCTTCTGTACCGGCCTGTCTCTACCCGGATTTTACGAAATGGAACCCATCCGCAGGCTCTCACCCACAGTACACGCTAAACTGCTTCCTCCCACAGAGAGGTCGTCGGAAGCTAAAACACTGTTTCTCTACACTGTTGTTTCTTCGAGTTAGAACGCTAGTTATTCGACTTCCATGCAAAGGTAGGGCCGCAGTGCTAGCTTATTCGAAGACACGGGGAGTCTTGTCCTGCCTTTTCCTTGGGCCTGAGTCTCACTCGTAAAAGTTTTGGACTCCCTAGCTGTGCTCTCAAGCACGCACACAACAAAATGCTTCCACCCTCAGGAGCGGCTGTTTTCGCTGAAGCACGGATTCTGTACCGAGTTTTTCCTTCGAGTTAGGTGGCTGAATTTCAGCCTCCACGCTCCGCGGGGGCAGCGCTACTAGCCCCATAACCATGATTTGATTTGTGAGCTGCCATTTGTACGGGCCTGTCTCTACCCCGATTTTACGAAATGGCACCAGTCCCGTGACTCTCACCCACACTACACCCTAAACTGCTTCCTCCCACAGAGAGGTCGTCGGAAGCTGAAACTCTGTTTCTGTACACTGTTGTTTCTTCGAGTTAGAATGCTAGCGATTAGACTTCCATGCAAAAGTAGGGCCACTGTGCTAGCTAAATGAAACACACTGGGAGTCTTGTCTTGCCTTTGCTGGGGCCTGAGTCTCACTCGTAAAGAGCTTTGGACTCCCTTGCAGTGCTGTCACGCATGCACACAACAAAATGCTTCCACCCTCAGGAGCGGCTGTTTTCAATGAAGCACAGATCGTCTACCGAGTTTTTCCTTCGAGTTAGGTGGCTCGCTTTCAGCCTGCACGCACCCCCGGGGCAATGCTACTAGCCCCATAACCATGATGTGATTTGTGAGCTGCCTTCTGTACCGACCTGTCTCTACCCCGATTTTACGAAATGGAACCAGTCCCGTGGCTCTCACCCAAACTAAACCCTAAACTTCTTCCTCCCACAGAGAGGTCATTGGAAGCTAAAACCCTGTTTCTGTACACTGTTGTTTGTTCGAGTAGAACCCTATTGATTAGACTTCAATGCAAAAGTAGGGCCGCTGTGCTAGCTTAGTCAAACACATGGGGAGTGTTGTTCTGCCTTTTGCTGGGGCCTGAGTCTCCCTCGTGAAAAGGTTTGGAATCCCTTTCAGTGCTCTCACGCACACACACAACAAAATGATTCCGATCTCAGGAGCGGCTGTTGTCGCTGAAGCACGGATTCTCTACCGAGGTTTCCTTCCTGTTAGGTGGCTGACTTTCAGCCTGCACGGTCCCCTGGGGCAACGCTACTAGCCCCATAACCATGATGGAATTTGTCTGCTGCCTTCTGTACCGGCCTGTCTCTACCCTGATTTTACAAAATGGAACCAGTCCCGTGGCTCTCACGCACACTACACCCTAAACGGCTTCCTCCCACAGACAGGTCATCGGATGATAAAACAGTGTTTCTGTACACTGTTGTTTCTTCGAGTTAGAATTCTAGCGATTAGACTTCTATGCAAAAGTAGGGCCGCTGTGCTAGCTAAATCATACACACCGGGAATCTTGTCTTGCCTTTGCTGGGGCCTGAGTCTCCCTCGTAAAGAGCTTTGGACTCCCTTGCAGTGCTCTCAAGCATGCACACAACAAAATGCTTCCACCCTCAGGAGCGGCTGTTTTTAATGAAGCACAGATTCTCTACCGAGTTTTTCCTTCGAGTTAGGTGGCTGGCTTTCAGGCTGCATGCACCCCCGGGGCAATGCTACTAGCCCCATAACCATGATTTGATTTGTGAGCTGCCATTCGTACGGGCCTGTCTCTACCCCGATTTTACGAAATGGCACAAGTCCCGTGACTCTCATCCACACTATACCCTAAACAGCTTCCTCGCACAGAGAGGTCTTTGGAAGCTAAAACACTGTTTCTGTACACTCTTCTTTCTTCCAGTTGGAACGCTTGCGATTAGATTTCCATGGAAAAGTAGGGCCGCAGTGCTATCTAAAGCAAAAACACGGGGAGTCTTGTCCTACCTTTTGCTGCGGCCTGAGTCTCACTCGTAAAAAGCTTTGTACTCCCTTACAGTGATCGCACACACGCACACAACAAAATGCTTCCACCCTCAGGAGCGGCTGTTTTCACTGAAGCACGGATTCTGTACCGAGTTTTTCCTTCGAGTTAGGGGGCGGAATTTCAGCCTGCACGCTCCGCGGGGGCAGCGCTACTAGCCCCATAACCATGATTTGATTTGTGAGCTGCCATTTGTACGGGCCTGTCTCTACCCCGATTTTACGAAATGGCACCAGTCCCGTGACTCTCATCCACACTACACCCTAAACGGCTTCCTCGCACAAAGAGGTCGTCGGAAGCTAAAACACTGTTTTGCTACACTGTTGTTTCTTCGAGTTAGAATCCTAGCGATTAGACTTCTATGCAAAAGTAGGGCCGCTCTGCTAGCTAAATCATACACACCGGGAGTCTTGCCTTGCCTTGGCTGGGGCCTGAGTCTCACTCGTAAAGAGCTTTGGACTGCCTTGCAGTGCTCTCACGCATGCACACAACAAAATGCTTCCACCCTCAGGAGCGGCTGTTTTTAATGAAGCACAGATCCTCTACCGAGTTTCTCCTTCGAGTTAGGTGAATGGCTTTCACCCTGCACGCACCGCCGGGGCAATGCTACTAGCCCCATAACCATGATTTGATTTGTGAGCTGCCATTTGTACGGGCCTGTCTCTACCCCGATTTTACGAAATGGCACCAGTCCCGTGACTCTCACCCACACTACACCCTAAACTGCTTCCTCCCACAGAGAGGTCGTTAGAAGCTAAAACACTGTTTCTGTCCACTGTTGTTTCTTCGAGTTAGAATGCTAGCGATTAGAATTCCATGCAAAAGTAGGGCCACTGTGTTAGCTAAATGAAACACACTGGGAGTCTTGTCTTGCCTTTGCTGGGGCCTGAGTCTCACTCGTAAAGAGCTTTGGACTCCCTTGCAGTGCTCTCACACATGCACACAACAAAATGCTTCCACCCTCAGGAGCGGCTGTTTTCAATGAAGCACAGATCCTCTACCGAGTTTTTCCTTCGAGTTAGGTGGCTGGTGTTCAGGCTGCACGCACCCCCGGGGCAATGCTACTAGCCCCATAACCATGATGTGATTTGTGAGCTGCCTTCTGTACCGACCTGTCTCTACCCCGATTTTACGAACTGGAACCAGTCCCGTGGCTCTCACCCAAACTAAACCCTAAACTGCTTCCTCCCACAGAGAGGTCATTGGAAGCTAAAACCCTGTTTCTGTACACTGTTGTTTGTTCGAGTTAGAACCCTACCGATTAGACTTCTATGCAAAAGTAGGGCCGCAGTGCATGCTAGGTCAAACACACCGGGAGTCTTGTCCTGCCTTTTGGTGGGGCCTGAGTCTCACTCGTAAGAGCTTTAGACTCCCTTGCAGTGCTCTCACGCACGCACACAACAAAATGCTTCCACCCTCAGGAGCGGCTTTTTTCGCCGAAGCACGGATTCTCTAGCGAGTTTTTCCTTCGAGTTAGGTGGCTGACTTTCAGCCTGCACGGTCCCCTGGGGCAACGCTACTAACCCCATAACCATGATGTGATTTGTGAGCTGCCTTCTGTTCCGGCCTGTCTCTACCCCGATTTTACGAACTGGAACTCATCCCCAGGCTCTCACCCACAGTACACCCTAAACGGCTTCCTCCCATAGAGAGGTCGTCGGAAGATAAAACAGTGTTTCTATACACTGTTGTTTCTTCGAGTTAGAATTCTAGCGATTAGACTCCTATGCAAAAGTAGGGCCGCTGTGCTAGGTAAATCTTACACACCGGGAGTCTTGCCTTGCCTTGGCTGGGGCCTGAGTCTCACTCGTAAAGGGCTTTGGACTCCCTTGCAGTGCTCTCACGCATGCACACAACAAAATGCTTCCACCCTCAGGAGTGGCTATTTTTAATGAAGCACAGATCCTCTACCGAGTTTTTCTTTCGAGTTTGGTGGCTGGCTTTCAGGCTGCACGCACCCCCGGGGCAATGCTACTAGCCCCATAACCATGATTCGATTTGTGAGCTGCCATTTGTACGGTCCTGTCTCTACCCCGATTTTACGAAATGGAACTCATCCCCAGGCTCTCACCCACAGTACACCCTAAACGGCTTCCTCCCACAGAGAGGTCGTCGGAAGATAAAACAGTGTTTCTGTACACGGTTGTTACTTCGAGTTAGAATTCTAGCGATTAGACTTCTATGCAGAAGTAGGGCCGCTGTGCTAGCTAAATCATACACCCCGGGACTCTTGTCCTCCCCTTTGATGGGGTTTGAGTCTCACTCGTAAAAAGCTTTGGTCTCCCTTGCAGTGCTCTCACGCACGTACACAACAGAATGCTTCCACCCTCAGGAGCGGCTGTTTTCAATGAAGCACGGATTCTCTATGGAGTTTTTCCTTCGAGTTAGGTCGCTGACTTTCAGCCTGCACGAGCCTCAGGGGCAACGCTGCTAGCCCCGAAACGATGGTGTGATTTGTGAGCTGCCTTCTGTACTGGCCTGTCTCTACCCCGATTTTACGAAATGGAACCCATCCGCAGGCTCTCACCCACAGTACACGCTAAACTGCTTCCTCCCACAGAGAGGTCGTCGGAAGCTAAAACACTGTTTCTGTACACTGTTGTTTCTTCGAGTTAGAACGCTAGTTATTCCACTTCCATGCAAAGGTAGGGCCGCAGTGCTAGCTTAATCAAAGACAGGGGGAGTGTTCTGCCTTTGGCTGGGGCCTGAGTCTCACTCGTGAAAAAGTTTGGAATCCCTTTCAGTGCTCTCACGCACGCACACAACAAAATGCTTCTGCCCTCAGGAGCGGCTGTTGTCTCTGAAGCACGGATTATCTACCGAGGTTTCCTTCGTGTTAGGTGGCTGACTTTCCGCCTGAACGCTCCCTCGTGGCCACGCTACTAGCCCCATAAACATGATGTGATTTGTGAGCTGCCTTCTGTTCCGGCCTGTCTCTACCACGATTTTACGAAATGGAGCCCATCCCCAGGCTCTCACACACAGTACACCCTAAACTGCTTCCTCCCACAGAGAGATCGTCGGAAGCTAAAACACTGTTTCTGTACACTGTTGTTTGTTCGAGTTAGAACGCTACCGATTAGACTTCAATGCAAAAGTAAGGCCGCAGTGCATGCTAGGTCAAACACACCGGGAGTCTTGTCCTGCCTTTTGGTGGGGCCTGAGTCTCACTCGTAAGAGCTTTAGACTCCCTTGCAGTGCTCTCACGCACGCACACAACAAAATGCTTCCACCCTCAGGAGCGGCTGTTTTCGGTGAAGCACGGATTCTCTAGCGAGTTTTTCCTTCGAGTTAGGTGGCTGACTTTCAGCCTGCACCGTCCCCTGGGGCAACGCTACTAGCCCCATAACGATGATGTGATTTGTGAGCTGCCTTCTGTACCGGCCTGCCGCTACACCGATTTTACGAAATGGAACTCATCCCCAGGCTCTCACCCACAGTACACCCTAAACGGCTTCCTCCCATAGAGAGGTCGTCGGAAGATAAAACAGTGTTTCTGTACACTGTTGTTTCTTCGAGTTAGAATCCTAGCGATTAGACTTCTATGCAAAAGCAGGGCCGCTGTGCTAGCTAACTCATACACACCGGGAGTCTTGTCCTGCCCTTTGATGGGGTTTGAGTCTCACTCGTAAAAAGCTTTGGTCTCCCTTGCAGTCCTCTCACGCACGTACACAACAAAATGCTTCCACCCTCAGGAGCGGCTGTTTTCAATGAAGCACGGATTCTCTACCGAGTTTTTCCTTCGAGTTAGGTCACTGACTTTCAGCCTGCACGAGCCTCAGGGGCAACGCTGCTAGCCCCGAAACGATGGTGTGATTTGTGAGCTGCCTTCTGTACCGGCCTGTCTCTACCCGGATTTTACGAAATGGAACCCATCCGCAGGCTCTCACCCACAGTACACGCTAAACTGCTTCCTCCCACAGAGAGGTCGTCGGAAGCTAAAACACTGTTTCTCTACACTGTTGTTTCTTCGAGTTAGAACGCTAGTTATTCGACTTCCATGCAAAGGTAGGGCCGCAGTGCTAGCTTATTCGAAGACACGGGGAGTCTTGTCCTGCCTTTTCCTTGGGCCTGAGTCTCACTCGTAAAAGTTTTGGACTCCCTAGCTGTGCTCTCAAGC
Source organism: Halichoerus grypus (assembly GCF_964656455.1). Classification (NCBI taxonomy): domain Eukaryota; kingdom Metazoa; phylum Chordata; class Mammalia; order Carnivora; family Phocidae; genus Halichoerus; species Halichoerus grypus. Next base: position 38,340,611 of record NC_135726.1, on the reverse strand, counting down.
ACGCACACAACAAAATGCTTCCACCCTCAGGAGCGGCTGTTTTCGCTGAAGCACGGATTCTGTACCGAGTTTTTCCTTCGAGTTAGGTGGCTGAATTTCAGCCTCCACGCTCCGCGGGGGCAGCGCTACTAGCCCCATAACCATGATTTGATTTGTGAGCTGCCATTTGTACGGGCCTGTCTCTACCCCGATTTTACGAAATGGCACCAGTCCCGTGACTCTCACCCACACTACACCCTAAACTGCTTCCTCCCACAGAGAGGTCGTCGGAAGCTGAAACTCTGTTTCTGTACACTGTTGTTTCTTCGAGTTAGAATGCTAGCGATTAGACTTCCATGCAAAAGTAGGGCCACTGTGCTAGCTAAATGAAACACACTGGGAGTCTTGTCTTGCCTTTGCTGGGGCCTGAGTCTCACTCGTAAAGAGCTTTGGACTCCCTTGCAGTGCTGTCACGCATGCACACAACAAAATGCTTCCACCCTCAGGAGCGGCTGTTTTCAATGAAGCACAGATCGTCTACCGAGTTTTTCCTTCGAGTTAGGTGGCTCGCTTTCAGCCTGCACGCACCCCCGGGGCAATGCTACTAGCCCCATAACCATGATGTGATTTGTGAGCTGCCTTCTGTACCGACCTGTCTCTACCCCGATTTTACGAAATGGAACCAGTCCCGTGGCTCTCACCCAAACTAAACCCTAAACTTCTTCCTCCCACAGAGAGGTCATTGGAAGCTAAAACCCTGTTTCTGTACACTGTTGTTTGTTCGAGTAGAACCCTATTGATTAGACTTCAATGCAAAAGTAGGGCCGCTGTGCTAGCTTAGTCAAACACATGGGGAGTGTTGTTCTGCCTTTTGCTGGGGCCTGAGTCTCACTCGTGAAAAGGTTTGGAATCCCTTTCAGTGCTCTCACGCACACACACAACAAAATGATTCCGATCTCAGGAGCGGCTGTTGTCGCTGAAGCACGGATTCTCTACCGAGGTTTCCTTCCTGTTAGGTGGCTGACTTTCAGCCTGCACGGTCCCCTGGGGCAACGCTACTAGCCCCATAACCATGATGGAATTTGTCTGCTGCCTTCTGTACCGGCCTGTCTCTACCCTGATTTTACAAAATGGAACCAGTCCCGTGGCTCTCACGCACACTACACCCTAAACGGCTTCCTCCCACAGACAGGTCATCGGATGATAAAACAGTGTTTCTGTACACTGTTGTTTCTTCGAGTTAGAATTCTAGCGATTAGACTTCTATGCAAAAGTAGGGCCGCTGTGCTAGCTAAATCATACACACCGGGAATCTTGTCTTGCCTTTGCTGGGGCCTGAGTCTCCCTCGTAAAGAGCTTTGGACTCCCTTGCAGTGCTCTCAAGCATGCACACAACAAAATGCTTCCACCCTCAGGAGCGGCTGTTTTTAATGAAGCACAGATTCTCTACCGAGTTTTTCCTTCGAGTTAGGTGGCTGGCTTTCAGGCTGCATGCACCCCCGGGGCAATGCTACTAGCCCCATAACCATGATTTGATTTGTGAGCTGCCATTCGTACGGGCCTGTCTCTACCCCGATTTTACGAAATGGCACAAGTCCCGTGACTCTCATCCACACTATACCCTAAACAGCTTCCTCGCACAGAGAGGTCTTTGGAAGCTAAAACACTGTTTCTGTACACTCTTCTTTCTTCCAGTTGGAACGCTTGCGATTAGATTTCCATGGAAAAGTAGGGCCGCAGTGCTATCTAAAGCAAAAACACGGGGAGTCTTGTCCTACCTTTTGCTGCGGCCTGAGTCTCACTCGTAAAAAGCTTTGTACTCCCTTACAGTGATCGCACACACGCACACAACAAAATGCTTCCACCCTCAGGAGCGGCTGTTTTCACTGAAGCACGGATTCTGTACCGAGTTTTTCCTTCGAGTTAGGGGGCGGAATTTCAGCCTGCACGCTCCGCGGGGGCAGCGCTACTAGCCCCATAACCATGATTTGATTTGTGAGCTGCCATTTGTACGGGCCTGTCTCTACCCCGATTTTACGAAATGGCACCAGTCCCGTGACTCTCATCCACACTACACCCTAAACGGCTTCCTCGCACAAAGAGGTCGTCGGAAGCTAAAACACTGTTTTGCTACACTGTTGTTTCTTCGAGTTAGAATCCTAGCGATTAGACTTCTATGCAAAAGTAGGGCCGCTCTGCTAGCTAAATCATACACACCGGGAGTCTTGCCTTGCCTTGGCTGGGGCCTGAGTCTCACTCGTAAAGAGCTTTGGACTGCCTTGCAGTGCTCTCACGCATGCACACAACAAAATGCTTCCACCCTCAGGAGCGGCTGTTTTTAATGAAGCACAGATCCTCTACCGAGTTTCTCCTTCGAGTTAGGTGAATGGCTTTCACCCTGCACGCACCGCCGGGGCAATGCTACTAGCCCCATAACCATGATTTGATTTGTGAGCTGCCATTTGTATGGGCCTGTCTCTACCCCGATTTTACGAAATGGCACCAGTCCCGTGACTCTCACCCACACTACACCCTAAACTGCTTCCTCCCACAGAGAGGTCGTTAGAAGCTAAAACACTGTTTCTGTCCACTGTTGTTTCTTCGAGTTAGAATGCTAGCGATTAGACTTCCATGCAAAAGTAGGGCCACTGTGTTAGCTAAATGAAACACACTGGGAGTCTTGTCTTGCCTTTGCTGGGGCCTGAGTCTCACTCGTAAAGAGCTTTGGACTCCCTTGCAGTGCTGTCACGCATGCACACAACAAAATGCTTCCACCCTCAGGAGCGGCTGTTTTCAATGAAGCACAGATCCTCTACCGAGTTTTTCCTTCGAGTTAGGTGGCTGGTGTTCAGGCTGCACGCACCCCCGGGGCAATGCTACTAGCCCCATAACCATGATGTGATTTGTGAGCTGCCTTCTGTACCGACCTGTCTCTACCCCGATTTTACGAACTGGAACCAGTCCCGTGGCTCTCACCCAAACTAAACCCTAAACTGCTTCCTCCCACAGAGAGGTCATTGGAAGCTAAAACCCTGTTTCTGTACACTGTTGTTTGTTTGAGTTAGAACCCTACCGATTAGACTTCTATGCAAAAGTAGGGCCGCAGTGCATGCTAGGTCAAACACACCGGGAGTCTTGTCCTGCCTTTTGGTGGGGCCTGAGTCTCACTCGTAAGAGCTTTAGACTCCCTTGCAGTGCTCTCACGCACGCACACAACAAAATGCTTCCACCCTCAGGAGCGGCTGTTTTCGCCGAAGCACGGATTCTCTAGTGAGTTTTTCCTTCGAGTTAGGTGGCTGACTTTCAGCCTGCACGATCCCCTGGGGCAACGCTACTAACCCCATAACCATGATGTGATTTGTGAGCCGCCTTCTGTTCCGGCCTGTCTCTACCCCGATTTTACGAACTGGAACTCATCCCCAGGCTCTCACCCACAGTACACCCTAAACGGCTTCCTCCCATAGAGAGGTCGTCGGAAGATAAAACAGTGTTTCTATACACTGTTGTTTCTTCGAGTTAGAATTCTAGCGATTAGACTCCTATGCAAAAGTAGGGCCGCTGTGCTAGGTCAATCATACACACCGGGAGTCTTGCCTTGCCTTGGCTGGGGCCTGAGTCTCACTCGTAAAGGGCTTTGGACTCCCTTGCAGTGCTCTCACGCATGCACACAACAAAATGCTTCCACCCTCAGGAGTGGCTGTTTTTAATGAAGCACAGATCCTCTACCGAGTTTTTCCTTCGAGTTTGGTGCCTGGCTGTCAGGCTGCACGCACCCCCGGGGCAATGCTACTAGCCCCATAACCATGATTCGATTTGTGAGCTGCCATTTGTACGGTCCTGTCTCTACCCCGATTTTACGAAATGGAACTCATCCCCAGGCTCTCACCCACAGTACACCCTAAACGGCTTCCTCCCACAGAGAGGTCGTCGGAAGATAAAACAGTGTTTCTGTACACGGTTGTTACTTCGAGTTAGAATTCTAGCGATTAGACTTCTATGCAGAAGTAGGGCCGCTGTGCTAGCTAAATCATACACCCCGGGACTCTTGTCCTCCCCTTTGATGGGGTTTGAGTCTCACTCGTAAAAAGCTTTGGTCTCCCTTGCAGTGCTCTCACGCACGTACACAACAGAATGCTTCCACCCTCAGGAGCGGCTGTTTTCAATGAAGCACGGATTCTCTATGGAGTTTTTCCTTCGAGTTAGGTCGCTGACTTTCAGCCTGCACGAGCCTCAGGGGCAACGCTGCTAGCCCCGAAACGATGGTGTGATTTGTGAGCTGCCTTCTGTACTGGCCTGTCTCTACCCGGATTTTACGAAATGGAACCCATCCGCAGGCTCTCACCCACAGTACACGCTAAACTGCTTCCTCCCACAGAGAGGTCGTCGGAAGCTAAAACACTGTTTCTGTACACTGTTGTTTCTTCGAGTTAGAACGCTAGTTATTCGACTTCCATGCAAAGGTAGGGCCGCAGTGCTAGCTTAATCAAAGACACGGGGAGTGTTCTGCCTTTGGCTGGGGCCTGAGTCTCACTCGTGAAAAAGTTTGGAATCCCTTTCAGTGCTCTCACGCACGCACACAACGAAATGCTTCCGCCCTCAGGAGCGGCTGTTGTCGCTGAAGCACGGATTATCTACCGAGGTTTCCTTCGTGTTAGGTGGCTGACTTTCCGCCTGAACGCTCCCTCGTGGCCACGCTACTAGCCCCATAAACATGATGTGATTTGTGAGCTGCCTTCTGTTCCGGCCTGTCTCACCACGATTTTACGAAATGGAGCCCATCCCCAGGCTCTCACACACAGTACACCCTAAACTGCTTCCTCCCACAGAGAGATCGTCGGAAGCTAAAACACTGTTTCTGTACACTGTTGTTTGTTCGAGTTAGAACGCTACCGATTAGACTTCAATGCAAAAGTAAGGCCGCAGTGCATGCTAGGTCAAACACACCGGGAGTCTTGTCCTGCCTTTTGGTGGGGCCTGAGTCTCACTCGTAAGAGCTTTAGACTCCCTTGCAGTGTTCTCACGCACGCACACAACAAAATGCTTCCACCCTCAGGAGCGGCTGTTTTTGCTGAAGCACGGATTCTCTAGCGAGTTTTTCCTTGGAGTTAGGTGGCTGACTTTCAGCCTGCACCGTCCCCTGGGGCAACGCTACTAGCCCCATAACGATGATGTGATTTGTGAGCTGCCTTCTGTACCGGCCTGCCGCTACACCGATTTTACGAAATGGAACTCATCCCCAGGCTCTCACCCACAGTACACCCTAAACGGCTTCCTCCCATAGAGAGGTCGTCGGAAGATAAAACAGTGTTTCTGTACACTGTTGTTTCTTCGAGTTAGAATCCTAGCGATTAGACTTCTATGCAAAAGCAGGGCCGCTGTGCTAGCTAACTCATACACACCGGGAGTCTTGTCCTGCCCTTTGATGGGGTTTGAGTCTCACTCGTAAAAAGCTTTGGTCTCCCTTGCAGTCCTCTCACGCACGTACACAACAAAATGCTTCCACCCTCAGGAGCGGCTGTTTTCAATGAAGCACGGATTCTCTACCGAGTTTTTCCTTCGAGTTAGGTCACTGACTTTCAGCCTGCACGAGCCTCAGGGGCAACGCTGCTAGCCCCGAAACGATGGTGTGATTTGTGAGCTGCCTTCTGTACCGGCCTGTCTCTACCCGGATTTTACGAAATGGAACCCATCCGCAGGCTCTCACCCACAGTACACGCTAAACTGCTTCCTCGCACAGAGAGGTCGTCGGAAGCTAAAACACTGTTTCTCTACACTGTTGTTTCTTCGAGTTAGAACGCTAGTTATTCGACTTCCATGCAAAGGTAGGGCCGCAGTGCTAGCTTAATCGAAGACACGGGGAGTCTTGTCCTGCCTTTTCCTTGGGCCTGAGTCTCACTCGTAAAAGTTTTGGACTCCCTAGCTGTGCTCTCAAGCACGCACACAACAAAATGCTTCCACCCTCAGGAGCGGCTGTTTTCGCTGAAGCACGGATTCTGTACCGAGTTTTTCCTTCGAGTTAGGTGGCTGAATTTCAGCCTCCACGCTCCGCGGGGGCAGCGCTACTAGCCCCATAACCATGATTTGATTTGTGAGCTGCCATTTGTACGGGCCTGTCTCTACCCCGATTTTACGAAATGGCACCAGTCCCGTGACTCTCACCCACACTACACCCTAAACTGCTTCCTCCCACAGAGAGGTCGTCGGAAGCTGAAACTCTGTTTCTGTACACTGTTGTTTCTTCGAGTTAGAATGCTAGCGATTAGACTTCCATGCAAAAGTAGGGCCACTGTGCTAGCTAAATGAAACACACCGGGAGTCTTGTCTTGCCTTTGCTGGGGCCTGAGTCTCACTCGTAAAGAGCTTTGGACTCCCTTGCAGTGCTGTCACGCATGCACACAACAAAATGCTTCCACCCTCAGGAGCGGCTGTTTTCAATGAAGCACAGATCGTCTACCGAGTTTTTCCTTCGAGTTAGGTGGCTCGCTTTCAGCCTGCACGCACCCCCGGGGCAATGCTACTAGCCCCATAACCATGATGTGATTTGTGAGCTGCCTTCTGTACCGACCTGTCTCTACCCCGATTTTACGAAATGGAACCAGTCCCGTGGCTCTCACCCAAACTAAACCCTAAACTTCTTCCTCCCACAGAGAGGTCATTGGAAGCTAAAACCCTGTTTCTGTACACTGTTGTTTGTTCGAGTAGAACCCTATTGATTAGACTTCAATGCAAAAGTAGGGCCGCTGTGCTAGCTTAGTCAAACACATGGGGAGTGTTGTTCTGCCTTTTGCTGGGGCCTGAGTCTCACTCGTGAAAAGGTTTGGAATCCCTTTCAGTGCTCTCACGCACACACACAACAAAATGATTCCGATCTCAGGAGCGGCTGTTGTCGCTGAAGCACGGATTCTCTACCGAGGTTTCCTTCCTGTTAGGTGGCTGACTTTCAGCCTGCACGGTCCCCTGGGGCAACGCTACTAGCCCCATAACCATGATGGAATTTGTCTGCTGCCTTCTGTACCGGCCTGTCTCTACCCTGATTTTACAAAATGGAACCAGTCCCGTGGCTCTCACGCACACTACACCCTAAACGGCTTCCTCCCACAGACAGGTCATCGGATGATAAAACAGTGTTTCTGTACACTGTTGTTTCTTCGAGTTAGAATTCTAGCGATTAGACTTCTATGCAAAAGTAGGGCCGCTGTGCTAGCTAAATCATACACACCGGGAATCTTGTCTTGCCTTTGCTGGGGCCTGAGTCTCCCTCGTAAAGAGCTTTGGACTCCCTTGCAGTGCTCTCAAGCATGCACACAACAAAATGCTTCCACCCTCAGGAGCGGCTGTTTTTAATGAAGCACAGATTCTCTACCGAGTTTTTCCTTCGAGTTAGGTGGCTGGCTTTCAGGCTGCATGCACCCCCGGGGCAATGCTACTAGCCCCATAACCATGATTTGATTTGTGAGCTGCCATTCGTACGGGCCTGTCTCTACCCCGATTTTACGAAATGGCACAAGTCCCGTGACTCTCATCCACACTATACCCTAAACAGCTTCCTCGCACAGAGAGGTCTTTGGAAGCTAAAACACTGTTTCTGTACACTCTTCTTTCTTCCAGTTGGAACGCTTGCGATTAGATTTCCATGGAAAAGTAGGGCCGCAGTGCTATCTAAAACAAAAACACGGGGAGTCTTGTCCTACCTTTTGCTGCGGCCTGAGTCTCACTCGTAAAAAGCTTTGTACTCCCTTACAGTGATCGCACACACGCACACAACAAAATGCTTCCACCCTCAGGAGCGGCTGTTTTCACTGAAGCACGGATTCTGTACCGAGTTTTTCCTTCGAGTTAGGGGGCGGAATTTCAGCCTGCACGCTCCGCGGGGGCAGCGCTACTAGCCCCATAACCATGATTTGATTTGTGAGCTGCCATTTGTACGGGCCTGTCTCTACCCCGATTTTACGAAATGGCACCAGTCCCGTGACTCTCATCCACACTACACCCTAAACGGCTTCCTCGCACAAAGAGGTCGTCGGAAGCTAAAACACTGTTTTGCTACACTGTTGTTTCTTCGAGTTAGAATCCTAGCGATTAGACTTCTATGCAAAAGTAGGGCCGCTCTGCTAGCTAAATCATACACACCGGGAGTCTTGCCTTGCCTTGGCTGGGGCCTGAGTCTCACTCGTAAAGAGCTTTGGACTGCCTTGCAGTGCTCTCACGCATGCACACAACAAAATGCTTCCACCCTCAGGAGCGGCTGTTTTTAATGAAGCACAGATCCTCTACCGAGTTTCTCCTTCGAGTTAGGTGAATGGCTTTCACCCTGCACGCACCGCCGGGGCAATGCTACTAGCCCCATAACCATGATTTGATTTGTGAGCTGCCATTTGTACGGGCCTGTCTCTACCCCGATTTTACGAAATGGCACCAGTCCCGTGACTCTCACCCACACTACACCCTAAACTGCTTCCTCCCACAGAGAGGTCGTTAGAAGCTAAAACACTGTTTCTGTCCACTGTTGTTTCTTCGAGTTAGAATGCTAGCGATTAGACTTCCATGCAAAAGTAGGGCCACTGTGTTAGCTAAATGAAACACACTGGGAGTCTTGTCTTGCCTTTGCTGGGGCCTGAGTCTCACTCGTAAAGAGCTTTGGACTCCCTTGCAGTGCTCTCACGCATGCACACAACAAAATGCTTCCACCCTCAGGAGCGGCTGTTTTCAATGAAGCACAGATCCTCTACCGAGTTTTTCCTTCGAGTTAGGTGGCTGGTGTTCAGGCTGCACGCACCCCCGGGGCAATGCTACTAGCCCCATAACCATGATGTGATTTGTGAGCTGCCTTCTGTACCGACCTGTCTCTACCCCGATTTTACGAACTGGAACCAGTCCCGTGGCTCTCACCCAAACTAAACCCTAAACTGCTTCCTCCCACAGAGAGGTCATTGGAAGCTAAAACCCTGTTTCTGTACACTGTTGTTTGTTCGAGTTAGAACCCTACCGATTAGACTTCTATGCAAAAGTAGGGCCGCAGTGCATGCTAGGTCAAACACACCGGGAGTCTTGTCCTGCCTTTTGGTGGGGCCTGAGTCTCACTCGTAAGAGCTTTAGACTCCCTTGCAGTGCTCTCACGCACGCACACAACAAAATGCTTCCACCCTCAGGAGCGGCTTTTTTCGCCGAAGCACGGATTCTCTAGCGAGTTTTTCCTTCGAGTTAGGTGGCTGACTTTCAGCCTGCACGGTCCCCTGGGGCAACGCTACTAACCCCATAACCATGATGTGATTTGTGAGCTGCCTTCTGTTCCGGCCTGTCTCTACCCCGATTTTACGAACTGGAACTCATCCCCAGGCTCTCACCCACAGTACACCCTAAACGGCTTCCTCCCATAGAGAGGTCGTCGGAAGATAAAACAGTGTTTCTATACACTGTTGTTTCTTCGAGTTAGAATTCTAGCGATTAGACTCCTATGCAAAAGTAGGGCCGCTGTGCTAGGTAAATCATACACACCGGGAGTCTTGCCTTGCCTTGGCTGGGGCCTGAGTCTCACTCGTAAAGGGCTTTGGACTCCCTTGCAGTGCTCTCACGCATGCACACAACAAAATGCTTCCACCCTCAGGAGTGGCTGTTTTTAATGAAGCACAGATCCTCTACCGAGTTTTTCTTTCGAGTTTGGTGGCTGGCTGTCAGGCTGCACGCACCCCCGGGGCAATGCTACTAGCCCCATAACCATGATTCGATTTGTGAGCTGCCATTTGTACGGTCCTGTCTCTACCCCGATTTTACGAAATGGAACTCATCCCCAGGCTCTCACCCACAGTACACCCTAAACGGCTTCCTCCCACAGAGAGGTCGTCGGAAGATAAAACAGTGTTTCTGTACACGGTTGTTACTTCGAGTTAGAATTCTAGCGATTAGACTTCTATGCAGAAGTAGGGCCGCTGTGCTAGCTAAATCATACACCCCGGGACTCTTGTCCTCCCCTTTGATGGGGTTTGAGTCTCACTCGTAAAAAGCTTTGGTCTCCCTTGCAGTGCTCTCACGCACGTACACAACAGAATGCTTCCACCCTCAGGAGCGGCTGTTTTCAATGAAGCACGGATTCTCTATGGAGTTTTTCCTTCGAGTTAGGTCGCTGACTTTCAGCCTGCACGAGCCTCAGGGGCAACGCTGCTAGCCCCGAAACGATGGTGTGATTTGTGAGCTGCCTTCTGTACTGGCCTGTCTCTACCCCGATTTTACGAAATGGAACCCATCCGCAGGCTCTCACCCACAGTACACGCTAAACTGCTTCCTCCCACAGAGAGGTCATCGGAAGCTAAAACACTGTTTCTGTACACTGTTGTTTCTTCGAGTTAGAACGCTAGTTATTCCACTTCCATGCAAAGGTAGGGCCGCAGTGCTAGCTTAATCAAAGACAGGGGGAGTGTTCTGCCTTTGGCTGGGGCCTGAGTCTCACTCGTGAAAAAGTTTGGAATCCCTTTCAGTGCTCTCACGCACGCACACAACAAAATGCTTCTGCCCTCAGGAGCGGCTGTTGTCTCTGAAGCACGGATTATCTACCGAGGTTTCCTACGTGTTAGGTGGCTGACTTTCCGCCTGAACGCTCCCTCGTGGCCACGCTACTAGCCCCATAAACATGATGTGATTTGTGAGCTGCCTTCTGTTCCGGCCTGTCTCTACCACGATTTTACGAAATGGAGCCCATCCCCAGGCTCTCACACACAGTACACCCTAAACTGCTTCCTCCCACAGAGAGATCGTCGGAAGCTAAAACACTGTTTCTGTACACTGTTGTTTGTTCGAGTTAGAACGCTACCGATTAGACTTCAATGCAAAAGTAAGGCCGCAGTGCATGCTAGGTCAAACACACCGGGAGTCTTGTCCTGCCTTTTGGTGGGGCCTGAGTCTCACTCGTAAGAGCTTTAGACTCCCTTGCAGTGCTCTCACGCACGCACACAACAAAATGCTTCCACCCTCAGGAGCGGCTGTTTTCGGTGAAGCACGGATTCTCTAGCGAGTTTTTCCTTCGAGTTAGGTGGCTGACTTTCAGCCTGCACCGTCCCCTGGGGCAACGCTACTAGCCCCATAACGATGATGTGATTTGTGAGCTGCCTTCTGTACCGGCCTGCCGCTACACCGATTTTACGAAATGGAACTCATCCCCAGGCTCTCACCCACAGTACACCCTAAACGGCTTCCTCCCATAGAGAGGTCGTCGGAAGATAAAACAGTGTTTCTGTACACTGTTGTTTCTTCGAGTTAGAATCCTAGCGATTAGACTTCTATGCAAAAGCAGGGCCGCTGTGCTAGCTAACTCATACACACCGGGAGTCTTGTCCTGCCCTTTGATGGGGTTTGAGTCTCACTCGTAAAAAGCTTTGGTCTCCCTTGCAGTCCTCTCACGCACGTACACAACAAAATGCTTCCACCCTCAGGAGCGGCTGTTTTCAATGAAGCACGGATTCTCTACCGAGTTTTTCCTTCGAGTTAGGTCACTGACTTTCAGCCTGCACGAGCCTCAGGGGCAACGCTGCTAGCCCCGAAACGATGGTGTGATTTGTGAGCTGCCTTCTGTACCGGCCTGTCTCTACCCGGATTTTACGAAATGGAACCCATCCGCAGGCTCTCACCCACAGTACACGCTAAACTGCTTCCTCCCACAGAGAGGTCGTCGGAAGCTAAAACACTGTTTCTCTACACTGTTGTTTCTTCGAGTTAGAACGCTAGTTATTCGACTTCCATGCAAAGGTAGGGCCGCAGTGCTAGCTTATTCGAAGACAAGGGGAGTCTTGTCCTGCCTTTTCCTTGGGCCTGAGTCTCACTCGTAAAAGTTTTGGACTCCCTAGCTGTGCTCTCAAGCACGCACACAACAAAATGCTTCCACCCTCAGGAGCGGCTGTTTTCGCTGAAGCACGGATTCTGTACCGAGTTTTTCCTTCGAGTTAGGTGGCTGAATTTCAGCCTGCACGCTCCGCGGGGGCAGCGCTACTAGCCCCATAACCATGATTTGATTTGTGAGCTGCCATTTGTACGGGCCTGTCTCTACCCCGATTTTACGAAATGGCACCAGTCCCGTGACTCTCACCCACACTACACCCTAAACTGCTTCCTCCCACAGAGAGGTCGTCGGAAGCTGAAACTCTGTTTCTGTACACTGTTGTTTCTTCGAGTTAGAATGCTAGCGATTAGACTTCCATGCAAAAGTAGGGCCACTGTGCTAGCTAAATGAAACACACCGGGAGTCTTGTCTTGCCTTTGCTGGGGCCTGAGTCTCACTCGTAAAGAGCTTTGGACTCCCTTGCAGTGCTGTCACGCATGCACACAACAAAATGCTTCCACCCTCAGGAGCGGCTGTTTTCAATGAAGCACAGATCGTCTACCGAGTTTTTCCTTCGAGTTAGGTGGCTCGCTTTCAGCCTGCACGCACCCCCGGGGCAATGCTACTAGCCCCATAACCATGATGTGATTTGTGAGCTGCCTTCTGTACCGACCTGTCTCTACCCCGATTTTACGAAATGGAACCAGTCCCGTGGCTCTCACCCAAACTAAACCCTAAACTTCTTCCTCCCACAGAGAGGTCATTGGAAGCTAAAACCCTGTTTCTGTACACTGTTGTTTGTTCGAGTAGAACCCTATTGATTAGACTTCAATGCAAAAGTAGGGCCGCTGTGCTAGCTTAGTCAAACACATGGGGAGTGTTGTTCTGCCTTTTGCTGGGGCCTGAGTCTCACTCGTGAAAAGGTTTGGAATCCCTTTCAGTGCTCTCACGCACACACACAACAAAATGATTCCGATCTCAGGAGCGGCTGTTGTCGCTGAAGCACGGATTCTCTACCGAGGTTTCCTTCCTGTTAGGTGGCTGACTTTCAGCCTGCACGGTCCCCTGGGGCAACGCTACTAGCCCCATAACCATGATGGAATTTGTCTGCTGCCTTCTGTACCGGCCTGTCTCTACCCTGATTTTACAAAATGGAACCAGTCCCGTGGCTCTCACGCACACTACACCCTAAACGGCTTCCTCCCACAGACAGGTCATCGGATGATAAAACAGTGTTTCTGTACACTGTTGTTTCTTCGAGTTAGAATTCTAGCGATTAGACTTCTATGCAAAAGTAGGGCCGCTGTGCTAGCTAAATCATACACACCGGGAATCTTGTCTTGCCTTTGCTGGGGCCTGAGTCTCCCTCGTAAAGAGCTTTGGACTCCCTTGCAGTGCTCTCAAGCATGCACACAACAAAATGCTTCCACCCTCAGGAGCGGCTGTTTTTAATGAAGCACAGATTCTCTACCGAGTTTTTCCTTCGAGTTAGGTGGCTGGCTTTCAGGCTGCATGCACCCCCGGGGCAATGCTACTAGCCCCATAACCATGATTTGATTTGTGAGCTGCCATTCGTACGGGCCTGTCTCTACCCCGATTTTACGAAATGGCACAAGTCCCGTGACTCTCATCCACACTATACCCTAAACAGCTTCCTCGCACAGAGAGGTCTTTGGAAGCTAAAACACTGTTTCTGTACACTCTTCTTTCTTCCAGTTGGAACGCTTGCGATTAGATTTCCATGGAAAAGTAGGGCCGCAGTGCTATCTAAAACAAAAACACGGGGAGTCTTGTCCTACCTTTTGCTGCGGCCTGAGTCTCACTCGTAAAAAGCTTTGTACTCCCTTACAGTGATCGCACACACGCACACAACAAAATGCTTCCACCCTCAGGAGCGGCTGTTTTCACTGAAGCACGGATTCTGTACCGAGTTTTTCCTTCGAGTTAGGGGGCGGAATTTCAGCCTGCACGCTCCGCGGGGGCAGCGCTACTAGCCCCATAACCATGATTTGATTTGTGAGCTGCCATTTGTACGGGCCTGTCTCTACCCCGATTTTACGAAATGGCACCAGTCCCGTGACTCTCATCCACACTACACCCTAAACGGCTTCCTCGCACAAAGAGGTCGTCGGAAGCTAAAACACTGTTTTGCTACACTGTTGTTTCTTCGAGTTAGAATCCTAGCGATTAGACTTCTATGCAAAAGTAGGGCCGCTCTGCTAGCTAAATCATACACACCGGGAGTCTTGCCTTGCCTTGGCTGGGGCCTGAGTCTCACTCGTAAAGAGCTTTGGACTGCCTTGCAGTGCTCTCACGCATGCACACAACAAAATGCTTCCACCCTCAGGAGCGGCTGTTTTTAATGAAGCACAGATCCTCTACCGAGTTTCTCCTTCGAGTTAGGTGAATGGCTTTCACCCTGCACGCACCGCCGGGGCAATGCTACTAGCCCCATAACCATGATTTGATTTGTGAGCTGCCATTTGTATGGGCCTGTCTCTACCCCGATTTTACGAAATGGCACCAGTCCCGTGACTCTCACCCACACTACACCCTAAACTGCTTCCTCCCACAGAGAGGTCGTTAGAAGCTAAAACACTGTTTCTGTCCACTGTTGTTTCTTCGAGTTAGAATGCTAGCGATTAGACTTCCATGCAAAAGTAGGGCCACTGTGTTAGCTAAATGAAACACACTGGGAGTCTTGTCTTGCCTTTGCTGGGGCCTGAGTCTCACTCGTAAAGAGCTTTGGACTCCCTTGCAGTGCTGTCACGCATGCACACAACAAAATGCTTCCACCCTCAGGAGCGGCTGTTTTCAATGAAGCACAGATCCTCTACCGAGTTTTTCCTTCGAGTTAGGTGGCTGGTGTTCAGGCTGCACGCACCCCCGGGGCAATGCTACTAGCCCCATAACCATGATGTGATTTGTGAGCTGCCTTCTGTACCGACCTGTCTCTACCCCGATTTTACGAACTGGAACCAGTCCCGTGGCTCTCACCCAAACTAAACCCTAAACTGCTTCCTCCCACAGAGAGGTCATTGGAAGCTAAAACCCTGTTTCTGTACACTGTTGTTTGTTCGAGTTAGAACCCTACCGATTAGACTTCTATGCAAAAGTAGGGCCGCAGTGCATGCTAGGTCAAACACACTGGGAGTCTTGTCCTGCCTTTTGGTGGGGCCTGAGTCTCACTCGTAAGAGCTTTAGACTCCCTTGCAGTGCTCTCACGCACGCACACAACAAAATGCTTCCACCCTCAGGAGCGGCTTTTTTCGCCGAAGCACGGATTCTCTAGCGAGTTTTTCCTTCGAGTTAGGTGGCTGACTTTCAGCCTGCACGGTCCCCTGGGGCAACGCTACTAACCCCATAACCATGATGTGATTTGTGAGCTGCCTTCTGTTCCGGCCTGTCTCTACCCCGATTTTACGAACTGGAACTCATCCCCAGGCTCTCACCCACAGTACACCCTAAACGGCTTCCTCCCATAGAGAGGTCGTCGGAAGATAAAACAGTGTTTCTATACACTGTTGTTTCTTCGAGTTAGAATTCTAGCGATTAGACTCCTATGCAAAAGTAGGGCCGCTGTGCTAGGTAAATCATACACACCGGGAGTCTTGCCTTGCCTTGGCTGGGGCCTGAGTCTCACTCGTAAATGGCTTTGGACTCCCTTGCAGTGCTCTCACGCATGCACACAACAAAATGCTTCCACCCTCAGGAGTGGCTATTTTTAATGAAGCACAGATCCTCTACCGAGTTTTTCTTTCGAGTTTGGTGGCTGGCTTTCAGGCTGCACGCAACCCCGGGGCAATGCTACTAGCCCCATAACCATGATTCGATTTGTGAGCTGCCATTTGTACGGTCCTGTCTCTACCCCGATTTTACGAAATGGAACTCATCCCCAGGCTCTCACCCACAGTACACCCTAAACGGCTTCCTCCCACAGAGAGGTCGTCGGAAGATAAAACAGTGTTTCTGTACACGGTTGTTACTTCGAGTTAGAATTCTAGCGATTAGACTTCTATGCAGAAGTAGGGCCGCTGTGCTAGCTAAATCATACACCCCGGGACTCTTGTCCTCCCCTTTGATGGGGTTTGAGTCTCACTCGTAAAAAGCTTTGGTCTCCCTTGCAGTGCTCTCACGCACGTACACAACAGAATGCTTCCACCCTCAGGAGCGGCTGTTTTCAATGAAGCACGGATTCTCTATGGAGTTTTTCCTTCGAGTTAGGTCGCTGACTTTCAGCCTGCACGAGCCTCAGGGGCAACGCTGCTAGCCCCGAAACGATGGTGTGATTTGTGAGCTGCCTTCTGTACTGGCCTGTCTCTACCCCGATTTTACGAAATGGAACCCATCCGCAGGCTCTCACCCACAGTACACGCTAAACTGCTTCCCCCACAGAGAGGTCGTCGGAAGCTAAAACACTGTTTCTGTACACTGTTGTTTCTTCGAGTTAGAACGCTAGTTATTCGACTTCCATGCAAAGGTAGGGCCGCAGTGCTAGCTTAATCAAAGACACGGGGAGTGTTCTGCCTTTGGCTGGGGCCTGAGTCTCACTCGTGAAAAAGTTTGGAATCCCTTTCAGTGCTCTCACGCACGCACACAACAAAATGCTTCCGCCCTCAGGAGAGGCTGTTGTCGCTGAAGCACGGATTATCTACCGAGGTTTCCTTCGTGTTAGGTGGCTGACTTTCCGCCTGAACGCTCCCTCGTGGCCACGCTACTAGCCCCATAAACATGATGTGATTTGTGAGCTGCCTTCTGTTCCGGCCTGTCTCTACCACGATTTTACGAAATGGAGCCCATCCCCAGGCTCTCACACACAGTACACCCTAAACTGCTTCCTCCCACAGAGAGATCGTCGGAAGCTAAAACACTGTTTCTGTACACTGTTGTTTGTTCGAGTTAGAACGCTACCGATTAGACTTCAATGCAAAAGTAAGGCCGCAGTGCATGCTAGGTCAAACACACCGGGAGTCTTGTCCTGCCTTTTGGTGGGGCCTGAGTCTCACTCGTAAGAGCTTTAGACTCCCTTGCAGTGCTCTCACGCACGCACACAACAAAATGCTTCCACCCTCAGGAGCGGCTGTTTTCGGTGAAGCACGGATTCTCTAGCGAGTTTTTCCTTCGAGTTAGGTGGCTGACTTTCAGCCTGCACCGTCCCCTGGGGCAACGCTACTAGCCCCATAACGATGATGTGATTTGTGAGCTGCCTTCTGTACCGGCCTGCCGCTACACCGATTTTACGAAATGGAACTCATCCCCAGGCTCTCACCCACAGTACACCCTAAACGGCTTCCTCCCATAGAGAGGTCGTCGGAAGATAAAACAGTGTTTCTGTACACTGTTGTTTCTTCGAGTTAGAATCCTAGCGATTAGACTTCTATGCAAAAGCAGGGCCGCTGTGCTAGCTAACTCATACACACCGGGAGTCTTGTCCTGCCCTTTGATGGGGTTTGAGTCTCACTCGTAAAAAGCTTTGGTCTCCCTTGCAGTCCTCTCACGCACGTACACAACAAAATGCTTCCACCCTCAGGAGCGGCTGTTTTCAATGAAGCACGGATTCTCTACCGAGTTTTTCCTTCGAGTTAGGTCACTGACTTTCAGCCTGCACGAGCCTCAGGGGCAACGCTGCTAGCCCCGAAACGATGGTGTGATTTGTGAGCTGCCTTCTGTACCGGCCTGTCTCTACCCGGATTTTACGAAATGGAACCCATCCGCAGGCTCTCACCCACAGTACACGCTAAACTGCTTCCTCGCACAGAGAGGTCGTCGGAAGCTAAAACACTATTTCTCTACACTGTTGTTTCTTCGAGTTAGAACGCTAGTTATTCGACTTCCATGCAAAGGTAGGGCCGCAGTGCTAGCTTAATCGAAGACACGGGGAGTCTTGTCCTGCCTTTTCCTTGGGCCTGAGTCTCACTCGTAAAAGTTTTGGACTCCCTAGCTGTGCTCTCAAGCACGCACACAACAAAATGCTTCCACCCTCAGGAGCGGCTGTTTTCGCTGAAGCACGGATTCTGTACCGAGTTTTTCCTTCGAGTTAGGTGGCTGAATTTCAGCCTGCACGCTCCGCGGGGGCAGCGCTACTAGCCCCATAACCATGATTTGATTTGTGAGCTGCCATTTGTACGGGCCTGTCTCTACCCCGATTTTACGAAATGGCACCAGTCCCGTGACTCTCACCCACAGTACACCCTAAACTGCTTCCTCCCACAGAGAGGTCGTCGGAAGCTGAAACTCTGTTTCTGTACACTGTTCTTTCTTCGAGTTAGAATGCTAGCGATTAAACTTCCATGCAAAAGTAGGGCCACTGTGCTAGCTAAATGAAACACACCGGGAGTCTTGTCTTGCCTTTGCTGGGGCCTGAGTCTCACTCGTAAAGAGCTTTGGACTCCCTTGCAGTGCTGTCACGCATGCACACAACAAAATGCTTCCACCCTCAGGAGCGGCTGTTTTCAATGAAGCACAGATCGTCTACCGAGTTTTTCCTTCGAGTTAGGTGGCTCGCTTTCAGCCTGCACGCACCCCCGGGGCAATGCTACTAGCCCCATAACCATGATGTGATTTGTGAGCTGCCTTCTGTACCGACCTGTCTCTACCCCGATTTTACGAAATGGAACCAGTCCCGTGGCTCTCACCCAAACTAAACCCTAAACTTCTTCCTCCCACAGAGAGGTCATTGGAAGCTAAAACCCTGTTTCTGTACACTGTTGTTTGTTCGAGTAGAACCCTATTGATTAGACTTCAATGCAAAAGTAGGGCCGCTGTGCTAGCTTAGTCAAACACATGGGGAGTGTTGTTCTGCCTTTTGCTGGGGCCTGAGTCTCACTCGTGAAAAGGTTTGGAATCCCTTTCAGTGCTCTCACGCACACACACAACAAAATGATTCCGATCTCAGGAGCGGCTGTTGTCGCTGAAGCACGGATTCTCTACCGAGGTTTCCTTCCTGTTAGGTGGCTGACTTTCAGCCTGCACGGTCCCCTGGGGCAACGCTACTAGCCCCATAACCATGATGGAATTTGTCTGCTGCCTTCTGTACCGGCCTGTCTCTACCCTGATTTTACAAAATGGAACCAGTCCCGTGGCTCTCACGCACACTACACCCTAAACGGCTTCCTCCCACAGACAGGTCATCGGATGATAAAACAGTGTTTCTGTACACTGTTGTTTCTTCGAGTTAGAATTCTAGCGATTAGACTTCTATGCAAAAGTAGGGCCGCTGTGCTAGCTAAATCATACACACCGGGAATCTTGTCTTGCCTTTGCTGGGGCCTGAGTCTCCCTCGTAAAGAGCTTTGGACTCCCTTGCAGTGCTCTCAAGCATGCACACAACAAAATGCTTCCACCCTCAGGAGCGGCTGTTTTTAATGAAGCACAGATTCTCTACCGAGTTTTTCCTTCGAGTTAGGTGGCTGGCTTTCAGGCTGCATGCACCCCCGGGGCAATGCTACTAGCCCCATAACCATGATTTGATTTGTGAGCTGCCATTCGTACGGGCCTGTCTCTACCCCGATTTTACGAAATGGCACAAGTCCCGTGACTCTCATCCACACTGTACCCTAAACAGCTTCCTCGCACAGAGAGGTCTTTGGAAGCTAAAACACTGTTTCTGTACACTCTTCTTTCTTCCAGTTGGAACGCTTGCGATTAGATTTCCATGGAAAAGTAGGGCCGCAGTGCTATCTAAAACAAAAACACGGGGAGTCTTGTCCTACCTTTTGCTGCGGCCTGAGTCTCACTCGTAAAAAGCTTTGTACTCCCTTAGAGTGATCGCACACACGCACACAACAAAATGCTTCCACCCTCAGGAGCGGCTGTTTTCACTGAAGCACGGATTCTGTACCGAGTTTTTCCTTCGAGTTAGGGGGCGGAATTTCAGCCTGCACGCTCCGCGGGGGCAGCGCTACTAGCCCCATAACCATGATTTGATTTGTGAGCTGCCATTTGTACGGGCCTGTCTCTACCCCGATTTTACGAAATGGCACCAGTCCCGTGACTCTCATCCACACTACACCCTAAACGGCTTCCTCGCACAAAGAGGTCGTCGGAAGCTAAAACACTGTTTTGCTACACTGTTGTTTCTTCGAGTTAGAATCCTAGCGATTAGACTTCTATGCAAAAGTAGGGCCGCTCTGCTAGCTAAATCATACACACCGGGAGTCTTGCCTTGCCTTGGCTGGGGCCTGAGTCTCACTCGTAAAGAGCTTTGGACTGCCTTGCAGTGCTCTCACGCATGCACACAACAAAATGCTTCCACCCTCAGGAGCGGCTGTTTTTAATGAAGCACAGATCCTCTACCGAGTTTCTCCTTCGAGTTAGGTGAATGGCTTTCACCCTGCACGCACCGCCGGGGCAATGCTACTAGCCCCATAACCATGATTTGATTTGTGAGCTGCCATTTGTACGGGCCTGTCTCTACCCCGATTTTACGAAATGGCACCAGTCCCGTGACTCTCACCCACACTACACCCTAAACTGCTTCCTCCCACAGAGAGGTCGTTAGAAGCTAAAACACTGTTTCTGTCCACTGTTGTTTCTTCGAGTTAGAATGCTAGCGATTAGACTTCCATGCAAAAGTAGGGCCACTGTGTTAGCTAAATGAAACACACTGGGAGTCTTGTCTTGCCTTTGCTGGGGCCTGAGTCTCACTCGTAAAGAGCTTTGGACTCCCTTGCAGTGCTCTCACGCATGCACACAACAAAATGCTTCCACCCTCAGGAGCGGCTGTTTTCAATGAAGCACAGATCCTCTACCGAGTTTTTCCTTCGAGTTAGGTGGCTGGTGTTCAGGCTGCACGCACCCCCGGGGCAATGCTACTAGCCCCATAACCATGATGTGATTTGTGAGCTGCCTTCTGTACCGACCTGTCTCTACCCCGATTTTACGAACTGGAACCAGTCCCGTGGCTCTCACCCAAACTAAACCCTAAACTGCTTCCTCCCACAGAGAGGTCATTGGAAGCTAAAACCCTGTTTCTGTACACTGTTGTTTGTTCGAGTTAGAACCCTACCGATTAGACTTCTATGCAAAAGTAGGGCCGCAGTGCATGCTAGGTCAAACACACCGGGAGTCTTGTCCTGCCTTTTGGTGGGGCCTGAGTCTCACTCGTAAGAGCTTTAGACTCCCTTGCAGTGCTCTTACGCACGCAGACAACAAAATGCTTCCACCCTCAGGAGCGGCTTTTTTCGCCGAAGCACGGATTCTCTAGCGAGTTTTTCCTTCGAGTTAGGTGGCTGACTTTCAGCCTGCACGGTCCCCTGGGGCAACGCTACTAACCCCATAACCATGATGTGATTTGTGAGCTGCCTTCTGTTCCGGCCTGTCTCTACCCCGATTTTACGAACTGGAACTCATCCCCAGGCTCTCACCCACAGTACACCCTAAACGGCTTCCTCCCATAGAGAGGTCGTCGGAAGATAAAACAGTGTTTCTATACACTGTTGTTTCTTCGAGTTAGAATTCTAGCGATTAGACTCCTATGCAAAAGTAGGGCCGCTGTGCTAGGTAAATCATACACACCGGGAGTCTTGCCTTGCCTTGGCTGGGGCCTGAGTCTCCCTCGTAAAGGGCTTTGGACTCCCTTGCAGTGCTCTCACGCATGCACACAACAAAATGCTTCCACCCTCAGGAGTGGCTATTTTTAATGAAGCACAGATCCTCTACCGAGTTTTTCTTTCGAGTTTGGTGGCTGGCTTTCAGGCTGCACGCACCCCCGGGGCAATGCTACTAGCCCCATAACCATGATTCGATTTGTGAGCTGCCATTTGTACGGTCCTGTCTCTACCCCGATTTTACGAAATGGAACTCATCCCCAGGCTCTCACCCACAGTACACCCTAAACGGCTTCCTCCCACAGAGAGGTCGTCGGAAGATAAAACAGTGTTTCTGTACACGGTTGTTACTTCGAGTTAGAATTCTAGCGATTAGACTTCTATGCAGAAGTAGGGCCGCTGTGCTAGCTAAATCATACACCCCGGGACTCTTGTCCTCCCCTTTGATGGGGTTTGAGTCTCACTCGTAAAAAGCTTTGGTCTCCCTTGCAGTGCTCTCACGCACGTACACAACAGAATGCTTCCACCCTCAGGAGCGGCTGTTTTCAATGAAGCACGGATTCTCTATGGAGTTTTTCCTTCGAGTTAGGTCGCTGACTTTCAGCCTGCACGAGCCTCAGGGGCAACGCTGCTAGCCCCGAAACGATGGTGTGATTTGTGAGCTGCCTTCTGTACTGGCCTGTCTCTACCCCGATTTTACGAAATGGAACCCATCCGCAGGCTCTCACCCACAGTACACGCTAAACTGCTTCCTCCCACAGAGAGGTCGTCGGAAGCTAAAACACTGTTTCTGTACACTGTTGTTTCTTCGAGTTAGAACGCTAGTTATTCGACTTCCATGCAAAGGTAGGGCCGCAGTGCTAGCTTAATCAAAGACACGGGGAGTGTTCTGCCTTTGGCTGGGGCCTGAGTCTCACTCGTGAAAAAGTTTGGAATCCCTTTCAGTGCTCTCACGCACGCACACAACAAAATGCTTCTGCCCTCAGGAGCGGCTGTTGTCGCTGAAGCACGGATTATCTACCGAGGTTTCCTTTGTGTTAGGTGGCTGACTTTCCGCCTGAACGCTCCCTCGTGGCCACGCTACTAGCCCCATAAACATGATGTGATTTGTGAGCTGCCTTCTGTTCCGGCCTGTCTCTACCACGATTTTACGAAATGGAGCCCATCCCCAGGCTCTCACACACAGTACACCCTAAACTGCTTCCTCCCACAGAGAGATCGTCGGAAGCTAAAACACTGTTTCTGTACACTGTTGTTTGTTCGAGTTAGAACGCTACCGATTAGACTTCAATGCAAAAGTAAGGCCGCAGTGCATGCTAGGTCAAACACACCGGGAGTCTTGTCCTGCCTTTTGGTGGGGCCTGAGTCTCACTCGTAAGAGCTTTAGACTCCCTTGCAGTGCTCTCACGCACGCACACAACAAAATGCTTCCACCCTCAGGAGCGGCTGTTTTCGGTGAAGCACGGATTCTCTAGCGAGTTTTTCCTTCGAGTTAGGTGGCTGACTTTCAGCCTGCACCGTCCCCTGGGGCAACGCTACTAGCCCCATAACGATGATGTGATTTGTGAGCTGCCTTCTGTACCGGCCTGCCGCTACACCGATTTTACGAAATGGAACTCATCCCCAGGCTCTCACCCACAGTACACCCTAAACGGCTTCCTCCCATAGAGAGGTCGTCGGAAGATAAAACAGTGTTTCTGTACACTGTTGTTTCTTCGAGTTAGAATCCTAGCGATTAGACTTCTATGCAAAAGCAGGGCCGCTGTGCTAGCTAACTCATACACACCGGGAGTCTTGTCCTGCCCTTTGATGGGGTTTGAGTCTCACTCGTAAAAAGCTTTGGTCTCCCTTGCAGTCCTCTCACGCACGTACACAACAAAATGCTTCCACCCTCAGGAGCGGCTGTTTTCAATGAAGCACGGATTCTCTACCGAGTTTTTCCTTCGAGTTAGGTCACTGACTTTCAGCCTGCACGAGCCTCAGGGGCAATGCTGCTAGCCCCGAAACGATGGTGTGATTTGTGAGCTGCCTTCTGTACCGGCCTGTCTCTACCCGGATTTTACGAAATGGAACCCATCCGCAGTCTCTCACCCACAGTACACGCTAAACTGCTTCCTCCCACAGAGAGGTCGTCGGAAGCTAAAACACTGTTTCTCTACACTGTTGTTTCTTCGAGTTAGAACGCTAGTTATTCGACTTCCATGCAAAGGTAGGGCCGCAGTGCTAGCTTATTCGAAGACACGGGGAGTCTTGTCCTGCCTTTTCCTTGGGCCTGAGTCTCACTCGTAAAAGTTTTGGACTCCCTAGCTGTGCTCTCAAGCACGCACACAACAAAATGCTTCCACCCTCAGGAGCGGCTGTTTTCGCTGAGGCACGGATTCTGTACCGAGTTTTTCCTTCGAGTTAGGTGGCTGAATTTCAGCCTCCACGCTCCGCGGGGGCAGCGCTACTAGCCCCATAACCATGATTTGATTTGTGAGCTGCCATTTGTACGGGCTTGTCTCTACCCCGATTTTACGAAATGGCACCAGTCCCGTGACTCTCACCCACACTACACCCTAAACTGCTTCCTCCCACAGAGAGGTCGTCGGAAGCTGAAACTCTGTTTCTGTACACTGTTGTTTCTTCGAGTTAGAATGCTAGCGATTAGACTTCCATGCAAAAGTAGGGCCACTGTGCTAGCTAAATGAAACACACCGGGAGTCTTGTCTTGCCTTTGCTGGGGCCTGAGTCTCACTCGTAAAGAGCTTTGGACTCCCTTGCAGTGCTGTCACGCATGCACACAACAAAATGCTTCCACCCTCAGGAGCGGCTGTTTTCAATGAAGCACAGATCGTCTACCGAGTTTTTCCTTCGAGTTAGGTGGCTCGCTTTCAGCCTGCACGCACCCCCGGGGCAATGCTACTAGCCCCATAACCATGATGTGATTTGTGAGCTGCCTTCTGTACCGACCTGTCTCTACCCCGATTTTACGAAATGGAACCAGTCCCGTGGCTCTCACCCAAACTAAACCCTAAACTTCTTCCTCCCACAGAGAGGTCATTGGAAGCTAAAACCCTGTTTCTGTACACTGTTGTTTGTTCGAGTAGAACCCTATTGATTAGACTTCAATGCAAAAGTAGGGCCGCTGTGCTAGCTTAGTCAAACACATGGGGAGTGTTGTTCTGCCTTTTGCTGGGGCCTGAGTCTCACTCGTGAAAAGGTTTGGAATCCCTTTCAGTGCTCTCACGCACACACACAACAAAATGATTCCGATCTCAGGAGCGGCTGTTGTCGCTGAAGCACGGATTCTCTACCGAGGTTTCCTTCCTGTTAGGTGGCTGACTTTCAGCCTGCACGGTCCCCTGGGGCAACGCTACTAGCCCCATAACCATGATGGAATTTGTCTGCTGCCTTCTGTACCGGCCTGTCTCTACCCTGATTTTACAAAATGGAACCAGTCCCGTGGCTCTCACGCACACTACACCCTAAACGGCTTCCTCCCACAGACAGGTCATCGGATGATAAAACAGTGTTTCTGTACACTGTTGTTTCTTCGAGTTAGAATTCTAGCGATTAGACTTCTATGCAAAAGTAGGGCCGCTGTGCTAGCTAAATCATACACACCGGGAATCTTGTCTTGCCTTTGCTGGGGCCTGAGTCTCCCTCGTAAAGAGCTTTGGACTCCCTTGCAGTGCTCTCAAGCATGCACACAACAAAATGCTTCCACCCTCAGGAGCGGCTGTTTTTAATGAAGCACAGATTCTCTACCGAGTTTTTCCTTCGAGTTAGGTGGCTGGCTTTCAGGCTGCATGCACCCCCGGGGCAATGCTACTAGCCCCATAACCATGATTTGATTTGTGAGCTGCCATTCGTACGGGCCTGTCTCTACCCCGATTTTACGAAATGGCACAAGTCCCGTGACTCTCATCCACACTATACCCTAAACAGCTTCCTCGCACAGAGAGGTCTTTGGAAGCTAAAACACTGTTTCTGTACACTCTTCTTTCTTCCAGTTGGAACGCTTGCGATTAGATTTCCATGGAAAAGTAGGGCCGCAGTGCTATCTAAAACAAAAACACGGGGAGTCTTGTCCTACCTTTTGCTGCGGCCTGAGTCTCACTCGTAAAAAGCTTTGTACTCCCTTAGAGTGATCGCACACACGCACACAACAAAATGCTTCCACCCTCAGGAGCGGCTGTTTTCACTGAAGCACGGATTCTGTACCGAGTTTTTCCTTCGAGTTAGGGGGCGGAATTTCAGCCTGCACGCTCCGCGGGGGCAGCGCTACTAGCCCCATAACCATGATTTGATTTGTGAGCTGCCATTTGTACGGGCCTGTCTCTACCCCGATTTTACGAAATGGCACCAGTCCCGTGACTCTCATCCACACTACACCCTAAACGGCTTCCTCGCACAAAGAGGTCGTCGGAAGCTAAAACACTGTTTTGCTACACTGTTGTTTCTTCGAGTTAGAATCCTAGCGATTAGACTTCTATGCAAAAGTAGGGCCGCTCTGCTAGCTAAATCATACACACCGGGAGTCTTGCCTTGCCTTGGCTGGGGCCTGAGTCTCACTCGTAAAGAGCTTTGGACTGCCTTGCAGTGCTCTCACGCATGCACACAACAAAATGCTTCCACCCTCAGGAGCGGCTGTTTTTAATGAAGCACAGATCCTCTACCGAGTTTCTCCTTCGAGTTAGGTGAATGGCTTTCACCCTGCACGCACCGCCGGGGCAATGCTACTAGCCCCATAACCATGATTTGATTTGTGAGCTGCCATTTGTACGGGCCTGTCTCTACCCCGATTTTACGAAATGGCACCAGTCCCGTGACTCTCACCCACACTACACCCTAAACTGCTTCCTCCCACAGAGAGGTCGTTAGAAGCTAAAACACTGTTTCTGTCCACTGTTGTTTCTTCGAGTTAGAATGCTAGCGATTAGACTTCCATGCAAAAGTAGGGCCACTGTGTTAGCTAAATGAAACACACTGGGAGTCTTGTCTTGCCTTTGCTGGGGCCTGAGTCTCACTCGTAAAGAGCTTTGGACTCCCTTGCAGTGCTCTCACGCATGCACACAACAAAATGCTTCCACCCTCAGGAGCGGCTGTTTTCAATGAAGCACAGATCCTCTACCGAGTTTTTCCTTCGAGTTAGGTGGCTGGTGTTCAGGCTGCACGCACCCCCGGGGCAATGCTACTAGCCCCATAACCATGATGTGATTTGTGAGCTGCCTTCTGTACCGACCTGTCTCTACCCCGATTTTACGAACTGGAACCAGTCCCGTGGCTCTCACCCAAACTAAACCCTAAACTGCTTCCTCCCACAGAGAGGTCATTGGAAGCTAAAACCCTGTTTCTGTACACTGTTGTTTGTTCGAGTTAGAACCCTACCGATTAGACTTCTATGCAAAAGTAGGGCCGCAGTGCATGCTAGGTCAAACACACCGGGAGTCTTGTCCTGCCTTTTGGTGGGGCCTGAGTCTCACTCGTAAGAGCTTTGGACTCCCTTGCAGTGCTCTTACGCACGCAGACAACAAAATGCTTCCACCCTCAGGAGCGGCTTTTTTCGCCGAAGCACGGATTCTCTAGCGAGTTTTTCCTTCGAGTTAGGTGGCTGACTTTCAGCCTGCACGGTCCCCTGGGGCAACGCTACTAACCCCATAACCATGATGTGATTTGTGAGCTGCCTTCTGTTCCGGCCTGTCTCTACCCCGATTTTACGAACTGGAACTCATCCCCAGGCTCTCACCCACAGTACACCCTAAACGGCTTCCTCCCATAGAGAGGTCGTCGGAAGATAAAACAGTGTTTCTATACACTGTTGTTTCTTCGAGTTAGAATTCTAGCGATTAGACTCCTATGCAAAAGTAGGGCCGCTGTGCTAGGTAAATCATACACACCGGGAGTCTTGCCTTGCCTTGGCTGGGGCCTGAGTCTCACTCGTAAAGGGCTTTGGACTCCCTTGCAGTGCTCTCACGCATGCACACAACAAAATGCTTCCACCCTCAGGAGTGGCTATTTTTAATGAAGCACAGATCCTCTACCGAGTTTTTCTTTCGAGTTTGGTGGCTGGCTTTCAGGCTGCACGCACCCCCGGGGCAATGCTACTAGCCCCATAACCATGATTCGATTTGTGAGCTGCCATTTGTACGGTCCTGTCTCTACCCCGATTTTACGAAATGGAACTCATCCCCAGGCTCTCACCCACAGTACACCCTAAACGGCTTCCTCCCACAGAGAGGTCGTCGGAAGATAAAACAGTGTTTCTGTACACGGTTGTTACTTCGAGTTAGAATTCTAGCGATTAGACTTCTATGCAGAAGTAGGGCCGCTGTGCTAGCTAAATCATACACCCCGGGACTCTTGTCCTCCCCTTTGATGGGGTTTGAGTCTCACTCGTAAAAAGCTTTGGTCTCCCTTGCAGTGCTCTCACGCACGTACACAACAGAATGCTTCCACCCTCAGGAGCGGCTGTTTTCAATGAAGCACGGATTCTCTATGGAGTTTTTCCTTCGAGTTAGGTCGCTGACTTTCAGCCTGCACGAGCCTCAGGGGCAACGCTGCTAGCCCCGAAACGATGGTGTGATTTGTGAGCTGCCTTCTGTACTGGCCTGTCTCTACCCCGATTTTACGAAATGGAACCCATCCGCAGGCTCTCACCCACAGTACACGCTAAACTGCTTCCTCCCACAGAGAGGTCGTCGGAAGCTAAAACACTGTTTCTGTACACTGTTGTTTCTTCGAGTTAGAACGCTAGTTATTCGACTTCCATGCAAAGGTAGGGCCGCAGTGCTAGCTTAATCAAAGACACGGGGAGTGTTCTGCCTTTGGCTGGGGCCTGAGTCTCACTCGTGAAAAAGTTTGGAATCCCTTTCAGTGCTCTCACGCACGCACACAACAAAATGCTTCTGCCCTCAGGAGCGGCTGTTGTCGCTGAAGCACGGATTATCTACCGAGGTTTCCTTTGTGTTAGGTGGCTGACTTTCCGCCTGAACGCTCCCTCGTGGCCACGCTACTAGCCCCATAAACATGATGTGATTTGTGAGCTGCCTTCTGTTCCGGCCTGTCTCTACCACGATTTTACGAAATGGAGCCCATCCCCAGGCTCTCACACACAGTACACCCTAAACTGCTTCCTCCCACAGAGAGATCGTCGGAAGCTAAAACACTGTTTCTGTACACTGTTGTTTGTTCGAGTTAGAACGCTACCGATTAGACTTCAATGCAAAAGTAAGGCCGCAGTGCATGCTAGGTCAAACACACCGGGAGTCTTGTCCTGCCTTTTGGTGGGGCCTGAGTCTCACTCGTAAGAGCTTTAGACTCCCTTGCAGTGCTCTCACGCACGCACACAACAAAATGCTTCCACCCTCAGGAGCGGCTGTTTTCGGTGAAGCACGGATTCTCTAGCGAGTTTTTCCTTCGAGTTAGGTGGCTGACTTTCAGCCTGCACCGTCCCCTGGGGCAACGCTACTAGCCCCATAACGATGATGTGATTTGTGAGCTGCCTTCTGTACCGGCCTGCCGCTACACCGATTTTACGAAATGGAACTCATCCCCAGGCTCTCACCCACAGTACACCCTAAACGGCTTCCTCCCATAGAGAGGTCGTCGGAAGATAAAACAGTGTTTCTGTACACTGTTGTTTCTTCGAGTTAGAATCCTAGCGATTAGACTTCTATGCAAAAGCAGGGCCGCTGTGCTAGCTAACTCATACACACCGGGAGTCTTGTCCTGCCCTTTGATGGGGTTTGAGTCTCACTCGTAAAAAGCTTTGGTCTCCCTTGCAGTCCTCTCACGCACGTACACAACAAAATGCTTCCACCCTCAGGAGCGGCTGTTTTCAATGAAGCACGGATTCTCTACCGAGTTTTTCCTTCGAGTTAGGTCACTGACTTTCAGCCTGCACGAGCCTCAGGGGCAATGCTGCTAGCCCCGAAACGATGGTGTGATTTGTGAGCTGCCTTCTGTACCGGCCTGTCTCTACCCGGATTTTACGAAATGGAACCCATCCGCAGGCTCTCACCCACAGTACACGCTAAACTGCTTCCTCCCACAGAGAGGTCGTCGGAAGCTAAAACACTGTTTCTCTACACTGTTGTTTCTTCGAGTTAGAACGCTAGTTATTCGACTTCCATGCAAAGGTAGGGCCGCAGTGCTAGCTTATTCGAAGACACGGGGAGTCTTGTCCTGCCTTTTCCTTGGGCCTGAGTCTCACTCGTAAAAGTTTTGGACTCCCTAGCTGTGCTCTCAAGCACGCACACAACAAAATGCTTCCACCCTCAGGAGCGGCTGTTTTCGCTGAGGCACGGATTCTGTACCGAGTTTTTCCTTCGAGTTAGGTGGCTGAATTTCAGCCTCCACGCTCCGCGGGGGCAGCGCTACTAGCCCCATAACCATGATTTGATTTGTGAGCTGCCATTTGTACGGGCTTGTCTCTACCCCGATTTTACGAAATGGCACCAGTCCCGTGACTCTCACCCACACTACACCCTAAACTGCTTCCTCCCACAGAGAGGTCGTCGGAAGCTGAAACTCTGTTTCTGTACACTGTTGTTTCTTCGAGTTAGAA
The DNA here is from genome assembly GCF_964656455.1 of Halichoerus grypus. NCBI lineage: Eukaryota > Metazoa > Chordata > Mammalia > Carnivora > Phocidae > Halichoerus > Halichoerus grypus. The sequence continues at coordinate 38,310,727 of NC_135726.1, read as the reverse complement.
TGCTAGCGATTAGACTTCCATGCAAAAGTAGGGCCACTGTGCTAGCTAAATGAAACACACCGGGAGTCTTGTCTTGCCTTTGCTGGGGCCTGAGTCTCACTCGTAAAGAGCTTTGGACTCCCTTGCAGTGCTGTCACGCATGCACACAACAAAATGCTTCCACCCTCAGGAGCGGCTGTTTTCAATGAAGCACAGATCGTCTACCGAGTTTTTCCTTCGAGTTAGGTGGCTCGCTTTCAGCCTGCACGCACCCCCGGGGCAATGCTACTAGCCCCATAACCATGATGTGATTTGTGAGCTGCCTTCTGTACCGACCTGTCTCTACCCCGATTTTACGAAATGGAACCAGTCCCGTGGCTCTCACCCAAACTAAACCCTAAACTTCTTCCTCCCACAGAGAGGTCATTGGAAGCTAAAACCCTGTTTCTGTACACTGTTGTTTGTTCGAGTAGAACCCTATTGATTAGACTTCAATGCAAAAGTAGGGCCGCTGTGCTAGCTTAGTCAAACACATGGGGAGTGTTGTTCTGCCTTTTGCTGGGGCCTGAGTCTCACTCGTGAAAAGGTTTGGAATCCCTTTCAGTGCTCTCACGCACACACACAACAAAATGATTCCGATCTCAGGAGCGGCTGTTGTCGCTGAAGCACGGATTCTCTACCGAGGTTTCCTTCCTGTTAGGTGGCTGACTTTCAGCCTGCACGGTCCCCTGGGGCAACGCTACTAGCCCCATAACCATGATGGAATTTGTCTGCTGCCTTCTGTACCGGCCTGTCTCTACCCTGATTTTACAAAATGGAACCAGTCCCGTGGCTCTCACGCACACTACACCCTAAACGGCTTCCTCCCACAGACAGGTCATCGGATGATAAAACAGTGTTTCTGTACACTGTTGTTTCTTCGAGTTAGAATTCTAGCGATTAGACTTCTATGCAAAAGTAGGGCCGCTGTGCTAGCTAAATCATACACACCGGGAATCTTGTCTTGCCTTTGCTGGGGCCTGAGTCTCCCTCGTAAAGAGCTTTGGACTCCCTTGCAGTGCTCTCAAGCATGCACACAACAAAATGCTTCCACCCTCAGGAGCGGCTGTTTTTAATGAAGCACAGATTCTCTACCGAGTTTTTCCTTCGAGTTAGGTGGCTGGCTTTCAGGCTGCATGCACCCCCGGGGCAATGCTACTAGCCCCATAACCATGATTTGATTTGTGAGCTGCCATTCGTACGGGCCTGTCTCTACCCCGATTTTACGAAATGGCACAAGTCCCGTGACTCTCATCCACACTATACCCTAAACAGCTTCCTCGCACAGAGAGGTCTTTGGAAGCTAAAACACTGTTTCTGTACACTCTTCTTTCTTCCAGTTGGAACGCTTGCGATTAGATTTCCATGGAAAAGTAGGGCCGCAGTGCTATCTAAAACAAAAACACGGGGAGTCTTGTCCTACCTTTTGCTGCGGCCTGAGTCTCACTCGTAAAAAGCTTTGTACTCCCTTAGAGTGATCGCACACACGCACACAACAAAATGCTTCCACCCTCAGGAGCGGCTGTTTTCACTGAAGCACGGATTCTGTACCGAGTTTTTCCTTCGAGTTAGGGGGCGGAATTTCAGCCTGCACGCTCCGCGGGGGCAGCGCTACTAGCCCCATAACCATGATTTGATTTGTGAGCTGCCATTTGTACGGGCCTGTCTCTACCCCGATTTTACGAAATGGCACCAGTCCCGTGACTCTCATCCACACTACACCCTAAACGGCTTCCTCGCACAAAGAGGTCGTCGGAAGCTAAAACACTGTTTTGCTACACTGTTGTTTCTTCGAGTTAGAATCCTAGCGATTAGACTTCTATGCAAAAGTAGGGCCGCTCTGCTAGCTAAATCATACACACCGGGAGTCTTGCCTTGCCTTGGCTGGGGCCTGAGTCTCACTCGTAAAGAGCTTTGGACTGCCTTGCAGTGCTCTCACGCATGCACACAACAAAATGCTTCCACCCTCAGGAGCGGCTGTTTTTAATGAAGCACAGATCCTCTACCGAGTTTCTCCTTCGAGTTAGGTGAATGGCTTTCACCCTGCACGCACCGCCGGGGCAATGCTACTAGCCCCATAACCATGATTTGATTTGTGAGCTGCCATTTGTACGGGCCTGTCTCTACCCCGATTTTACGAAATGGCACCAGTCCCGTGACTCTCACCCACACTACACCCTAAACTGCTTCCTCCCACAGAGAGGTCGTTAGAAGCTAAAACACTGTTTCTGTCCACTGTTGTTTCTTCGAGTTAGAATGCTAGCGATTAGACTTCCATGCAAAAGTAGGGCCACTGTGTTAGCTAAATGAAACACACTGGGAGTCTTGTCTTGCCTTTGCTGGGGCCTGAGTCTCACTCGTAAAGAGCTTTGGACTCCCTTGCAGTGCTCTCACGCATGCACACAACAAAATGCTTCCACCCTCAGGAGCGGCTGTTTTAAATAAAGCACAGATCCTCTACCGAGTTTTTCCTTCGAGTTAGGTGGCTGGTGTTCAGGCTGCACGCACCCCCGGGGCAATGCTACTAGCCCCATAACCATGATGTGATTTGTGAGCTGCCTTCTGTACCGACCTGTCTCTACCCCGATTTTACGAACTGGAACCAGTCCCGTGGCTCTCACCCAAACTAAACCCTAAACTGCTTCCTCCCACAGAGAGGTCATTGGAAGCTAAAACCCTGTTTCTGTACACTGTTGTTTGTTCGAGTTAGAACCCTACCGATTAGACTTCTATGCAAAAGTAGGGCCGCAGTGCATGCTAGGTCAAACACACCGGGAGTCTTGTCCTGCCTTTTGGTGGGGCCTGAGTCTCACTCGTAAGAGCTTTGGACTCCCTTGCAGTGCTCTTACGCACGCAGACAACAAAATGCTTCCACCCTCAGGAGCGGCTTTTTTCGCCGAAGCACGGATTCTCTAGCGAGTTTTTCCTTCGAGTTAGGTGGCTGATTTTCAGCCTGCACGGTCCCCTGGGGCAACGCTACTAACCCCATAACCATGATGTGATTTGTGAGCTGCCTTCTGTTCCGGCCTGTCTCTACCCCGATTTTACGAACTGGAACTCATCCCCAGGCTCTCACCCACAGTACACCCTAAACGGCTTCCTCCCATAGAGAGGTCGTCGGAAGATAAAACAGTGTTTCTATACACTGTTGTTTCTTCGAGTTAGAATTCTAGCGATTAGACTCCTATGCAAAAGTAGGGCCGCTGTGCTAGGTAAATCATACACACCGGGAGTCTTGCCTTGCCTTGGCTGGGGCCTGAGTCTCACTCGTAAAGGGCTTTGGACTCCCTTGCAGTGCTCTCACGCATGCACACAACAAAATGCTTCCACCCTCAGGAGTGGCTATTTTTAATGAAGCACAGATCCTCTACCGAGTTTTTCTTTCGAGTTTGGTGGCTGGCTTTCAGGCTGCACGCACCCCCGGGGCAATGCTACTAGCCCCATAACCATGATTCGATTTGTGAGCTGCCATTTGTACGGTCCTGTCTCTACCCCGATTTTACGAAATGGAACTCATCCCCAGGCTCTCACCCACAGTACACCCTAAACGGCTTCCTCCCACAGAGAGGTCGTCGGAAGATAAAACAGTGTTTCTGTACACGGTTGTTACTTCGAGTTAGAATTCTAGCGATTAGACTTCTATGCAGAAGTAGGGCCGCTGTGCTAGCTAAATCATACACCCCGGGACTCTTGTCCTCCCCTTTGATGGGGTTTGAGTCTCACTCGTAAAAAGCTTTGGTCTCCCTTGCAGTGCTCTCACGCACGTACACAACAGAATGCTTCCACCCTCAGGAGCGGCTGTTTTCAATGAAGCACGGATTCTCTATGGAGTTTTTCCTTCGAGTTAGGTCGCTGACTTTCAGCCTGCACGAGCCTCAGGGGCAACGCTGCTAGCCCCGAAACGATGGTGTGATTTGTGAGCTGCCTTCTGTACTGGCCTGTCTCTACCCCGATTTTACGAAATGGAACCCATCCGCAGGCTCTCACCCACAGTACACGCTAAACTGCTTCCTCCCACAGAGAGGTCGTCGGAAGCTAAAACACTGTTTCTGTACACTGTTGTTTCTTCGAGTTAGAACGCTAGTTATTCGACTTCCATGCAAAGGTAGGGCCGCAGTGCTAGCTTAATCAAAGACACGGGGAGTGTTCTGCCTTTGGCTGGGGCCTGAGTCTCACTCGTGAAAAAGTTTGGAATCCCTTTCAGTGCTCTCACGCACGCACACAACAAAATGCTTCTGCCCTCAGGAGCGGCTGTTGTCGCTGAAGCACGGATTATCTACCGAGGTTTCCTTTGTGTTAGGTGGCTGACTTTCCGCCTGAACGCTCCCTCGTGGCCACGCTACTAGCCCCATAAACATGATGTGATTTGTGAGCTGCCTTCTGTTCCGGCCTGTCTCTACCACGATTTTACGAAATGGAGCCCATCCCCAGGCTCTCACACACAGTACACCCTAAACTGCTTCCTCCCACAGAGAGATCGTCGGAAGCTAAAACACTGTTTCTGTACACTGTTGTTTGTTCGAGTTAGAACGCTACCGATTAGACTTCAATGCAAAAGTAAGGCCGCAGTGCATGCTAGGTCAAACACACCGGGAGTCTTGTCCTGCCTTTTGGTGGGGCCTGAGTCTCACTCGTAAGAGCTTTAGACTCCCTTGCAGTGCTCTCACGCACGCACACAACAAAATGCTTCCACCCTCAGGAGCGGCTGTTTTCGGTGAAGCACGGATTCTCTAGCGAGTTTTTCCTTCGAGTTAGGTGGCTGACTTTCAGCCTGCACCGTCCCCTGGGGCAACGCTACTAGCCCCATAACGATGATGTGATTTGTGAGCTGCCTTCTGTACCGGCCTGCCGCTACACCGATTTTACGAAATGGAACTCATCCCCAGGCTCTCACCCACAGTACACCCTAAACGGCTTCCTCCCATAGAGAGGTCGTCGGAAGATAAAACAGTGTTTCTGTACACTGTTGTTTCTTCGAGTTAGAATCCTAGCGATTAGACTTCTATGCAAAAGCAGGGCCGCTGTGCTAGCTAACTCATACACACCGGGAGTCTTGTCCTGCCCTTTGATGGGGTTTGAGTCTCACTCGTAAAAAGCTTTGGTCTCCCTTGCAGTCCTCTCACGCACGTACACAACAAAATGCTTCCACCCTCAGGAGCGGCTGTTTTCAATGAAGCACGGATTCTCTACCGAGTTTTTCCTTCGAGTTAGGTCACTGACTTTCAGCCTGCACGAGCCTCAGGGGCAATGCTGCTAGCCCCGAAACGATGGTGTGATTTGTGAGCTGCCTTCTGTACCGGCCTGTCTCTACCCGGATTTTACGAAATGGAACCCATCCGCAGGCTCTCACCCACAGTACACGCTAAACTGCTTCCTCCCACAGAGAGGTCGTCGGAAGCTAAAACACTGTTTCTCTACACTGTTGTTTCTTCGAGTTAGAACGCTAGTTATTCGACTTCCATGCAAAGGTAGGGCCGCAGTGCTAGCTTATTCGAAGACACGGGGAGTCTTGTCCTGCCTTTTCCTTGGGCCTGAGTCTCACTCGTAAAAGTTTTGGACTCCCTAGCTGTGCTCTCAAGCACGCACACAACAAAATGCTTCCACCCTCAGGAGCGGCTGTTTTCGCTGAGGCACGGATTCTGTACCGAGTTTTTCCTTCGAGTTAGGTGGCTGAATTTCAGCCTCCACGCTCCGCGGGGGCAGCGCTACTAGCCCCATAACCATGATTTGATTTGTGAGCTGCCATTTGTACGGGCTTGTCTCTACCCCGATTTTACGAAATGGCACCAGTCCCGTGACTCTCACCCACACTACACCCTAAACTGCTTCCTCCCACAGAGAGGTCGTCGGAAGCTGAAACTCTGTTTCTGTACACTGTTGTTTCTTCGAGTTAGAATGCTAGCGATTAGACTTCCATGCAAAAGTAGGGCCACTGTGCTAGCTAAATGAAACACACCGGGAGTCTTGTCTTGCCTTTGCTGGGGCCTGAGTCTCACTCGTAAAGAGCTTTGGACTCCCTTGCAGTGCTGTCACGCATGCACACAACAAAATGCTTCCACCCTCAGGAGCGGCTGTTTTCAATGAAGCACAGATCGTCTACCGAGTTTTTCCTTCGAGTTAGGTGGCTCGCTTTCAGCCTGCACGCACCCCCGGGGCAATGCTACTAGCCCCATAACCATGATGTGATTTGTGAGCTGCCTTCTGTACCGACCTGTCTCTACCCCGATTTTACGAAATGGAACCAGTCCCGTGGCTCTCACCCAAACTAAACCCTAAACTTCTTCCTCCCACAGAGAGGTCATTGGAAGCTAAAACCCTGTTTCTGTACACTGTTGTTTGTTCGAGTAGAACCCTATTGATTAGACTTCAATGCAAAAGTAGGGCCGCTGTGCTAGCTTAGTCAAACACATGGGGAGTGTTGTTCTGCCTTTTGCTGGGGCCTGAGTCTCACTCGTGAAAAGGTTTGGAATCCCTTTCAGTGCTCTCACGCACACACACAACAAAATGATTCCGATCTCAGGAGCGGCTGTTGTCGCTGAAGCACGGATTCTCTACCGAGGTTTCCTTCCTGTTAGGTGGCTGACTTTCAGCCTGCACGGTCCCCTGGGGCAACGCTACTAGCCCCATAACCATGATGGAATTTGTCTGCTGCCTTCTGTACCGGCCTGTCTCTACCCTGATTTTACAAAATGGAACCAGTCCCGTGGCTCTCACGCACACTACACCCTAAACGGCTTCCTCCCACAGACAGGTCATCGGATGATAAAACAGTGTTTCTGTACACTGTTGTTTCTTCGAGTTAGAATTCTAGCGATTAGACTTCTATGCAAAAGTAGGGCCGCTGTGCTAGCTAAATCATACACACCGGGAATCTTGTCTTGCCTTTGCTGGGGCCTGAGTCTCCCTCGTAAAGAGCTTTGGACTCCCTTGCAGTGCTCTCAAGCATGCACACAACAAAATGCTTCCACCCTCAGGAGCGGCTGTTTTTAATGAAGCACAGATTCTCTACCGAGTTTTTCCTTCGAGTTAGGTGGCTGGCTTTCAGGCTGCATGCACCCCCGGGGCAATGCTACTAGCCCCATAACCATGATTTGATTTGTGAGCTGCCATTCGTACGGGCCTGTCTCTACCCCGATTTTACGAAATGGCACAAGTCCCGTGACTCTCATCCACACTATACCCTAAACAGCTTCCTCGCACAGAGAGGTCTTTGGAAGCTAAAACACTGTTTCTGTACACTCTTCTTTCTTCCAGTTGGAACGCTTGCGATTAGATTTCCATGGAAAAGTAGGGCCGCAGTGCTATCTAAAACAAAAACACGGGGAGTCTTGTCCTACCTTTTGCTGCGGCCTGAGTCTCACTCGTAAAAAGCTTTGTACTCCCTTAGAGTGATCGCACACACGCACACAACAAAATGCTTCCACCCTCAGGAGCGGCTGTTTTCACTGAAGCACGGATTCTGTACCGAGTTTTTCCTTCGAGTTAGGGGGCGGAATTTCAGCCTGCACGCTCCGCGGGGGCAGCGCTACTAGCCCCATAACCATGATTTGATTTGTGAGCTGCCATTTGTACGGGCCTGTCTCTACCCCGATTTTACGAAATGGCACCAGTCCCGTGACTCTCATCCACACTACACCCTAAACGGCTTCCTCGCACAAAGAGGTCGTCGGAAGCTAAAACACTGTTTTGCTACACTGTTGTTTCTTCGAGTTAGAATCCTAGCGATTAGACTTCTATGCAAAAGTAGGGCCGCTCTGCTAGCTAAATCATACACACCGGGAGTCTTGCCTTGCCTTGGCTGGGGCCTGAGTCTCACTCGTAAAGAGCTTTGGACTGCCTTGCAGTGCTCTCACGCATGCACACAACAAAATGCTTCCACCCTCAGGAGCGGCTGTTTTTAATGAAGCACAGATCCTCTACCGAGTTTCTCCTTCGAGTTAGGTGAATGGCTTTCACCCTGCACGCACCGCCGGGGCAATGCTACTAGCCCCATAACCATGATTTGATTTGTGAGCTGCCATTTGTACGGGCCTGTCTCTACCCCGATTTTACGAAATGGCACCAGTCCCGTGACTCTCACCCACACTACACCCTAAACTGCTTCCTCCCACAGAGAGGTCGTTAGAAGCTAAAACACTGTTTCTGTCCACTGTTGTTTCTTCGAGTTAGAATGCTAGCGATTAGACTTCCATGCAAAAGTAGGGCCACTGTGTTAGCTAAATGAAACACACTGGGAGTCTTGTCTTGCCTTTGCTGGGGCCTGAGTCTCACTCGTAAAGAGCTTTGGACTCCCTTGCAGTGCTCTCACGCATGCACACAACAAAATGCTTCCACCCTCAGGAGCGGCTGTTTTCAATGAAGCACAGATCCTCTACCGAGTTTTTCCTTCGAGTTAGGTGGCTGGTGTTCAGGCTGCACGCACCCCCGGGGCAATGCTACTAGCCCCATAACCATGATGTGATTTGTGAGCTGCCTTCTGTACCGACCTGTCTCTACCCCGATTTTACGAACTGGAACCAGTCCCGTGGCTCTCACCCAAACTAAACCCTAAACTGCTTCCTCCCACAGAGAGGTCATTGGAAGCTAAAACCCTGTTTCTGTACACTGTTGTTTGTTCGAGTTAGAACCCTACCGATTAGACTTCTATGCAAAAGTAGGGCCGCAGTGCATGCTAGGTCAAACACACCGGGAGTCTTGTCCTGCCTTTTGGTGGGGCCTGAGTCTCACTCGTAAGAGCTTTAGACTCCCTTGCAGTGCTCTTACGCACGCAGACAACAAAATGCTTCCACCCTCAGGAGCGGCTTTTTTCGCCGAAGCACGGATTCTCTAGCGAGTTTTTCCTTCGAGTTAGGTGGCTGACTTTCAGCCTGCACGGTCCCCTGGGGCAACGCTACTAACCCCATAACCATGATGTGATTTGTGAGCTGCCTTCTGTTCCGGCCTGTCTCTACCCCGATTTTACGAACTGGAACTCATCCCCAGGCTCTCACCCACAGTACACCCTAAACGGCTTCCTCCCATAGAGAGGTCGTCGGAAGATAAAACAGTGTTTCTATACACTGTTGTTTCTTCGAGTTAGAATTCTAGCGATTAGACTCCTATGCAAAAGTAGGGCCGCTGTGCTAGGTAAATCATACACACCGGGAGTCTTGCCTTGCCTTGGCTGGGGCCTGAGTCTCACTCGTAAAGGGCTTTGGACTCCCTTGCAGTGCTCTCACGCATGCACACAACAAAATGCTTCCACCCTCAGGAGTGGCTATTTTTAATGAAGCACAGATCCTCTACCGAGTTTTTCTTTCGAGTTTGGTGGCTGGCTTTCAGGCTGCACGCACCCCCGGGGCAATGCTACTAGCCCCATAACCATGATTCGATTTGTGAGCTGCCATTTGTACGGTCCTGTCTCTACCCCGATTTTACGAAATGGAACTCATCCCCAGGCTCTCACCCACAGTACACCCTAAACGGCTTCCTCCCACAGAGAGGTCGTCGGAAGATAAAACAGTGTTTCTGTACACGGTTGTTACTTCGAGTTAGAATTCTAGCGATTAGACTTCTATGCAGAAGTAGGGCCGCTGTGCTAGCTAAATCATACACCCCGGGACTCTTGTCCTCCCCTTTGATGGGGTTTGAGTCTCACTCGTAAAAAGCTTTGGTCTCCCTTGCAGTGCTCTCACGCACGTACACAACAGAATGCTTCCACCCTCAGGAGCGGCTGTTTTCAATGAAGCACGGATTCTCTATGGAGTTTTTCCTTCGAGTTAGGTCGCTGACTTTCAGCCTGCACGAGCCTCAGGGGCAACGCTGCTAGCCCCGAAACGATGGTGTGATTTGTGAGCTGCCTTCTGTACCGGCCTGTCTCTACCCGGATTTTACGAAATGGAACCCATCCGCAGGCTCTCACCCACAGTACACGCTAAACTGCTTCCTCCCACAGAGAGGTCGTCGGAAGCTAAAACACTGTTTCTCTACACTGTTGTTTCTTCGAGTTAGAACGCTAGTTATTCGACTTCCATGCAAAGGTAGGGCCGCAGTGCTAGCTTATTCGAAGACACGGGGAGTCTTGTCCTGCCTTTTCCTTGGGCCTGAGTCTCACTCGTAAAAGTTTTGGACTCCCTAGCTGTGCTCTCAAGCACGCACACAACAAAATGCTTCCACCCTCAGGAGCGGCTGTTTTCGCTGAGGCACGGATTCTGTACCGAGTTTTTCCTTCGAGTTAGGTGGCTGAATTTCAGCCTCCACGCTCCGCGGGGGCAGCGCTACTAGCCCCATAACCATGATTTGATTTGTGAGCTGCCATTTGTACGGGCTTGTCTCTACCCCGATTTTACGAAATGGCACCAGTCCCGTGACTCTCACCCACACTACACCCTAAACTGCTTCCTCCCACAGAGAGGTCGTCGGAAGCTGAAACTCTGTTTCTGTACACTGTTGTTTCTTCGAGTTAGAATGCTAGCGATTAGACTTCCATGCAAAAGTAGGGCCACTGTGCTAGCTAAATGAAACACACCGGGAGTCTTGTCTTGCCTTTGCTGGGGCCTGAGTCTCACTCGTAAAGAGCTTTGGACTCCCTTGCAGTGCTGTCACGCATGCACACAACAAAATGCTTCCACCCTCAGGAGCGGCTGTTTTCAATGAAGCACAGATCGTCTACCGAGTTTTTCCTTCGAGTTAGGTGGCTCGCTTTCAGCCTGCACGCACCCCCGGGGCAATGCTACTAGCCCCATAACCATGATGTGATTTGTGAGCTGCCTTCTGTACCGACCTGTCTCTACCCCGATTTTACGAAATGGAACCAGTCCCGTGGCTCTCACCCAAACTAAACCCTAAACTTCTTCCTCCCACAGAGAGGTCATTGGAAGCTAAAACCCTGTTTCTGTACACTGTTGTTTGTTCGAGTAGAACCCTATTGATTAGACTTCAATGCAAAAGTAGGGCCGCTGTGCTAGCTTAGTCAAACACATGGGGAGTGTTGTTCTGCCTTTTGCTGGGGCCTGAGTCTCACTCGTGAAAAGGTTTGGAATCCCTTTCAGTGCTCTCACGCACACACACAACAAAATGATTCCGATCTCAGGAGCGGCTGTTGTCGCTGAAGCACGGATTCTCTACCGAGGTTTCCTTCCTGTTAGGTGGCTGACTTTCAGCCTGCACGGTCCCCTGGGGCAACGCTACTAGCCCCATAACCATGATGGAATTTGTCTGCTGCCTTCTGTACCGGCCTGTCTCTACCCTGATTTTACAAAATGGAACCAGTCCCGTGGCTCTCACGCACACTACACCCTAAACGGCTTCCTCCCACAGACAGGTCATCGGATGATAAAACAGTGTTTCTGTACACTGTTGTTTCTTCGAGTTAGAATTCTAGCGATTAGACTTCTATGCAAAAGTAGGGCCGCTGTGCTAGCTAAATCATACACACCGGGAATCTTGTCTTGCCTTTGCTGGGGCCTGAGTCTCCCTCGTAAAGAGCTTTGGACTCCCTTGCAGTGCTCTCAAGCATGCACACAACAAAATGCTTCCACCCTCAGGAGCGGCTGTTTTTAATGAAGCACAGATTCTCTACCGAGTTTTTCCTTCGAGTTAGGTGGCTGGCTTTCAGGCTGCATGCACCCCCGGGGCAATGCTACTAGCCCCATAACCATGATTTGATTTGTGAGCTGCCATTCGTACGGGCCTGTCTCTACCCCGATTTTACGAAATGGCACAAGTCCCGTGACTCTCATCCACACTATACCCTAAACAGCTTCCTCGCACAGAGAGGTCTTTGGAAGCTAAAACACTGTTTCTGTACACTCTTCTTTCTTCCAGTTGGAACGCTTGCGATTAGATTTCCATGGAAAAGTAGGGCCGCAGTGCTATCTAAAACAAAAACACGGGGAGTCTTGTCCTACCTTTTGCTGCGGCCTGAGTCTCACTCGTAAAAAGCTTTGTACTCCCTTAGAGTGATCGCACACACGCACACAACAAAATGCTTCCACCCTCAGGAGCGGCTGTTTTCACTGAAGCACGGATTCTGTACCGAGTTTTTCCTTCGAGTTAGGGGGCGGAATTTCAGCCTGCACGCTCCGCGGGGGCAGCGCTACTAGCCCCATAACCATGATTTGATTTGTGAGCTGCCATTTGTACGGGCCTGTCTCTACCCCGATTTTACGAAATGGCACCAGTCCCGTGACTCTCATCCACACTACACCCTAAACGGCTTCCTCGCACAAAGAGGTCGTCGGAAGCTAAAACACTGTTTTGCTACACTGTTGTTTCTTCGAGTTAGAATCCTAGCGATTAGACTTCTATGCAAAAGTAGGGCCGCTCTGCTAGCTAAATCATACACACCGGGAGTCTTGCCTTGCCTTGGCTGGGGCCTGAGTCTCACTCGTAAAGAGCTTTGGACTGCCTTGCAGTGCTCTCACGCATGCACACAAGAAAATGCTTCCACCCTCAGGAGCGGCTGTTTTTAATGAAGCACAGATCCTCTACCGAGTTTCTCCTTCGAGTTAGGTGAATGGCTTTCACCCTGCACGCACCGCCGGGGCAATGCTACTAGCCCCATAACCATGATTTGATTTGTGAGCTGCCATTTGTACGGGCCTGTCTCTACCCCGATTTTACGAAATGGCACCAGTCCCGTGACTCTCACCCACACTACACCCTAAACTGCTTCCTCCCACAGAGAGGTCGTTAGAAGCTAAAACACTGTTTCTGTCCACTGTTGTTTCTTCGAGTTAGAATGCTAGCGATTAGACTTCCATGCAAAAGTAGGGCCACTGTGTTAGCTAAATGAAACACACTGGGAGTCTTGTCTTGCCTTTGCTGGGGCCTGAGTCTCACTCGTAAAGAGCTTTGGACTCCCTTGCAGTGCTCTCACGCATGCACACAACAAAATGCTTCCACCCTCAGGAGCGGCTGTTTTCAATGAAGCACAGATCCTCTACCGAGTTTTTCCTTCGAGTTAGGTGGCTGGTGTTCAGGCTGCACGCACCCCCGGGGCAATGCTACTAGCCCCATAACCATGATGTGATTTGTGAGCTGCCTTCTGTACCGACCTGTCTCTACCCCGATTTTACGAACTGGAACCAGTCCCGTGGCTCTCACCCAAACTAAACCCTAAACTGCTTCCTCCCACAGAGAGGTCATTGGAAGCTAAAACCCTGTTTCTGTACACTGTTGTTTGTTCGAGTTAGAACCCTACCGATTAGACTTCTATGCAAAAGTAGGGCCGCAGTGCATGCTAGGTCAAACACACCGGGAGTCTTGTCCTGCCTTTTGGTGGGGCCTGAGTCTCACTCGTAAGAGCTTTAGACTCCCTTGCAGTGCTCTTACGCACGCACACAACAAAATGCTTCCACCCTCAGGAGCGGCTTTTTTCGCCGAAGCACGGATTCTCTAGCGAGTTTTTCCTTCGAGTTAGGTGGCTGACTTTCAGCCTGCACGGTCCCCTGGGGCAACGCTACTAACCCCATAACCATGATGTGATTTGTGAGCTGCCTTCTGTTCCGGCCTGTCTCTACCCCGATTTTACGAACTGGAACTCATCCCCAGGCTCTCACCCACAGTACACCCTAAACGGCTTCCTCCCATAGAGAGGTCGTCGGAAGATAAAACAGTGTTTCTATACACTGTTGTTTCTTCGAGTTAGAATTCTAGCGATTAGACTCCTATGCAAAAGTAGGGCCGCTGTGCTAGGTAAATCATACACACCGGGAGTCTTGCCTTGCCTTGGCTGGGGCCTGAGTCTCCCTCGTAAAGGGCTTTGGACTCCCTTGCAGTGCTCTCACGCATGCACACAACAAAATGCTTCCACCCTCAGGAGTGGCTATTTTTAATGAAGCACAGATCCTCTACCGAGTTTTTCTTTCGAGTTTGGTGGCTGGCTTTCAGGCTGCACGCACCCCCGGGGCAATGCTACTAGCCCCATAACCATGATTCGATTTGTGAGCTGCCATTTGTACGGTCCTGTCTCTACCCCGATTTTACGAAATGGAACTCATCCCCAGGCTCTCACCCACAGTACACCCTAAACGGCTTCCTCCCACAGAGAGGTCGTCGGAAGATAAAACAGTGTTTCTGTACACGGTTGTTACTTCGAGTTAGAATTCTAGCGATTAGACTTCTATGCAGAAGTAGGGCCGCTGTGCTAGCTAAATCATACACCCCGGGACTCTTGTCCTCCCCTTTGATGGGGTTTGAGTCTCACTCGTAAAAAGCTTTGGTCTCCCTTGCAGTGCTCTCACGCACGTACACAACAGAATGCTTCCACCCTCAGGAGCGGCTGTTTTCAATGAAGCACGGATTCTCTATGGAGTTTTTCCTTCGAGTTAGGTCGCTGACTTTCAGCCTGCACGAGCCTCAGGGGCAACGCTGGTAGCCCCGAAACGATGGTGTGATTTGTGAGCTGCCTTCTGTACTGGCCTGTCTCTACCCCGATTTTACGAAATGGAACCCATCCGCAGGCTCTCACCCACAGTACACGCTAAACTGCTTCCTCCCACAGAGAGGTCGTCGGAAGCTAAAACACTGTTTCTGTACACTGTTGTTTCTTCGAGTTAGAACGCTAGTTATTCGACTTCCATGCAAAGGTAGGGCCGCAGTGCTAGCTTAATCAAAGACACGGGGAGTGTTCTGCCTTTGGCTGGGGCCTGAGTCTCACTCGTGAAAAAGTTTGGAATCCCTTTCAGTGCTCTCACGCACGCACACAACAAAATGCTTCTGCCCTCAGGAGCGGCTGTTGTCGCTGAAGCACGGATTATCTACCGAGGTTTCCTTTGTGTTAGGTGGCTGACTTTCCGCCTGAACGCTCCCTCGTGGCCACGCTACTAGCCCCATAAACATGATGTGATTTGTGAGCTGCCTTCTGTTCCGGCCTGTCTCTACCACGATTTTACGAAATGGAGCCCATCCCCAGGCTCTCACACACAGTACACCCTAAACTGCTTCCTCCCACAGAGAGATCGTCGGAAGCTAAAACACTGTTTCTGTACACTGTTGTTTGTTCGAGTTAGAACGCTACCGATTAGACTTCAATGCAAAAGTAAGGCCGCAGTGCATGCTAGGTCAAACACACCGGGAGTCTTGTCCTGCCTTTTGGTGGGGCCTGAGTCTCACTCGTAAGAGCTTCAGACTCCCTTGCAGTGTTCTCACGCACGCACACAACAAAATGCTTCCACCCTCAGGAGCGGCTGTTTTTGCTGAAGCACGGATTCTCTAGCGAGTTTTTCCTTGGAGTTAGGTGGCTGACTTTCAGCCTGCACCGTCCCCTGGGGCAACGCTACTAGCCCCATAACGATGATGTGATTTGTGAGCTGCCTTCTGTACCGGCCTGCCGCTACACCGATTTTACGAAATGGAACTCATCCCCAGGCTCTCACCCACAGTACACCCTAAACGGCTTCCTCCCATAGAGAGGTCGTCGGAAGATAAAACAGTGTTTCTGTACACTGTTGTTTCTTCGAGTTAGAATCCTAGCGATTAGACTTCTATGCAAAAGCAGGGCCGCTGTGCTAGCTAACTCATACACACCGGGAGTCTTGTCCTGCCCTTTGATGGGGTTTGAGTCTCACTCGTAAAAAGCTTTGGTCTCCCTTGCAGTCCTCTCACGCACGTACACAACAAAATGCTTCCACCCTCAGGAGCGGCTGTTTTCAATGAAGCACGGATTCTCTACCGAGTTTTCCCTTCGAGTTAGGTCACTGACTTTCAGCCTGCACGAGCCTCAGGGGCAACGCTGCTAGCCCCGAAACGATGGTGTGATTTGTGAGCTGCCTTCTGTACCGGCCTGTCTCTACCCGGATTTTACGAAATGGAACCCATCCGCAGGCTCTCACCCACAGTACACGCTAAACTGCTTCCTCCCACAGAGAGGTCGTCGGAAGCTAAAACACTGTTTCTCTACACTGTTGTTTCTTCGAGTTAGAACGCTAGTTATTCGACTTCCATGCAAAGGTAGGGCCGCAGTGCTAGCTTAATCGAAGACACGGGGAGTCTTGTCCTGCCTTTTCCTTGGGCCTGAGTCTCACTCGTAAAAGTTTTGGACTCCCTAGCTGTGCTCTCAAGCACGCACACAACAAAATGCTTCCACCCTCAGGAGCGGCTGTTTTCGCTGAAGCACGGATTCTGTACCGAGTTTTTCCTTCGAGTTAGGTGGCTGAATTTCAGCCTGCACGCTCCGCGGGGGCAGCGCTACTAGCCCCATAACCATGATTTGATTTGTGAGCTGCCATTTGTACGGGCCTGTCTCTACCCCGATTTTACGAAATGGCACCAGTCCCGTGACTCTCACCCACACTACACCCTAAACTGCTTCCTCCCACAGAGAGGTCGTCGGAAGCTGAAACTCTGTTTCTGTACACTGTTGTTTCTTCGAGTTAGAATGCTAGCGATTAGACTTCCATGCAAAAGTAGGGCCACTGTGCTAGCTAAATGAAACACACCGGGAGTCTTGTCTTGCCTTTGCTGGGGCCTGAGTCTCACTCGTAAAGAGCTTTGGACTCCCTTGCAGTGCTGTCACGCATGCACACAACAAAATGCTTCCACCCTCAGGAGCGGCTGTTTTCAATGAAGCACAGATCGTCTACCGAGTTTTTCCTTCGAGTTAGGTGGCTCGCTTTCAGCCTGCACGCACCCCCGGGGCAATGCTACTAGCCCCATAACCATGATGTGATTTGTGAGCTGCCTTCTGTACCGACCTGTCTCTACCCCGATTTTACGAAATGGAACCAGTCCCGTGGCTCTCACCCAAACTAAACCCTAAACTTCTTCCTCCCACAGAGAGGTCATTGGAAGCTAAAACCCTGTTTCTGTACACTGTTGTTTGTTCGAGTAGAACCCTATTGATTAGACTTCAATGCAAAAGTAGGGCCGCTGTGCTAGCTTAGTCAAACACATGGGGAGTGTTGTTCTGCCTTTTGCTGGGGCCTGAGTCTCACTCGTGAAAAGGTTTGGAATCCCTTTCAGTGCTCTCACGCACACACACAACAAAATGATTCCGATCTCAGGAGCGGCTGTTGTCGCTGAAGCACGGATTCTCTACCGAGGTTTCCTTCCTGTTAGGTGGCTGACTTTCAGCCTGCACGGTCCCCTGGGGCAACGCTACTAGCCCCATAACCATGATGGAATTTGTCTGCTGCCTTCTGTACCGGCCTGTCTCTACCCTGATTTTACAAAATGGAACCAGTCCCGTGGCTCTCACGCACACTACACCCTAAACGGCTTCCTCCCACAGACAGGTCATCGGATGATAAAACAGTGTTTCTGTACACTGTTGTTTCTTCGAGTTAGAATTCTAGCGATTAGACTTCTATGCAAAAGTAGGGCCGCTGTGCTAGCTAAATCATACACACCGGGAATCTTGTCTTGCCTTTGCTGGGGCCTGAGTCTCCCTCGTAAAGAGCTTTGGACTCCCTTGCAGTGCTCTCAAGCATGCACACAACAAAATGCTTCCACCCTCAGGAGCGGCTGTTTTTAATGAAGCACAGATTCTCTACCGAGTTTTTCCTTCGAGTTAGGTGGCTGGCTTTCAGGCTGCATGCACCCCCGGGGCAATGCTACTAGCCCCATAACCATGATTTGATTTGTGAGCTGCCATTCGTACGGGCCTGTCTCTACCCCGATTTTACGAAATGGCACAAGTCCCGTGACTCTCATCCACACTATACCCTAAACAGCTTCCTCGCACAGAGAGGTCTTTGGAAGCTAAAACACTGTTTCTGTACACTCTTCTTTCTTCCAGTTGGAACGCTTGCGATTAGATTTCCATGGAAAAGTAGGGCCGCAGTGCTATCTAAAACAAAAACACGGGGAGTCTTGTCCTACCTTTTGCTGCGGCCTGAGTCTCACTCGTAAAAAGCTTTGTACTCCCTTAGAGTGATCGCACACACGCACACAACAAAATGCTTCCACCCTCAGGAGCGGCTGTTTTCACTGAAGCACGGATTCTGTACCGAGTTTTTCCTTCGAGTTAGGGGGCGGAATTTCAGCCTGCACGCTCCGCGGGGGCAGCGCTACTAGCCCCATAACCATGATTTGATTTGTGAGCTGCCATTTGTACGGGCCTGTCTCTACCCCGATTTTACGAAATGGCACCAGTCCCGTGACTCTCATCCACACTACACCCTAAACGGCTTCCTCGCACAAAGAGGTCGTCGGAAGCTAAAACACTGTTTTGCTACACTGTTGTTTCTTCGAGTTAGAATCCTAGCGATTAGACTTCTATGCAAAAGTAGGGCCGCTCTGCTAGCTAAATCATACACACCGGGAGTCTTGCCTTGCCTTGGCTGGGGCCTGAGTCTCACTCGTAAAGAGCTTTGGACTGCCTTGCAGTGCTCTCACGCATGCACACAACAAAATGCTTCCACCCTCAGGAGCGGCTGTTTTTAATGAAGCACAGATCCTCTACCGAGTTTCTCCTTCGAGTTAGGTGAATGGCTTTCACCCTGCACGCACCGCCGGGGCAATGCTACTAGCCCCATAACCATGATTTGATTTGTGAGCTGCCATTTGTACGGGCCTGTCTCTACCCCGATTTTACGAAATGGCACCAGTCCCGTGACTCTCACCCACACTACACCCTAAACTGCTTCCTCCCACAGAGAGGTCGTTAGAAGCTAAAACACTGTTTCTGTCCACTGTTGTTTCTTCGAGTTAGAATGCTAGCGATTAGACTTCCATGCAAAAGTAGGGCCACTGTGTTAGCTAAATGAAACACACTGGGAGTCTTGTCTTGCCTTTGCTGGGGCCTGAGTCTCACTCGTAAAGAGCTTTGGACTCCCTTGCAGTGCTCTCACGCATGCACACAACAAAATGCTTCCACCCTCAGGAGCGGCTGTTTTCAATGAAGCACAGATCCTCTACCGAGTTTTTCCTTCGAGTTAGGTGGCTGGTGTTCAGGCTGCACGCACCCCCGGGGCAATGCTACTAGCCCCATAACCATGATGTGATTTGTGAGCTGCCTTCTGTACCGACCTGTCTCTACCCCGATTTTACGAACTGGAACCAGTCCCGTGGCTCTCACCCAAACTAAACCCTAAACTGCTTCCTCCCACAGAGAGGTCATTGGAAGCTAAAACCCTGTTTCTGTACACTGTTGTTTGTTCGAGTTAGAACCCTACCGATTAGACTTCTATGCAAAAGTAGGGCCGCAGTGCATGCTAGGTCAAACACACCGGGAGTCTTGTCCTGCCTTTTGGTGGGGCCTGAGTCTCACTCGTAAGAGCTTTAGACTCCCTTGCAGTGCTCTTACGCACGCAGACAACAAAATGCTTCCACCCTCAGGAGCGGCTTTTTTCGCCGAAGCACGGATTCTCTAGCGAGTTTTTCCTTCGAGTTAGGTGGCTGACTTTCAGCCTGCACGGTCCCCTGGGGCAACGCTACTAACCCCATAACCATGATGTGATTTGTGAGCTGCCTTCTGTTCCGGCCTGTCTCTACCCCGATTTTACGAACTGGAACTCATCCCCAGGCTCTCACCCACAGTACACCCTAAACGGCTTCCTCCCATAGAGAGGTCGTCGGAAGATAAAACAGTGTTTCTATACACTGTTGTTTCTTCGAGTTAGAATTCTAGCGATTAGACTCCTATGCAAAAGTAGGGCCGCTGTGCTAGGTAAATCATACACACCGGGAGTCTTGCCTTGCCTTGGCTGGGGCCTGAGTCTCACTCGTAAAGGGCTTTGGACTCCCTTGCAGTGCTCTCACGCATGCACACAACAAAATGCTTCCACCCTCAGGAGTGGCTATTTTTAATGAAGCACAGATCCTCTACCGAGTTTTTCTTTCGAGTTTGGTGGCTGGCTTTCAGGCTGCACGCACCCCCGGGGCAATGCTACTAGCCCCATAACCATGATTCGATTTGTGAGCTGCCATTTGTACGGTCCTGTCTCTACCCCGATTTTACGAAATGGAACTCATCCCCAGGCTCTCACCCACAGTACACCCTAAACGGCTTCCTCCCACAGAGAGGTCGTCGGAAGATAAAACAGTGTTTCTGTACACGGTTGTTACTTCGAGTTAGAATTCTAGCGATTAGACTTCTATGCAGAAGTAGGGCCGCTGTGCTAGCTAAATCATACACCCCGGGACTCTTGTCCTCCCCTTTGATGGGGTTTGAGTCTCACTCGTAAAAAGCTTTGGTCTCCCTTGCAGTGCTCTCACGCACGTACACAACAGAATGCTTCCACCCTCAGGAGCGGCTGTTTTCAATGAAGCACGGATTCTCTATGGAGTTTTTCCTTCGAGTTAGGTCGCTGACTTTCAGCCTGCACGAGCCTCAGGGGCAACGCTGCTAGCCCCGAAACGATGGTGTGATTTGTGAGCTGCCTTCTGTACTGGCCTGTCTCTACCCCGATTTTACGAAATGGAACCCATCCGCAGGCTCTCACCCACAGTACACGCTAAACTGCTTCCTCCCACAGAGAGGTCGTCGGAAGCTAAAACACTGTTTCTGTACACTGTTGTTTCTTCGAGTTAGAACGCTAGTTATTCGACTTCCATGCAAAGGTAGGGCCGCAGTGCTAGCTTAATCAAAGACACGGGGAGTGTTCTGCCTTTGGCTGGGGCCTGAGTCTCACTCGTGAAAAAGTTTGGAATCCCTTTCAGTGCTCTCACGCACGCACACAACAAAATGCTTCTGCCCTCAGGAGCGGCTGTTGTCGCTGAAGCACGGATTATCTACCGAGGTTTCCTTTGTGTTAGGTGGCTGACTTTCCGCCTGAACGCTCCCTCGTGGCCACGCTACTAGCCCCATAAACATGATGTGATTTGTGAGCTGCCTTCTGTTCCGGCCTGTCTCTACCACGATTTTACGAAATGGAGCCCATCCCCAGGCTCTCACACACAGTACACCCTAAACTGCTTCCTCCCACAGAGAGATCGTCGGAAGCTAAAACACTGTTTCTGTACACTGTTGTTTGTTCGAGTTAGAACGCTACCGATTAGACTTCAATGCAAAAGTAAGGCCGCAGTGCATGCTAGGTCAAACACACCGGGAGTCTTGTCCTGCCTTTTGGTGGGGCCTGAGTCTCACTCGTAAGAGCTTCAGACTCCCTTGCAGTGTTCTCACGCACGCACACAACAAAATGCTTCCACCCTCAGGAGCGGCTGTTTTTGCTGAAGCACGGATTCTCTAGCGAGTTTTTCCTTGGAGTTAGGTGGCTGACTTTCAGCCTGCACCGTCCCCTGGGGCAACGCTACTAGCCCCATAACGATGATGTGATTTGTGAGCTGCCTTCTGTACCGGCCTGCCGCTACACCGATTTTACGAAATGGAACTCATCCCCAGGCTCTCACCCACAGTACACCCTAAACGGCTTCCTCCCATAGAGAGGTCGTCGGAAGATAAAACAGTGTTTCTGTACACTGTTGTTTCTTCGAGTTAGAATCCTAGCGATTAGACTTCTATGCAAAAGCAGGGCCGCTGTGCTAGCTAACTCATACACACCGGGAGTCTTGTCCTGCCCTTTGATGGGGTTTGAGTCTCACTCGTAAAAAGCTTTGGTCTCCCTTGCAGTCCTCTCACGCACGTACACAACAAAATGCTTCCACCCTCAGGAGCGGCTGTTTTCAATGAAGCACGGATTCTCTACCGAGTTTTTCCTTCGAGTTAGGTCACTGACTTTCAGCCTGCACGAGCCTCAGGGGCAACGCTGCTAGCCCCGAAACGATGGTGTGATTTGTGAGCTGCCTTCTGTACCGGCCTGTCTCTACCCGGATTTTACGAAATGGAACCCATCCGCAGGCTCTCACCCACAGTACACGCTAAACTGCTTCCTCGCACAGAGAGGTCGTCGGAAGCTAAAACACTGTTTCTCTACACTGTTGTTTCTTCGAGTTAGAACGCTAGTTATTCGACTTCCATGCAAAGGTAGGGCCGCAGTGCTAGCTTATTCGAAGACACGGGGAGTCTTGTCCTGCCTTTTCCTTGGGCCTGAGTCTCACTCGTAAAAGTTTTGGACTCCCTAGCTGTGCTCTCAAGCACGCACACAACAAAATGCTTCCACCCTCAGGAGGGGCTGTTTTCGCTGAAGCACGGATTCTGTACCGAGTTTTTCCTTCGAGTTAGGTGGCTGAATTTCAGCCTCCACGCTCCGCGGGGGCAGCGCTACTAGCCCCATAACCATGATTTGATTTGTGAGCTGCCATTTGTACGGGCCTGTCTCTACCCCGATTTTACGAAATGGCACCAGTCCCGTGACTCTCACCCACACTACACCCTAAACTGCTTCCTCCCACAGAGAGGTCGTCGGAAGCTGAAACTCTGTTTCTGTACACTGTTGTTTCTTCGAGTTAGAATGCTAGCGATTAGACTTCCATGCAAAAGTAGGGCCACTGTGCTAGCTAAATGAAACACACCGGGAGTCTTGTCTTGCCTTTGCTGGGTCCTGAGTCTCACTCGTAAAGAGCTTTGGACTCCCTTGCAGTGCTCTCACGCATGCACACAACAAAATGCTTCCACCCTCAGGAGCGGCTGTTTTCAATGAAGCACAGATCGTCTACCGAGTTTTTCCTTCGAGTTAGGTGGCTCGCTTTCAGCCTGCACGCACCCCCGGGGCAATGCTACTAGCCCCATAACCATGATGTGATTTGTGAGCTGCCTTCTGTACCGACCTGTCTCTACCCCGATTTTACGAAATGGAACCAGTCCCGTGGCTCTCACCCAAACTAAACCCTAAACTTCTTCCTCCCACAGAGAGGTCATTGGAAGCTAAAACCCTGTTTCTGTACACTGTTGTTTGTTCGAGTAGAACCCTATTGATTAGACTTCAATGCAAAAGTAGGGCCGCTGTGCTAGCTTAGTCAAACACATGGGGAGTGTTGTTCTGCCTTTTGCTGGGGCCTGAGTCTCACTCGTGAAAAGGTTTGGAATCCCTTTCAGTGCTCTCACGCACACACACAACAAAATGATTCCGATCTCAGGAGCGGCTGTTGTCGCTGAAGCACGGATTCTCTACCGAGGTTTCCTTCCTGTTAGGTGGCTGACTTTCAGCCTGCACGGTCCCCTGGGGCAACGCTACTAGCCCCATAACCATGATGGAATTTGTCTGCTGCCTTCTGTACCGGCCTGTCTCTACCCTGATTTTACAAAATGGAACCAGTCCCGTGGCTCTCACGCACACTACACCCTAAACGGCTTCCTCCCACAGACAGGTCATCGGATGATAAAACAGTGTTTCTGTACAGTGTTGTTTCTTCGAGTTAGAATTCTAGCGATTAGACTTCTATGCAAAAGTAGGGCCGCTGTGCTAGCTAAATCATACACACCGGGAATCTTTTCTTGCCTTTGCTGGGGCCTGAGTCTCCCTCGTAAAGAGCTTTGGACTCCCTTGCAGTGCTCTCAAGCATGCACACAACAAAATGCTTCCACCCTCAGGAGCGGCTGTTTTTAATGAAGCACAGATTCTCTACCGAGTTTTTCCTTCGAGTTAGGTGGCTGGCTTTCAGGCTGTATGCACCCCCGGGGCAATGCTACTAGCCCCATAACCATGATTTGATTTGTGAGCTGCCATTCGTACGGGCCTGTCTCTATCCCGATTTTACGAAATGGCACAAGTCCCGTGACTCTCATCCACACTATACCCTAAACAGCTTCCTCGCACAGAGAGGTCTTTGGAAGCTAAAACACTGTTTCTGTACACTCTTCTTTCTTCCAGTTGGAACGCCTGCGATTAGATTTCCATGGAAAAGTAGGGCCGCAGTGCTATCTAAAACAAAAACACGGGGAGTCTTGTCCTACCTTTTGCTGGGGCCTGAGTCTCACTCGTAAAAAGCTTTGTACTCCCTTACAGTGATCGCACACACGCACACAACAAAATGCTTCCACCCTCAGGAGCGGCTGTTTTCACTGAAGCACGGATTCTGTACCGAGTTTTTCCTTCGAGTTAGGGGGCGGAATTTCAGCCTGCACGCTCCGCGGGGGCAGCGCTACTAGCCCCATAACCATGATTTGATTTGTGAGCTGCCATTTGTACGGGCCTGTCTCTACCCCGATTTTACGAAATGGCACCAGTCCCGTGACTCTCATCCACACTACACCCTAAACGGCTTCCTCGCACAGAGAGGTCGTCGGAAGCTAAAACACTGTTTTGCTACACTGTTGTTTCTTCGAGTTAGAATCCTAGCGATTAGACTTCTATGCAAAAGTAGGGCCGCTCTGCTAGCTAAATCATACACACCGGGAGTCTTGCCTTGCCTTGGCTGGGGCCTGAGTCTCACTCGTAAAGAGCTTTGAACTGCCTTGCAGTGCTCTCACGCATGCACACAACAAAATGCTTCCACCCTCAGGAGCGGCTGTTTTTAATGAAGCACAGATCCTCTACCGAGTTTCTCCTTCGAGTTAGGTGAATGGCTTTCACCCTGCACGCACCGCCGGGGCAATGCTACTAGCCCCATAACCATGATTTGATTTGTGAGCTGCCATTTGTACGGGCCTGTCTCTACCCCGATTTTACGAAATGGCACCAGTCCCGTGACTCTCACCCACACTACACCCTAAACTGCTTCCTCCCACAGAGAGGTCGTTAGAAGCTAAAACACTGTTTCTGTCCACTGTTGTTTCTTCGAGTTAGAATGCTAGCGATTAGACTTCCAGGCAAAAGTAGGGCCACTGTGTTAGCTAAATGAAACACACTGGGAGTCTTGTCTTGCCTTTGCTGGGGCCTGAGTCTCACTCGTAAAGAGCTTTGGACTCCCTTGCAGTGCTCTCACGCATGCACACAACAAAATGCTTCCACCCTCAGGAGCGGCTGTTTTCAATGAAGCACAGATCCTCTACCGAGTTTTTCCTTCGAGTTAGGTGGCTGGTGTTCAGGCTGCACGCACCCCCGGGGCAATGCTACTAGCCCCATAACCATGATGTGATTTGTGAGCTGCCTTCTGTACCGACCTGTCTCTACCCCGATTTTACGAACTGGAACCAGTCCCGTGGCTCTCACCCAAACTAAACCCTAAACTGCTTCCTCCCACAGAGAGGTCATTGGAAGCTAAAACCCTGTTTCTGTACACTGTTGTTTGTTCGAGTTAGAACCCTACCGATTAGACTTCTATGCAAAAGTAGGGCCGCAGTGCATGCTAGGTCAAACACACCGGGAGTCTTGTCCTGCCTTTTGGTGGGGCCTGAGTCTCACTCGTAAGAGCTTTAGACTCCCTTGCAGTGCTCTCACGCACGCACACAACAAAATGCTTCCACCCTCAGGAGCGGCTTTTTTCGCCGAAGCACGGATTCTCTAGCGAGTTTTTCCTTCGAGTTAGGTGGCTGACTTTCAGCCTGCACGGTCCCCTGGGGCAACGCTACTAACCCCATAACCATGATGTGATTTGTGAGCTGCCTTCTGTTCCGGCCTGTCTCTACCCCGATTTTACGAACTGGAATTCATCCCCAGGCTCTCACCCACAGTACACCCTAAACGGCTTCCTCCCATAGAGAGGTCGTCGGAAGATAAAACAGTGTTTCTATACACTGTTGTTTCTTCGAGTTAGAATTCTAGCGATTAGACTCCTATGCAAAAGTAGGGCCGCTGTGCTAGGTAAATCATACACACCGGGAGTCTTGCCTTGCCTTGGCTGGGGCCTGAGTCTCACTCGTAAAGGGCTTTGGACTCCCTTGCAGTGCTCTCACGCATGCACACAACAAAATGCTTCCACCCTCAGGAGTGGCTGTTTTTAATGAAGCACAGATCCTCTACCGAGTTTTTCCTTCGAGTTTGGTGGCTGGCTTTCAGGCTGCACGCACCCCCGGGGCAATGCTACTAGCCGCATAACCATGATTCGATTTCTGAGCTGCCATTTGTACGGTCCTGTCTCTACCCCGATTTTACGAAATGGAACTCATCCCCAGGCTCTCACCCACAGTACACCCTAAACGGCTTCCTCCCACAGAGAGGTCGTCGGAAGATAAAACAGTGTTTCTGTACACGGTTGTTACTTCGAGTTAGAATTCTAGCGATTAGACTTCTATGCAGAAGTAGGGCCGCTGTGCTAGCTAAATCATACACCCCGGGACTCTTGTCCTGCCCTTTGATGGGGTTTGAGTCTCACTCGTAAAAAGCTTTGGTCTCCCTTGCAGTGCTCTCACGCACGTACACAACAGAATGCTTCCACCCTCAGGAGCGGCTGTTTTCAATGAAGCACGGATTCTCTACCGAGTTTTTCCTTCGAGTTAGGTCGCTGACTTTCAGCCTGCACGAGCCTCAGGGGCAACGCTGCTAGCCCCAAAACGATGGTGTGATTTGTGAGCTGCCTTCTGTACCGGCCTGTCTCTACCCGGATTTTACGAAATGGAACCCATCCGCAGGCTCTCACCCACAGTACACGCTAAACTGCTTCCTCCCACAGAGAGGTCGTCGGAAGCTAAAACACTGTTTCTCTACACTGTTGTTTCTTCGAGTTAGAACGCTAGTTATTCGACTTCCATGCAAAGGTAGGGCCGCAGTGCTAGCTTAATCGAAGACACGGGGAGTCTTGTCCTGCCTTTTCCTTGGGCCTGAGTCTCACTCGTAAAAGTTTTGGACTCCCTAGCTGTGCTCTCAAGCACGCACACAACAAAATGCTTCCACCCTCAGGAGCGGCTGTTTTCGCTGAAGCACGGATTCTGTACCGAGTTTTTCCTTCGAGTTAGGTGGCTGAATTTCAGCCTGCACGCTCCGCGGGGGCAGCGCTACTAGCCCCATAACCATGATTTGATTTGTGAGCTGCCATTTGTACGGGCCTGTCTCTACCCCGATTTTACGAAATGGCACCAGTCCCGTGACTCTCACCCACACTACACCCTAAACTGCTTCCTCCCACAGAGAGGTCGTCGGAAGCTGAAACTCTGTTTCTGTACACTGTTGTTTCTTCGAGTTAGAATGCTAGCGATTAGACTTCCATGCAAAAGTAGGGCCACTGTGCTAGCTAAATGAAACACACCGGGAGTCTTGTCTTGCCTTTGCTGGGGCCTGAGTCTCACTCGTAAAGAGCTTTGGACTCCCTTGCAGTGCTGTCACGCATGCACACAACAAAATGCTTCCACCCTCAGGAGCGGCTGTTTTCAATGAAGCACAGATCGTCTACCGAGTTTTTCCTTCGAGTTAGGTGGCTCGCTTTCAGCCTGCACGCACCCCCGGGGCAATGCTACTAGCCCCATAACCATGATGTGATTTGTGAGCTGCCTTCTGTACCGACCTGTCTCTACCCCGATTTTACGAAATGGAACCAGTCCCGTGGCTCTCACCCAAACTAAACCCTAAACTTCTTCCTCCCACAGAGAGGTCATTGGAAGCTAAAACCCTGTTTCTGTACACTGTTGTTTGTTCGAGTAGAACCCTATTGATTAGACTTCAATGCAAAAGTAGGGCCGCTGTGCTAGCTTAGTCAAAAACATGGGGAGTGTTGTTCTGCCTTTTGCTGGGGCCTGAGTCTCACTCGTGAAAAGGTTTGGAATCCCTTTCAGTGCTCTCACGCACACACACAACAAAATGATTCCGATCTCAGGAGCGGCTGTTGTCGCTGAAGCACGGATTCTCTACCGAGGTTTCCTTCCTGTTAGGTGGCTGACTTTCAGCCTGCACGGTCCCCTGGGGCAACGCTACTAGCCCCATAACCATGATGGAATTTGTCTGCTGCCTTCTGTACCGGCCTGTCTCTACCCTGATTTTACAAAATGGAACCAGTCCCGTGGCTCTCACGCACACTACACCCTAAACGGCTTCCTCCCACAGACAGGTCATCGGATGATAAAACAGTGTTTCTGTACACTGTTGTTTCTTCGAGTTAGAATTCTAGCGATTAGACTTCTATGCAAAAGTAGGGCCGCTGTGCTAGCTAAATCATACACACCGGGAATCTTGTCTTGCCTTTGCTGGGGCCTGAGTCTCCCTCGTAAAGAGCTTTGGACTCCCTTGCAGTGCTCTCAAGCATGCACACAACAAAATGCTTCCACCCTCAGGAGCGGCTGTTTTCAATGAAGCACAGATTCTCTACCGAGTTTTTCCTTCGAGTTAGGTGGCTGGCTTTCAGGCTGCATGCACCCCCGGGGCAATGCTACTAGCCCCATAACCATGATGTGATTTGTGAGCTGCCTTCTGTACCGACCTGTCTCTACCCCGATTTTACGAAATGGAACCAGTCCCGTGGCTCTCACCCAAACTAAACCCTAAACTGCTTCCTCCCACAGAGAGGTCATTGGAAGCTAAAACCCTGTTTCTGTACACTGTTGTTTGTTCGAGTTAGAACCCTACCGATTAGACTTCTATGCAAAAGTAGGGCCGCAGTGCATGCTAGGTCA